>NC_092381.1:47921885-48240801 GCF_030028105.1 Mobula birostris
CTCCATTACTTCTGGTGTTTCACAGGATCTGCACTGGGTCTTGTGCTGTTTGTGATGTATAAATGACTTGAATGAAAACCAGAATGAGTGGATTATTTAGTTTGTAGATGACACAAAGACTAGTCTCTCTATGGATAGTGTAAAATAGATAGTGTTGGTAGTATGAGATGTAGATCAGTTGCAGGTGTGGGTGGAGAAATGGCAGATGGAGTTCAATCCAGGCAAATGTTAGCTGAGAAATTAAATGCAAAGGAAAAGTGCACAGTTAATGGTTGGGCCCTAAACAGCATGGATGTAGAGAGGTATCTTGATACCCAAGTTTATTGCTCTTTGAAAGAAGCTACACAGTTTGGTAGGGTGGTTAAGGTGTACTTGCCTTTATTGGTCAAAGCATTAAGTTCAAAAGTCAGGAAGTTACGTTTGCACTTTATAAAACTGGTTAGACCATATCTGGAGTTTGGTCATTACATGAATGATGTGGAGGCTATGGAGAGGGTGCAAAAAAGGTTTATCTGGATGCTGACTGGATACAGGGGTATATACTATAAAGAGAGTTTGGACAAACATGGATTGTTTTCTGTGGAGTATTGGAAGCTGAGAAGAGAGAGCAGGAAGAAGTTTATAAATTTATGGGAAGCAGGGAGGCTTAGAAGAATAGACAGCAGTATCTTTTCCCCAGGGATGAAATGTTTAATACTTAAGTTAAGGGGGAGAACATTTAAAGAGATGCACCGGGAAAGTTTTGTTTTATAAAGTGTGTTGGGTGCCTGGAATGTACTGCCAAGGGTGGCAGTGGAAGCAGAAATTATAAAGAAACTTTAGAGGTTCTTAAATTGGCTCATGAGTATGCAGAGAATATTGCGATATGTTCCATGTGCTGGCAGAGGGGATTAGGTATCACTAGCTTAAATAGTTCAGCACAGTATCATAGGCCGAAGGTCCTGTTCCTGTGCTGTACTGTTCTATGTTCTGTTTTACTGTAGTAATCCCCAAACTGGTAGATGAAAATAAGAATGTTAAAAAACCACACGATGTACAATTTCAGCAAGTTGTACATTTTTTAATGGTTGTGGATGAGATCAGTATCGTCTCTGCTTTTGTGTTCTATAGTCAATTCAATGCTACTGTAATTTTATGACCTTCCTTGTACCTTATTCTGTCTTTTTATTTTGAAATTTTAGCTTTGTAGTCTTTGTGTTAATGCCAAAATATTGTGACTCAGGAAATATTAACAGATTGAATTGCTGAACATACCTAAAGAACAATGGAAGAAATACAGTATGGTTAAATTCAAGGGGATGTAGTAAAAACTTGTTGACTTTAGAAAATATACTGTACCTTTAAGCATGCAACTCAGCAGACTTCTAAGAAGGAATGAATTTTTGTTTGAAGAGACAAAAGGGAAAGTGCAGTGCTTCTTGTTTAGAGCTGTAGTCTCTTTTAATCCTCCACAGATTGAGGTGAGAGAAGTGGAAGCTACTGAATGCGGCAGTTGTTGACAGCACTGGGTAGTCAAATAAGTGGTGGTATTATAACTCATTGTAATAATACAAAATATCAAAATGTTAAGGGAAAGTATTTTTACGTAGAGATTATTGTTGAATAAGCCTATAATGCCCCATCATTACAGATTTGACTATACTAGTATGAGCAACTCTCATTTTTAAAACCATGTGAAAACAATGTTCCCAGTCAGTTTTAATTGCAAGAAGTTTTGGAAGGAGCACAAGCATTCATAGATTATTGACTAAATCTTGGAAATATTCTGATGAATGAATCAAAACTCTATATTCACTTTTTTTAAAAGTGGGAGTTACAAAATTTGACAGTGGATATCAGCTCTCAAGAATTTCATTGCTTCTGACTCAGATCAGATACTGCAGTTGATCATTTGAAGAATTGAAGGAAAATATATTTGCCCATTTAGAAAACACTTCAGAATTACATTATTATAATAATAATTATGTAGTTATTATAACTGTGAAATAGAGAATACACTGTTGAAAAGTCATTAGAATGAGGACCAAAAATCTTTCTGAACACTATAAAGAAATGGATTTTTAATTTCTTTTTTTACGTAAGTTAGATGTAAAGTCAATGTAGCTTCAACTATTACAATACATTCGCATTTCCCCATGAGAGGTCAATTTTGGGAGTGCATAATTTGTGTATTAATGTTGCTGACTTTTGTTATTTACCTGTAGTTTTTTGCCAGTCGCTATATCTGAACTGTGCCAAAGAGCAAAGATCAGCGTTATGCATTGACAAAACCACATATTCCTGAAATGGGTCTCTCCTGGGAAAACTTAAGTAACTCCTGATTGATGAACTTTAAAAAAATGTTTTTGTTTAACTTGAACCGTCCCAAAATCTCCAGACATATGTTTTTCATAAATATATTATAAAAATAACCCAGATATTTGAAATTTAGATTTTAAATGTAACTTATCTACAGCTTGCATAAAATGCATTAATTGGGTTGTGTATTTTACCGTTAATGAAGTGAATTTAAATGATACATAATCTTTTAGGATGTTGCACCATAAGGCAGATGAATATTTTCATGATCCTCCTCCTCCTCCTCTGTCAGTAATTGAAGATTGCCAATTTTCAAAGCTCTAAGGCAGTGATCCTGACAAGTAAGAAATTGCGTGAACTAAATGGGTAGCTTGAGAGCTGTTATATTCACAAGAACTGTGTCCTTTTTTTAAAATAAGAGATGCACAAAACAGTATTCCAGTGAATCTGGTACAATTGGCTGAAGCATGTCTGTTAATTTTCTTCCTAATTTGAATTTGTAAAAATGAGTGGAAAAATGGGGTCATCTGCTGGCTACAAGCACATAAATAACAAAATGCAACCAGATGTTTAAAAAAGATATGTGTGGTCTAGTTAGGATCTATTTATTAATCAGTGTCTTACTGTCAAGAGTTTGATCTGTATGATAATTTCATGTGGAATGAATAGAAGATAATACTAGATGCTTCTTTTGATAATGACGTCCAGAGCACTATAATCAATAAGTTAATTTTGAAGTGCAATAGTTTTGTTAAACGGATAGAAACTGTCAATTAGGAAACGGCTGTTTGTCACAAATAGCAAGTAAATGAATGACAAAATGATTTGTGTTTGGGAAGGTGTTGAAATAGAGCAAAATGACAGAAAGCAGTGCTGCTTGCTGTCATCTTGAAGCTTTAAGTTCTTTGCAAAGCTCCTGTGCTCCTAAACAGCTTTATTAATTATGTTGTGGAGGAACAGTTTTGTTTGGTGAATTACTTTATTAAAGCTTTTGTCAGTCATATTGGGGACAATTGTGAAAGATTTTCCATCCATCAACCTGGATTACTTTGCAAATTGAGCGCTGTGGTAATTATGAAGCATCAGTAGGAATATTGATGCTTAAGGACAAGACATAGTACAATTACAGTGAATCTCTGGATTTGAAAGCTCTACCATCAAAGTGAATTTTATTTGACAAAATATAGGAAAAGCTTGAAAGAGTTAATCTGTATTATGGAGAGAGAAACAGAGTTAAAATTTCAGGTGTATGGCTGTTCATCAACTACACTTAATTAGATTTCAACAGTATTTTTCTTCCATACCACTTGAAACTGAGCGTCATTTTATAAGTGTAACATATAGCAGAGACATCTAAGTTTTATGATCAGTACAGTTTAGAAATCAATTTTACCTGACTCTTTTTCTCAGATTGATAATCCAGAATAAAGTTTTAGAGTTTATCAGGACATCTGTCACTGCTGAAGCAGACCTAAGCCCAGATGCTTCTGAAGCTCACTTATGTGTTAGGAGAGCTTAATTCTATAGCTGCATCTGTTCAAAACACACTTTCCTCTTTTGAATAATACTCACTTCCCAATTAGTAAATCTTGCAAAGCATTTTGCTTTGTTTTATAACATTATAATTATTTAAAAACAAAATATAAAGGGAAATTAAAAAATGAAAATCCATAAAAACTGCAGATACTGGAATTTTATAAAGGTGAATTTAATGTATTTCCTAAGATTGCACTATATTTGGTTATGCAGGAAATATACAAAAAAGGTCCTTTCTTCAGATCGTTTTATTGTTTCAGATTTTTAAAAAATCGACACTATGTGCCGAAGGTTGTGGAATTGAGGCTTTTCCTTTTCAATATTTTCCGTACAGCCATAATGAAAGCATCATTTACAATCAAGTGGGGCTTAAAAGTTTTTGTTTAAAATATCGCCTTTGTTGTTGAACTTTAGCTTTTGTCATTGAATTAAATACGTGTTGTTAGCATAGGTTTCATGAACTCTGTTTTAATGTGCTTAATTACACTGGTTTTAATGGTAGCTTTTACTGTATGGTGATCTGAACCACAGTCTGCTCCTGGATAGACTTTAGAATTTGTGATATTATTTCTAAAGCGTTCATTGATGCAAATGAAATCTATTTGATTCCTTGTTCTATCTCCAGGGCTAATCCAAGTGCACAATCTACGTGGAGGATTTTTATACCAAGTATTGGTGATCACTTGGTTGTTTCTGACACACCAATCAGTAAACCTTTCTACATTTTCATTTTTCTCCCCTAGTCCAAAAGGTGCTATGATGTTATCAGCCCTTTCCTGTCCAACTTTGGAGTTAAAATCTCCCATGACTAGTTTTATATCCTGAGATATACATTGCTCATAAGCACTGTCGAGATCTTCATAAAACTTGTTGATATCCTCTTCATCGGCATCATTTGTTGGCGCATAGGCTTGGATTATGCTAATATTAAAAGAGTTACCCCTTAATTTAACTAAAAGCAGCTGGTCAGATATCGCCCAATATCCCATAAGACATTTTGATACTTGTTTGTTTAAAATAATTCCAACTCCATACACATGCTGTTGACCTCCAGAATACATTATCAGAGAACTATTCTTATTGAATTTGCCACTGTCGGTCCATCTAATTTCTGACAGGCCTAAAAAAAGAGAAAGAAGTATATGTTGGGAGAACTTAAAAGGTTAGCATACTTAGGCAACAATTCAAAACAGCTGTAGAAGAACTCCTCAACGAAAACTTAACAACGCCTATTTGGACAGATTTAAATATTCTTTACAGCAATCAGCAGAGGAGATAATCCCAGTACAAGAAATACAACACACCAACAAAGGGTGGATAACCCAAGAAATTCTAGATCTGATGGAACAAAGAAGGTTAGTGAAGAATAATGTACAATACAGAGAGCTAGACAGACAGACCAGAAAATTGTGCAATATTGCAAAGGAAGAATGGCTGAATCAAAAATGCAATGAAGTAGAAGGCCATAATAACAACAGCCAAGAAATACACAAGAAAATTAAGGAAATTACTGGAATTGAGAAAACCTCCTCCACAGGATGCATAAGATCAGCAGACGGATCCATACCAACAAATCCAGATGAAATATGTGAGAGGTGGATTCAGTGTATAGAGCAGCTTTTTGAAGATAATAGAGGGGAACCCCCCAGATATTAAACACCCTAATTCTGGCCCACCTATTACCAAAGAAGAAATAACTAAAGCAGTGAAAAGCATGAAACATGGTAAAGCCACTGGACCTGATGAAATTTCAGTATAAATGATTCAAGCCCAAGAAGATCTGGGCATAGATATTCTTTTTGAACTGTTCAATGGCATGAATGAGTCCTGGTGTATTGCCTGACGATCTCTTGAAATCAGTATTTATAACTGTAAAAAATTCCTGGAACTATTGACTGCGAAAATTATAGAACAATCAGTTTTATGAGTTACATAATAAAGATTTTGTTGAGAATTGTTCTGAGTCGAATTAAAAACAATTTAAGGCCAGAAATGTCTAAACTGCAATATGGGTTTATAGAGGAACTAGGAACGCAGTTGTCATACTACGAATGCTTTCAAAAAGGGCAATTGAATATCAAAATGATGCCTTTTTATGTTTTATTGATTTCACTAAAGCATTCGACAAAATGCAACATGAAAAATTATTTCAAATTCTTGCTAAACTAAACATTGACGGAAGGGACCAACAACTGCTTCAAAATTTATATTGGAACCAAATGGCGGCGGTAAAAATTGTTGCTAATATAAGCAGTTGGACTGAAATTCCAAGAGGAGTTAGACAGGGTTGCGATGCATCACTGGAATTTTTTAATATCTATAGTGAAATGATTCTCAGAGAAATAGAAGACCTAGTTGGAATAAAAATTGGAGGTGTTAACATCAATATAAGATATGCAGGTGATACCACCCTAATAGCAAGTGCTGCAGAAGACCTACAAATCCTCCTAGACAAAGTAGTACAAACACGTGCTGATTTTGGTCTAACCATCAACTGTAAAAAGCCAAATGTATGGTAATATCAAAACAGCAGGATACTCCCAACTGACAATTGTACGTTGGTAACCAAGAGATTGAAAAAAAGACCCGCTTTAATTACCTTGGTAGCTTTATATCACAAGATGCTAGAAGTAAAGTAGATATAAAAAGAAGAATTGCCATTGCCAAAATCAACTTCCAAAAAATGAAACCCATTTTTACCAGCAGACACATTTCTATGACAACAAGGCTTAGGCTACTAAAATGTTGCATCTGATCAATCTTGCTGTATGCTTCCGAAACATGGACTATAACACCAGAACTCCAAAGAAACTTAGAAGCAACAGAAATGTGGTTTCTTAGAAGAATGTTGAAAATATCATATAGAGATAGGGTAACTAATGAGACAGTACTCCAATGTGCCCACACAAAAATATCTTTCATGAGAATATTAAATGAGGGGAAACTTAAATTCTTGGGCCATATCGTCAGAAAGGGAGAAATAGAATGCTTTACATTACAAGGCCGTATGCCTGGGAAACGCAGAAGAGGAAGGCAAAGAAGAAAATATGGACACTGTGAAAGAACTAACAGAACTAAGTGTGCGAGATATCATTGACGCTGCATGGGATCATTCGATGTGGAAAGCCATGATCGCCCTAGCATGTAACGCACAAGGCACATGAAGAAGAAGAATTACACTCGTACAGCAAATAATTCACTATTTTGTTACATTGTCTTCTGCATCTTTGTTTTCATGTGAAAATCTATTAATAAGTCAAAATCTATACCAATTAATTGATTTAAGAGGAAATTGCCTAAGATAGGAGATCGAACCTCGGGTCTCAGGATAAAATAAAAGGGAAAGAGAGTGCAGGAGCAATTATGGAAGTTTCCAGAATAAAAAAAAGACAAAGTTTAGAAAGGTAAAAGAATTTAACTTCAGGCAACTTGGAGACAAAGTTGAAATGGATGGTGACTACATAACTGAGGGGATTATATTTGAATTCATACAGTAATAATAAGGTATATGATCTTTTACCACAGTTGGAAATTGGCAGGGCATCACTGAGCCGTGGACAAAAGTAGATCACAGCAGGGAGCTTAACATCTAAGAAAATACATTGTTTCAAAGGGAGAGACAAAATACCAGAGTGACTGGAGTGCTTTGTTGGTAAATAATGAAATTGATTTCTTAGAAAGAAGTGACATTAGATCAGAAGATGTAAGATTCTTGTGGGTAGAGTTTAAGAAACTGCAAGAGTAAAAAGACCATGATGGGAGTCATATATAGGCCTCTGAATAGTAGCTGGGATGTTGGGTACAAAGTAAAATGAGAAATAGAAAAGACATATAATAGGGCAATGTTACAAATATTGTGGGAGATTTCTATATGGAAAATAAGGTTGGTACTGGAATCCAAGAGGAGGCATTTGTAGAATATCTATGAGATGGCCTTTTAATTGTGATGAAGTCTCGTAGGGAAAAGGCAACTCTGTATTGGTTGTTGTGTAAAGAACCATATATGATTAGGGAGCTTAAAGTAAAGGAATCCTTAGGAGGCAGTGATCATAATATGGCAAAGTTCACCCTGCAGTTTGAGAGAGAGAGAGAGAGAGAGAGAAGCTAAAATCATATGTGTCAGGTTTGTACCAAATTACAGTGGAGTAAAGGGAACTAGAGAGGCACGAGAGAGATGTTGGCCAAAGTTGATTGTTCCGGGGACACTAGTAGGGATGACGACAGAAGAGCAATGACTTGTGTTTCTGGGAGTAATTTGGATGATGCAGGATCACAAGCATATGTCCTAAAATTTGTTGTCTTTGCAGCAGCAGTACATGCAATGCATAATAATAAGAGTCCGGGTCATTAATAAAAAAGATACTAGCATTGACAGAAGATTGGCTGACTAGCAGAAGACGATGAGTGGGAATAAAGGTGGTGTTTTCTGGTTGGCTGCTGGTGATGTTCCACAGGGGTCAGTGTAAGGTCTGCTACTTTTCATGTTATATTTTAATGATCTGGATAGCAAAATTGATGGCTTTGTGTCCAAGTTTGTGAATAATTGGAGTTTCTAGGAGTAATTTGGAAGATGAGAATAGGTTCATCCCAAAGAAGAAGCAGCATTCTAAAAGAAGGGTGAGGCAAAGACAACATGAAGCAAAAGAGAAGACATACAATTAGGAAAAAATTTGTGGGAAGCTAGAGGGTTGGGAAGCTTTTAAAAGTCAACAAAAAGCAACTAAAATGTGGTTAGAGAAAATAGGAAACGTGAAGGTAAACTAGCCAATAGTATAAAAGAGAATACCAAAAGTTTTTCCTGATATGGTAGAAAGATGGGGGAAGGATGGAGTTGGATCCAGAGGTGGAAGAGTGATAATAAGGACTCAAAGTCTCCAGTGCTGTAATCTTATAAATAAGGGTGATAATAATGGGAACTTTTATTGAAGTGATGAAGGGCAGATAGAACCAGATAGGGGAGGGGATCCAGTGGTAAAGTGTAGGGCCAGTAGGCACATCAAGATTCATTGCCACTTAAGTTTCCATCAAAGACTCTTTTTGTACTTAAATGTGCCACCTTGCGGTGATCTGGTGAGATTGACCTCAGACCCAAATTGGACTGATGGTGGGATAGGTTATAGTGACCCTGGATCAGACTGTGGTAGAAAAGACAAGAGTTTGGGGAAGCATGGCATGTGGTGAGGAGCAGGGATGTCAGATTAATGTGGCACTTGTGATGGGGGGTGTTCTGATGGCATAGCATGATTGGTGGGGGAGTGGTCATATTTGTATTTATGACGGTGCTGGAGAGGGGGAGCACACCATATTTCTGAAAGGATGAATAGGAGTGCAATATTAGAAAAAAAAATTGTACATGAGCAGTAAATGTTAAGTGGAGGAAACCTATGAATTAACTATTTTAGTTCATTGCAAACCTTGCTGTTCGATATTGCAGGAGCCAAACCACGGAAGCTTTATGACAGGCGTTCAAGGATATTATGATCCAAATACCCCTGCAGGGCTTTTGCAAGGCTAGCGAAGTTACTGTCTGCTGCCCTAATTGTAAAATCTTGATATGGTTGCCATGATGACTCACAGCAAAAAGTCTCTGGATAAACTTTGGGGTAATATAAGTTGCATAATTTTGTCCAGCATTGTTTACAATGATGCTTTGAAAAATCAGTGTCACGTTGATTGAAATTCCAGATATCAATCTCATAGATTACATCAATACATGTTAATTTAAATTTTGAAAGTCACTAGAAACAGCGGATGCAGGACGCTTGAAATATTAATAGAAAATGCTGGAAATACCGGGCAAGTTGAGGAGCATGGATGCTACCTGACTAGAGTGCACGAGCGTTTGCTTTGCTGTTCCTATTTCATTAAACTTCTTTACTTGCATTCTGCTGGAACCCTAAGTGTGGTTCATTTTCATTTCTTTTCTCCTGACTTGCGTTCTTGCTGCCTGTTGTGCTTTCTGGCATTTAGGGCAACAATGGAGGTCCTCCATCTCTGTTTGGTGTTCAGGGCTTCCTTCATTGTGCCAGTAGTTTTGCTTGGCCAGTCAGGGTTGTTACTCCTGAGCTGAACCCCCGAACTTAGAGGATCAGTGGACCACTCTTAGTCTAACCTGTAACCTTCGATCTATTTGGCGTGGATGACCCTACCAAGAGCCAAAGCACAAGGCTCTGACTCCAGACAGCATAGCTCTCTGAGTCTTTAATGCATGCAAACATCCAAACCGTGACACGGTTGTGGTCCTCTTGGAGGTCTGTTATTCTAAAAAGTGTTCCCTGAAAATTGAATATAACCAATTGGATCTTTCTTTAATTAGGATGATATTCCCCTGGATATTAATGCACACAAAATGCTGGAGGAACTCAGCAAATCAGACACATCAATGCAGGGGAATAACCAGTCAACATTCTGATGAATAGTCTTGATGAAGAATCTCAGCCCAAAACATCAACTGTTGATTACCTTCCATAGACGCTGCCTGACTTGTTGAGTTCCTCCAGCATTTTGTGTGCATTAATATCCAGGGGAATATCATCTAATTAAAGAAAGATCCAATTTGTTATATTCAATTTTCAGGGAACAATTTTAAAGAAACCATTACTTTGGAAAATTACGCTATCGGAAGTTTCCAATTCCATGAAAGGGACATAAACTAGACAAATTCTCACTTTCTAGTTCATAAAACATGTTGTAGACCTCATTTTCCAGTGTAATGTTCCACAGGACTGCCAGTACTTAGTCATTTCATGAAGTTCGATACTTCAACTTGAACATTAAAGTCCTGAGTTCCCTACCTAGGTTCTGCTTGCAGCTTCCTGGCTGGCTCTGCATAGATGTTGGACTCTGTATGGTGCTCATTGCTTAAGCATGAACTTGATTGTTGCAGGGGCAGCAAGTCCATTCATTTGCAAAAACAGGAATAGCTGTAGGGAATGGTAATTTACACATTTTAATTCTGCTTGCTTTAATGACTTTAATTATTTAAGAGGTCAAAATTACTTAAGTGATTTTTTCTTAAATTGCGAATAATAATTTAGCTGTTTAATTGATTTTTAATGGGATATATCAAAGTGGGCTAGAGGCAGCAAGAAACGTTGTCCATTCCAAAACTTCCACATGAGCTGCCAAACATAGAAACTCAAGGATTACCAAATGAAAGATGGCAGTGCATCTGTCACATACACCATCAATGATAGGGCCAAATCTGGTAAGACCTTCTGGAGAATTTGTCCTCTGATTCTATGGCAAGTCAATTCCTATCTCAATGGAGTTTCAAGGCAGGGTGAAGTTGAGTCTTAAAAAAATAATTTTACTGAAACATTTTAGTTACTTCTAAGTGTAGTGCTGCATCTGAAATTTTTTTTTACTAAAATGGTTTAGTAGGGAAATACTGTTGCCTTTCATTCTTTCAAAAGAAAGCTGCAAACATCGTACACGGGGGGCAGAATGGAGGATAGAAAAGGGACAGAACAAAGAAAAATAAGTCTTAAGCTGTAAGCTGAGTAGGGCAGACATGTGAATGATACAGGCTTAAAGAATGAGTCCAATATAGTCAACTCCTTGTGTAAGTGGATCCTCCATTTTCTCACTTGAAGGTACATGAGCCAGTTTTCACTGGGAGATCAGAGGTGGAGAGGGTCGGCAACTTTAAATTCTTTGGTATTATTATTTCAGATGATCTGTCCTGGACCCAGCACCTCTTTTTTCTTAGCAATTTGCGAGGATTTTGCATGTCATCAAAAAGTTTGACAAACTTACATAGATGGTGTGGTGTAGAGTGTATTTAACATGTTGCATCACAGCCTAGTATGGGAACATCAATGCCCTTCAATGAAAAAGCCTACAAAAAGAAGTGGATATGGCCCAGTCCATCATGCGTAAAGCCCTCCCCACCACTGAGCACATCTACACAGAATGCTGTCGCAGGAAAGCAGCATCCGTCATCAAGTACCCCTATCCAGGCCATGTTCTCTTCTCAAAGCTGCCAACAGGAAGGATCAGAGTAAGAATCTGGTTTAATATCATTGGCATACACTGTGAACTTCGTTGCATTGTGGTAGCAATGCACTGCAATGCATTGCATTGCATAATAATAAAAACTATAAATTACAGTAAAAATTATATATAACAAAAGAAAATTAAGTAGTACAAAAAGAGAGGGGAAAAATATTGAAGTAATGTTCATGGGCTTATTGCCATTCAAAAATCTGATGGCGGAGGGGAAGAAGCTGCTCCTGAAACAATGAGTGTGGCTGTTTAGGCTCCTATAAGTCCTCCTTGATGGTAGCAATAAGAAGATCGCATGTCCTGAGTGATGGGGGGTCCTTAATGATGGATGCTGCCTTTTTGAGTATCACTTCTTGAAGGTGTCCTTGACACTGGGAAGGCTAATGCCCATGATGGAGCTGGCTGAGTTTAAAACTTTCTGCAGCTTTTTCCATTCCTGTGAGGTGGCCCTTCCATTCCAGATGGTGATGCTCTCCACTATATATCTGTAGAAATTTGTAAGTGACTTTGGTGACATACCAGTTCTCCTCGAACTCCGAATGAAATATAGCTATTGTCATGCCTTCTTTGTAATTGCATCAATACGTTGGACCCAGGATAGACCTTCAGAGATGTTGACACCCAGGAACTTAAAAATGCTCACCCCTTCCACTTCTGATCCCTCAATGAGGACTGATGTGTGTTCCCTTGACTTCCCCTTCCTGAAGTTCACTGTCAATGTCTTGGTCTTACTGATATTGAGTCCAAGGTTGTTGCTGTGACACCATTAAGCCAGCTGATCTATCTCATTCTTGTATGCTTCCTCATCAGCGTCTGAAATTCTGACGACAAAATTGTGATGTCAGCAAATTTATAGATGCACTTGAGCTGTGCCTAGCCATACAATTATGGATGTAGAGGGAATAGAGCAGTGGGCTAAGCGCACATCCTTGAGGTGCACTAGTGTTGATCATCAGCAAAAGGGAGATGTTATTTCTGATTCGCACAGACTGTGGTCTCCCAGTCAGGAAGTCAAGAATCTGGTAGCCTAACATAGATACCACTATTGTTCAAGTGCAGAAGGTACAGGAGACTCAGGACCTGCACCACCAGGTTCAGGAACGGTTATTGCCCCTCAAACATCAGGCTCTTCAACCCAAGGGGATAGCCCCAATGCTAAAATGTTCCCACAATCTGTGGACTCATTTTCAAAGACTCTTCATTTCAGGTTCTCAATATTTTTGCTTATTTATTGATTATTGATGATTATTTTTTTCTTTTTGTGTTTGTACATTAGTTGTTTGTCTGTCCTGTTGGGTGTGGTCTCTCATTGATTTTATTGTGTTTCTTTTATTCACTGTGAACATCCGCAAGTAAATAATTCTCAGGGTTGTAAATGGTGACATACATGTACTTTGATGATAAGTGTATTTTGAACTTGAACTTTTTGAACATGAGGTTACCATTGTGACATAATGAGAGTAGGTACAAGGTATGAGGAAGACTACGTTAATATAAAAAAAATATAAAGTAACTCTGCAAGGGAAGCTCATGTGCTAAAACTTACAGCAAGTCCGAGACTTAGAGTGCTCCATATCAACGTACTGAAGGTTGGGAAGTGCCTTTATTTAAGAAGGATGAAAAAAAACTGAACTATAGATCATTAAGCTTAACATCTGTGATAGGTAGGCTATTGGAGGGGATTCTGAAGGATACAATATACAACATACATGCATTAGGAAAGACTGGTTTATTAGTGATAGCTCAGCTTTGCACATGGGAGATCGTGTCTCACAAATCAGAATGAGTTTTTGAAAAAGTAACTTAAGAAGATTAATGAGGGCAAAGGGGTACATAGAGCTTGTATAGATTTTTGTAAGGCCTTTGATAAGGTTCCACGTGGTAGACTGCTATGGGAAGTTGGATTGCATGGGAGAATTGGCTAATTGAATACACAATTGGCTTGATTGGTAGCTGATGATCAAAATTACAGTGAGATCTTGATCAGGCAGGTAAGTGGGCTGAGGAATGGCAAATGGAGTTTAATTCAGAAAAGTGTGATGTTCTATATTTTGCAAAGATAAATTAAGGTAGACCTTTCACAGTGTCCTGGGGAATGTTGTAAAACAGAAGGACTTCGGATTTCAAGTACATGGTTCCCTGAAAATGGCATCACAGGTAGATAGGATGGTGAAGATGATTTTGGCATGCTGGCCTTCATCTGTTGGGCATTGAGTACAGAAGTTTGGATGTTATGTGCAGTTGTACATGACACTGAAATGCATAGCACATTTAAAATATCGTGTTCAGTTTTGATCACCCTGTTCTAGGAAAGGTGATATTAAGCTGTTAAGGGTGAAGTGGACGTTTACAGGAAAATTGCAAGAACATGGGGGCTGAGTTATGGAGATAGGTTTGGCAGGCTGGAACATTATTCACTGAAGTTTGGGAGGATGAGGAGCAATCTTAAAGAGGTGCATCAAATTATGAGGGACAAAGATAGGGCGAATACACAATCTTTTTACCAGGCTTGCGAAATCAAAAACTAGAGGGTACGGGTTTAGGGTGAGAGGAGAGAGATTTAGTAAGAACCTGAGGAGCAACATTTTTTTTTCAGAAGTTTGTCTCATGTTGAATGAGCTAGAAAGGAAGTGGTTGAGGCAGGTACTACATATTAACAACATTTAAAAGACACTTTGATGAGTACATGGATAGGAAAGATTTGGAGAGATATGAGCCAAATGGGACTTGACTTGATATGCATCTTAGTTGACATGGACTGGTTAGGCCATGGAGCTCGTTTCTCTACTGTATTTACCCTATGATTATGACTTTTATAGGTACAAGTACCATTTCATTTTCTCAGCTTAATTTACAAAGTTAAAAGTGCAGGTGATACATTAAAAGGAAGGTAGGAGGAGGGGTGAGGTAAAGAGAATTCATAAATTATTTTACTTACAGTATTTTAATTATGTTAATAATATTTAAGCAGAGTTCAAATGACACCATCAGAACATTGAGCGATTAGGGTCTCAAATGTAAGACACCAAAGTCTAAACACTTGCCCATGCCTCTTACTGGGCTTTCTCTCAGACACAAAAAAGGTTTGTACTGCACATGGCAGGAGAGCTCAGTAGTATGGTATCAAGACAGCAACCTTTCCATCAGTGTCAGCAAAACAAATGAGCTGGTCAGTGGCTTCAGGAAGGGGATGGTACACATGCTCCTGACTACATCAACAGACATTCTCTCTTCTCCCCTCTCCCATTAGGCAGAAGATACAAAAGCCTGAAAACATGTATGATCAGTCTCAAGAGCAGCTTCTACCCTGCTGTTTTAATATCATTAAATAGTTCATTAGTTTGATAAATTGAACTCTTGGCCTCACTACCTACCTTGTTAAGAAATTGATTTTGTTTGCCCGCACTTTCTTTGTACCTGCTACACTTTATTCTGCATTTTGTATTGTTTTACCTCAGTGCACTATGTAATGATCTGACCTGTATGAACAGTATGCAAGAAAAACTTCACTGTTTCTTGGTACATGTGACAATAATAAACCAATTCAAATTTTTCAATGTATAGCAAAATCTCCATTTACATTACTAACAAAATTAAAGTCATGACCCATTTTATTTGTTGACCCACAATTCTTCTTAATGTTAAAGATTCAAAGACAGTTTTAACCAGAGGGTGACGAGAAATCCCATTCTGACTCACTTTATAAAAGGTGCAAAAAAAAAGGTTAGTTTCTGAAAGACAAACCATTAAGCAAAATTATTGGATTATACTGAAAGAAAAGTTAGTTTGAAGATGCTGTGCAACAGCAACCTTAAGTCTGAACTTGAGATGAATCTTTTCAGAGAAAATTCAAAACTTGGAAATTAATCAAGGAAACCAAACAGAATTTCTTGGAATTTGAACCATAAAAAACTCTTTGGAAATATAAAGTTGAAATAGAAGGCAGCACTTGCTCAAAATGTAGTATTTCAGCCATGGAATTATTATTAATAATTGTACCTTCTGTTTGCTTTGCTTAAATATAATCTGCAAAGGATCCTGAATAGGACAGACATTTTTGCAAATACATGTATTTTAAAGTGAAAATACACCTCCAAATGGAAATCAGAGTATTAAAAAATTATATATAGTGGATTGCGGTTAATTGGGCCATCAGTTAATCAGGGCAGCAGCTTATTTGGGATAACTCTTGAAGAACAAAAACTAATCAAGTAAATAGCCGGGATTTATTTAGGACACTATGCTGCATAATTGGGACAGGAGACTGTTGCCAAACAGTTTCTACCTAGCATCAGTTGCATGCACTTGTGTGGCCGTTAGACACTACTCCATACTTGGAGCGAAGTTATATTAGTACCATAATTTGTGTGTGTTTGTTCAAAAAGCAGTGATTTTTTTCAACTTAAAGTTGGTGAGAAATAAGCAGTAAGACAATTCAGAACAGTTTACCTCATTGCTCTTTTGAGAAATGGCTGGAAATAAAAATGAAACATTTTCGCTACTTCAAGTTCGGAACTGCGAAGAATTTGAAGGTATCTGTAATCATAAGACCATAAAATATAGGGGCAGAACTAGGCCATTCAGCCCATCGAGTCTGCTCCAGCATTCAATCATGGGCTGATCCTCTTCTTCCAGTCATTCCCACTCCCCTGCTTTCACCTCATACCCTTTGATGCCCTGGCTAATCTGTCGCTGCTTGGCCTTAGCACTGCCATGTGTCGCTGGATTCTGGATTTCTTGACAGAGAGACCACAGTCAGTCCTTGTTGGCAGGAACATCTCTGACTCCATCACACTGAGCACTGGATCCCCACAAGGCTGTGTGCTTAGCCCATTGCTGTTTACACTGCTAACACATGACTGTGCAGCCAGATTCAAGGAGAACCTGATCATTAAATTTGCAGATGATACCACCGTGGTGGGGCTCATCAGCAAAAATGATGAAACAATGTACAGGGAGAAGGTCAAACACCTAGAGAGCTGGTGCAGGAATAACAACTTGATGCTTAATGTCACCAAAACCAAGGAGATGATCGTCGATTTCAGATGGTCTCAGCCTGAGCACACACCCCTCAGCATCAGCGGCTCCACAGTGGAGAGAGTGGAAAACATCAAGTTCCTTGGGGTGCAGATCTCGGACAATATCACCTGGTCCAGGAACACCACTGGGATTGTGAAACGGGCCCAGCAGAGATTGCACTTTCTGAGGAAGCTTAAACAAGCATCACTCCCCACTAACATCGTAACTACATTCTACAGAGGCGTGGTTGAGAGTGTGCTGACCTTTTGCATCACAACCTGGTACTCCAGCTGCAGTGCTGTCGACAAAAAAGCCTTGCAGAGGGTGGTTAGGAGAGCAGAGAAGGTTATTGGGGTCTCCCTACCTTCTGTCCAAGACCTCTTTCAGAGTCGATGCCTCCAGAAGACACGGTACATCATTAAAGACCCCTCATACCCTCTCCATGAACTGTTTGTTCTTCTGCCATCAGGCAAACGTTACAGCAGCATCAGATCTAAAACCACAAGGCTACTAAACAGCTTCCTCCCACAGGCAGTCAGACTGCTAAATAGCTGCTCTACCTGACTCTGCTTTGGATACTTTTAACTTGCACTGGACACTTATAACTCATTTTAACTGACATGTGGCTGTTGTGTTTTACTATTTATTGTTATGTTTATTATGTAGTGTTGCGTTTGTTATGTTATGATTGCACTGCTCCTGAGAAACGCTGTCTCATTCTGCCCTGCAGAGCTGATGTATGGTTAGAATGACAATAAAGTTTTTTGAATCTTGAATCTTTGAACCTATCTATCTCTACCTTAAATACACCTAATGACTTGGCCTCCACAGCCACTTGTGGCAACAAGTTCCACAGATTTCCCACCCTCTGACTAAAGTAATTTCTCCGCATCTCTGTTCTAAAAGGACGCCCTTCAATCCTGAAGTTGTGCCCCCTTGTCCTTGAATCCCCTACCACGGGAAATAACTTTGCCATATCTAATCTGTTCAGGCCTTTTAACGTTTGGAATGTTTCTTTGAGATTCCCCCCTCGTTCTCCTGAATACAGCCCAGGAGCTGCCAGACATTCCTCATACAGTAACCCTTTCATTCCTGGAATCGTTCTCGTGAATCTTCTCTGAACCCTCTCCAATGTCAATATATCCTTTCTAAAATAAGGAGCCCAAAACTGCACACAATATTCCAAATGTGGTCTCACAAGTGCCTTATAGAGCCTCGACATTACATACCTGCTCTTATATTCTATACCTCCAGAAATGAATGCCAACATTGCATTTGTCTTCTTCACCACCGACTCAACCTAGAGGTTAACCTTTAGTGTATCTTGTACAAGGACTCCCAAGTCCCTTTGCATCTCTGCAATTTGAATTCTCTCGCTATCTAAATAATAGTCCGCCCATTTACTTCTTCCACCAAAGTGAATGACCATTCACTTTCCAACATTGTATTTCATTTGCCACTTCTTTGCCCATTTCCCTAAACTATCTAAGTCTCTCTGTAGGCTGTCTATTTCCTCAACACTACCCGCTCCTCCACCTATCTTTGTATCATCGGCAAATTTAGCCACAAATCCATTAATACCGTAGTCCAAATCATTGACGTACGTTGTAAAAGGCAGTGGTCCCAACACCGACCCCTGTGAAACTCCACTGGTAACCTGCAGCCATCCCTTTATTCCCACTCTCTGTTTTCTGCTGACCAGCCAATGCTCCACCCACGCTAGTAACTTCCCTGTAATTCCATGGGCTCTTATCTTGCTAAGCAGTCTCATGTGCGGCACCTTGTCAAAGGCCTTCTGAAAATCCAAGTACTCCACATCTATTGCATCTCCTTGGTCTACCCTACTTGTAATTTCCTCAAAGAATTGCAGTAAGTTTGTCAGGCAGGATTTTCCTTTCAGGAAACCATGCTGGCTTAGGCCGATCTTATCATGTGCCTCCAGGTACCCTAATCTGATCCCTAACAATCGATTCCAACAATTTCCCAATCACTGATGCCAGGCTAACAGGTCTATAGTTTCCTTTCTGCTGCCTCCCACCCTTCTTAAATAGCGGAGTAACATTTGCAATTTTCCAGTCATTTGGTACAATGCCAGAATCTATTGATTCTTCAAAGATCATTGTTAATGTCTCAGCGCTCTGTCCTTCAGAACCCTAGGGTGCATTCCATCAGGTCCAGGAGATTTATCCACCCTCAGACGATTAAGCTTCCTGAGGACCTTTTCAGTCGTAATTTTCACTGCAGAAACTTCACTTCCCTAACTCTCTTGAATACCTGGTATACTGTAGACATCTTCTACTGTGAAGTCTGATGTAAAATACGCATTCAGTTCCTCTGCCCTCTCTGCATCTCCCATTACAATATCTCCAGCGTCATTTTGTATTTGTCTTATATCTACCCTCGACTCTCTTTTACCCCTTATATACTTAAAACAGCTTTTAGTATCTTCTTTGATATTAGTTGTCAGCTTGCTCTCATGATTCACCTTTTCCTTCCGAATGACCTTCTTAGATTGCTTCTGCAAGTTTTTGAAATCTCCCCAATCCTCTATCTTCCCACTAACTCTGGCTTCCTTGTATGTTTTCTCTTTTGCTTTTACTTTGGCTCTGACTTCACTTTTCAGATTTGGAGGATGTAATTGTCGAAAGCATTGTATGAAGGCAGTCCATCAGTCCATTATCTGTATAAGGTGCCTGTACTGATTCTATTCACTTGCAGTCAAAAGAGCACGGCAGCATACACTGGATGAATTCCTCCATTGATAAGTATTATAAACTAATACACAGTTTTATAGTAGTCTGTAGTATTGCTGGTGTTCTAATTTGTTCTGTATTTCATTTAAATACATGATTTGTTACCCAGTTTGTCTTTTTTATATGTTTTAAACTATTTCAATGAAACTTTGTCTAATTTATTTAGTGATACAACGAGTAGGCCCTTCTGGCCTTTCAAGCCTTGCCACCCCAGCAACCCCTGACAAACTTTATTAGCCCTAACCGAATCACAGGATAATTTACAATGACCATGTTACCTGCCTGGTACGTCTTTGGACTATTAGAGGAAACCAGAGGACCTCGAGAAAATGTACACATTTCATGGGGAGGACATATAGAGACACCTTACAGAATGGCACAGGAATTGAACTCCAAACTCCGGATTGCCCTGAGCTGCAATAGTGTCACACTAACTGCTAAACTATCGTGGTGCTAATTGGGGTAGCTGCTTAATTGGGCAAAAATGTATTGGTCCTGATGTGTTTCAATTAACTGTAATTTACTATTGTGCTGAAATCCCAGTATCATTGAGAACTGGACTTTTTACACAAATAGGAATATTAGGTTTTTCTCCTGAATGTTTTATGTAATTAGGCATGAAGGATTGCATTGTATTAAATTAATATTTCTTCATTATTTAAAGTTCTTAGAATAACAGACCTCCAAGAGGACGGCAACCATGTCATTGTTTGGATGCTTACATGCCTCAAAAACTCTGAGAGCTATGCTTTGACCCATCTCGTCTGTGCTGAACTATTATTCTACCTAGTCCCATTAACCTGTAGCTGGACTATAGCTCTCCATAACCCTCCCATTCATATACTTATCCAAGTTTCTCTTAAGTTTTGAAATTGAACCTGCATCCACCATTTCTGCTGGCAGCTTGTCCCACACTCTCATCACCCTCTGAGTGAAGAATACCCTTTCATGTATCCCTTAAGTATTTCACTTTTCACCCTTAACCTATGACCTCTAGTTCTTATCTCACCCAATCTCAGTGGAAAATGCCTGCATGCATTTAATCTATCTATACCTCTCATCATTTTGTATCTCTCTATCAAATCTTCCCTCATTTTCCTGTGCTCCGGTGAATAAAGTACTAACCTATTCAGCTTTTCTGTATAACTCATCTCCTCAAGACGTGACATTCTTGTCAATTTTCTTTGTACTTTTTCAAGCTTATTGATATCTTTTCTGATGGTAGGTGACCAGAACTGCACACAAGACTCCAAATTAGGCCATTTGTCTTACAGTAGATGATCTATGTTGAAAGGAATAATAGGGAACACCGTTATTCAAATGCCGAATTCTCAATGTACTTAAATCTCAATTTTGACTGTGACTTTTGCAGTAATTCACCTTGCTTCTTGCAAATATCCAATCTCTTAAAATTAGTTGTTTTATTTTTGGATGAATTGGTAAACCTAATTTCTGATAAATGTTTTGAGCATGTTTGAAGTTGGTAATTCCTTGATAACATGCTCTTCAGAGAAACCCAATTTGATTTGTAAAAAAAAAATTTGAATTGCATACTGTGATCTTGGATTTTTGTTTTGAAAGCTGAATTTCAAGGATATGCCTGCAATTTTGTTTTGCAATAATTCCTATAATGAACGAAGTTTAATAATCATCTCTTGAACTGTATTGTTGTAATGTGGAATGCTAATAGCCTTTGAGGATTATGTTTACAATTGAAGTTTTGGACTAAGTTCCTGTTATTGTGCACAACCAATTTCTAACTCACCTTTCAGTTGATGGATTTTTAAATTTTTTTAATATTTTGATTAATTGTGAATGGTTTTGATACAAAATCATTAAATGGAATGATTTCAAAGTATTTGAGAAGGTCATTTTCCAAATTTGCCAAGTATGCAAAAGTAGTGTTTAACAGTTAAGACATGCTAAACTTTCCACGGCATTGAAGCTGTGGAATTTCCAGCAGCTTTGTTTTACCTGTACTGTTCAGCAGAAGCTAGGTCATACTTGTAAATCTGAGGTTATTGTATATCCTCAGCATTATTTAGAATGTTATATTGATAATATGTTTAAAGAAAGGAATGGTTAACAATAAATAAATAAATAAATAAGGTGAATGGTAACATTTTTTTTAAATGCCCATTGTCCAGTTCTCTTTTAATTGAATAACCCAAATCATACTGATACATATAATTTTTGGGACCTGAGAGATAACACTCTAAATGGAGTGTTTTGTTTATTTTTCTCAATAACTATCCAGTGATCATCATACTGTGTTGAATGACGCTATCTTTGACAACCATGCCTTTTTATTTTGAAAATGTTTTGAAAATCACAGAATAAAAAGGCTCAAATATGAAGTTGACATTAATATATATTCTTTTCATTTGTTATATCAAGACTTATGCTGAAAATGTGCTGTATGCTGGAAATGACTTTCTAATAAAGCAAAATGAAGTGTATTATATCCTTTTTAAACTTTTTTTTTATTAGGTAAAGCGTAACATATTTGACCTCACAAACATTCACGTCCGCCATCAGGTATGGGAAGGTTGGCCTGCTGCTGCCGAGGATGATTCTGTGAGTGCAATGTATTTTCAACGAATTTTACTATGCTTCACTCGTTATTGTGTAATGAATAGGCAGAGACTTTCTTTCAGCAGATGTTCTTTTATGTACCATTCGGCATTTGTTAGTATGTGGTTTTGATATTTTCATTTCTGTATTACTCTTTTTATATGACCATTGTAACCATTAGCCAAACATCTTACATAATTGAAGAGAAGCATAGGGCACAAGAGCTTACTTTTCAGATTTGCCCTGGTTGAGAATAGTCAGCTGTATAAACATTTCAAGGTGTTTTAGTATCTCAGCGCATAAAGGCTTTCAACTGAAATAATTTAGCCACCCATTCTTTATTTCTTTTTCAAGTTTTAATGTAATTTGGAATGAAAGCCTGTTTACTGATGCCTGGATTTTAATTTACTTTAATCTGTTAAAGATTTAGTTTCTGTTATGAATTTGTTGTAGAAATATTTAAGATGTGGAGAAATTATAAAACTTTTAAGCTTTAATTTGGGGGGAAAATCTGCTGCAGTGAAGCCAAGATATGTCTTAAAAAGATCAATATTTTTGATTGACCACATCATTGTTAATAGATTGATTATTTGGTTGGACTAAAAAAACTATGTGATATTGATGTTTTAAATTTTCTGAAACTAATAATCATTCAGTTAGGATCAGTGAAGTTCCATCTGCTTTAGTGATTGAAATTAACAGTTTTCTCTTTCTCTAATCTTCGAACAATTTTTATTCTCCACATGGTTATTGTGATGGAACAGTTAAATTACCAGGCTAATAATCCAGATGCAAATGCATGGTTCCAAACCCCTCAGGAAGAACTTAATCTGGAATTTATATTAAAACAAACTAGTCTTATTAGTAACGATGATTGCAAAATCAACTAAATTCCAAAAGAGCATGTAATCTGCTGTCTATACCCACTCTGGTAGTGTATTATTAAATTTCCTTCTGACATAGAAGGAGGCCATTTAGACTGATCATGCCTTTGCTGGCTCAAAGAGCAACAGTATTCTCGCTGTAATAGATTTTTCCCACATTCCAATCTACCTCGATTCTACCACTCACATACCCACTAGGGAAAATTAATAGTGGCTAATAACCTACTGAGCTCCATGTCTTTGGGAAGTGGGTGGAAATGAGAGCATATGCAATCAGGGAAAACGTGGAACTGCACAAAGGTAGTTCCAGAGATCAGGACTGTACCCAGGTGACTGGAGCTGTAAGGAAACAGATCTGCCAGGTGTGCTACTATGTAGTTCACTCGTAAATGCCCTCGGAAATAGTTAAGCAAGGTATTCAATTGTACCATTACTACTGTATGTGAACAGACATTGAAAACATTTAAATTAAAACACCTATTATTGACATAGTAAATCCCTTGCCTGCCTTCCCACCCATTCCCCTTTGCCTCAACCTTTCGACCCTTGCCTTATTCCCTATCCTCTGTAACATTTTCTATCCTTGCTGAGTCATGCTGGCGCATACAATCCGTTCAGCTCAAGAATTTCGTGGCTGCTCTGAGAAGGGCAGCTTAGTTGGACCCTCCACTCAGTCCCTTTATCCTTGCCAGTTCATTTTCCTCTCAACCTATCCAATTTCCTTTTGAATTTATAGATTCCCATTAAAGGTGCAACTTCCAGAATATTACCACTTGCAGCTTTTTTAAAAAAAATAACAAAGCTCTCCTCGCAATCTCCTTGTATCTCTAGTTTGAATCCTCTAGTTTGTGTATGATCATCTAATACAAACAGACTTCCTTTGTCTGCCCAGTCTGAGGGGCCTGGTGCATCTCTGAATCTTAGTTGCTTCAAGGAGAACAATTCTGTTTTCCTATTCTTGACACTTGGAGAACACCATTGTCTGTAGTCCTCTAACCTGAAGAATTATTGTTAACTATAATTTGCAGATTTCTATCCTTGAGTCTTGCGTATGATGTTTGGAAGGCAAAAAGTTGTATTTTTTAATCATCTTAATGATGCTTTTAGAGAATTGAGTTCCCTCAGTGTACAAAATGCATTTAGGACTTGGTTGCAGATAGCAATAACATTTTGTGTCTGTTCTTTATTAGATTAAACTCCATGCAATCCTGCAAATAGCAGTTGACAAAACATCTGATCCAGTATGACTGGATCTGTGACAGCTTGGTCTTGTTGTTTAATCTCTGTGATATTGCCAAAGCCACATTATCTAATTCTATCTAATCAACATGCTGGGTGCTAAATCCAACCAGTACTGATTGAACTGAGACAAACCCAGAACTCAACAAGTTTGAGAAGATTGTAACTTCAGGACAGTTCTTCAACTTACCCTACGCTCTCTAAAAAAAATCTAAATGGCAAATTGCATCTGCTGCCATGCCTATCCTTGATCTCAAATGGAAAGAAGAAGGAGGAGAATAGCCCTTAACTCGGCAGTGGAGTTATCGGGGCACCATCTTTTTGACGGTGTTTCCTTAGCAAGCTATTCTTCTTTTTACAAGGCCACGTTGCTAGCTCAACGCTCAACCTGACTTGGATTCGAACTTGGGAACCTTCGCTCTAAAGTCCAGCACTGATACTATTGCGCCACCAAGCAGGACGATCTCAAATGGATGCTAACAAAATTTGTTGTGAAATTTGTTGTTTTGTGGCAGCTGTACAGTGCAATGCATAATATACAGTGAATTCTAGGTCTGCACTAGTGCACTGAAAGCAATAGTGAATTTTATCAGTAATTTTGCTTGCATTGAGCAGTGGCTTCTGAGACACAGGAAGCATCATATATTTTCCAAGGTATCATCACAGACCTTTATTGCCAGAGGGTATCGTACAATGAAGTAGATTGATGAAATGACCTTTTTATGTTGCGAAAATCTGAGGCTCATTTTCGGACAGGTACCATTCACAAATCTACGGAAATTGCTACAGGTTGTTATCCCATGAATGCAGCAAATGATTCACAAAAATATACTTTTCCATAATAAGAAGCTAAGATAGTACCTACAGTATGGAACAACTATAGCTCAATGAATTCGGGAACATAATGTCCGGCTCTCTGAATGACTGAACTACAGAGAAGGAGGGAAGTGGGGTGGAGAAAGAGAGTCTACATTTTAAAACAGATTTAGATTAATTTTTTAAACCAATTTATATTCTTCCTTCCTAATGGCATCTCCTCGTTGGGACAGGAGTTCACGCAAAATCTGTTACCTTGAAACAATGCATATTCATTTATTAACACTGAATTTACCCTATGAATGTTAAAGTTGCTCCAAATCCTACATTTACTTGGAAACGATTTCCAGCTGTAGAAGAAGGGGCAGCTTTGGTTCTTCCACTTGCAGGTGGATAAAGCCCTGAACTTGCAGACAACATGCCAGGGAGGGGTTCAGCAGCATCACGTACCAAATTAACAGCGTAATAGTTGGACAAGGAAACACTTGCTTGCTCAGTGCTAGTCTCACTTTTGATACATGTGGTATCCTACATAAATTCTCTGATGAAGGGTCTCAGCTCAAAATGTCAAGTGTTTATTCCTTTCCATAGTTGCCTCCTGACCTGCTGAGTTCCTCCAATATTGTGTGTGCATTTCAATTTTCCGATACATCTAAAATAAACCAGTGGTTCATAATGAGGTACGTAGTAGCATCTCATCTGTAGATTGAGAAGCTGAATTTCTGGTGCATCAAATTGCATCCAGACAGAATGTTTTTACATTATCGTTGAGAGGTCAGCAGTGGAAAGGTTATACAGATTCAAGTTCATGGGTGCCAAGATCTTTGAAGATCTATCCTGGGCCCAACATATTGATGCAATTGCGAAGAAGGCACTCCTGCAGCTATATTTCATTACGAGTTTGAGAAGATTAGATATTTCACCATAGACTAGCAAATTTCAACCCATGTGCAATGGAGAGCATTCTAGCTAGTTGCATCATCATCTAGTATGGTGGGGCTACTACACAGGACTGGAAAAATCTTTAGAGGGTTGTAAGCTCAGCCAGCTCTATCATGGGCACTAGCGTACCCACTATCGAGGCTATCTTCAAAAGACAATGCTTCAAAAAAGCGGCATCATTAAGGACCAGTTGGAAGGAGGGACAGGAACCTGAAGACCCACACTCAATGTTTTACGGACATTGCAAAATAGTATTCATGGACCATTTAGGAACAGGTTCTTTCCCTCTACCATGATGTTTCTGGATGGTCCATGAATACTATTTTTTCATTACTGATCTTTTTAAAATATATATTTGTCTATAAATATTTATTTATTTTTATATTTGTATTGGCAGCATGGTAGAGTAGTGGTTAGCTCAGTGCTCTACAGTACAGATGACCTGGATTCAATTCCCACTGCTGCCTGTAAGGAGTTGTACATTCTCTCTGTGACCGCATGGGTTTCCCTGGGGGCCCTGGTTTCCTCCCATAGTCTGAAGACATTTCAGTTGGTTGGTTAATTGGTCATTGTAAATTGCCCTGTGATTAGGCTCGGATAAAATTGGGGGACTGCTGGGAGGTGCGGCCTGAAGGGCCAGAAGGGCCTATTACACACTGTATCTCAATAAAGAAACAAAAAATAAATAAAATAAATATTTCTTATTGTAAGTTACAGTATATTGTGGAGTCTGGTTAACTGGTACGCATTGGGACCAGTACATTGTGGCCAAGTAAATCGGCTGCCTCAATTCACCAAAGTTTCATGGAAAATTTTAAAAGGTACTGCCATTTAACTGAGTAACAAACACTACCAATGCTATTACAGTACTATAAAACTATGGATTAATTCCTACTATGTATGGTGTCCATTCTAGGACATCTCGCTTCCTTTTGGTCCCCAAAAGAAAATAAGTTCTCGCCTGTGGCTCCAAGTAGCTGTTCGCATGTGACAGCAGCCACACCCTGGTAAACCATTTTGACAGGCAGGTTAAACCAGGTGATGGTAGCTGGCAGGCCTCATACACTCGTGAAGTAGGGACAGGACTGTCCTAGCACGTAAAGTCAGCTCCAACCAACTGGACGGATGAGATCAGCAGTGAGATCCAATGACCTGGAAGGTGGTTCTTCAATGCTTCGTGGAGAGTGAAGGGCGTGACAAGGCATAGAAGTCATGGTTATCCACTGTAACCAAGGAAGACTTCACTTTGTGACGACTACTCATACCACAGGAGTCAGGCTTCTGAGGTTGAGACAGTGTCACAGTGCAATGGCTTTTCCACATTAAAAACTCTCCCACAAAGGGTTCACTGTCATCACTGGATACCACAGGCAACTAACACACTGTCTGCAAATGAACAAAATTAGCAGACACCTAATACAGTTAATGGACTGCTATCGTAAAATGCTTTTGATGAGTGCATCCTCCAACTCATTTTCATTGTAACGATCATGATGATTGTCAACACCTTCAAGTTCCGCAGTGAGCAAAACAATTACAAATCGTCCATTTCTTGACAACTGTCAATGACAGAAATTACTGCTTTTTGAGCACAAACACATGTAACTGACGCTATTTAAAGACAGTTCACTGTAATCATAGTGTTATGTCTAATGGCTACACAAGTTAACGCGACTGACAGTAAGTAAAAATTGTTCGGCAAAAGTCTCCTGTCCCACTTAAGCGGCTTGGTGTCCCAAATAAACCAAGGGAATCCTGGCTATTTTCTCTATTATTTTATGTTGTTTAAGATTTGTCCCAAATAGCTGGTTGAACTGAACCACTGATCACAGTACAACTCTAAAAGCAAGACACTCTTAATTACTGAGGGGCTGCCTACGAAGATGATGAAGCAGTTCTTTACACAAGGCTATTCAAATGACAGATGTTAAAATGCTCAGCAGGTCACCCAGCATCTATGGAGACAGAAAGTTAATATTTCAGCTTGATGACATGATGTATAGTTATTGACCTATGGTGTGAAGTCTTTTTCACTCCCTGAACACTGCTGTCTGTACTGAATATTCCCAACATGTTCTGATTTTCAACATTTGCAGTTATGTTTCAGGGTTACTCAGGGAGTTTTGTTCTATGGACTGTATTCATCCTAACTCTCTCTCCTCAGAACATTGAATTGTTAGAAGGCTTAAAAAATATTCACAGAACCTTTTTGAGTTTTCGCTCTCTAAACAGCTTCAAACAGTTTTTTCACTGAGAGTGCAGCTACATTATTTACAGAGTGAATTGACATTGCAACATTGATACTTCAGCCAAGATATCTGGGTAGACTGCCATCGTGGAATACATCAGACAGGGCTGGAATGTGAACTATGTATTTCTGAAAAGATGTATGTTGTAGTTGCATGTGCAGATCATTGCTGTACCATTTTTTTTCTCTTCAACTCTTATGTCTGTTGATTTTATTATAAGATATATGACATCATGTAGTGAAGTTACAAAGAGAATTTAAATAATCATTCTTTACAGTCATTCAGTATTTGGTCCCAAACAATGCAACAATTTTGTAATCAACACACACAAAATGCTGGAGGAACTAGCAAGCCAGGCAGCATCTATGGAAAAGAGTATATTTGACGTTTTGAGCCGAGACCCTTCATCAGGACTGGAACATTTTTTCTCCAGTCCTGATGAAGGCTCTCTGCCTGAAACATTGACTGTACTCTTTTCCATAGATTCTGCTTGGCCTGCTGAGTTCCCCCAACATTTTGTGTGTATTGCTTGGATTTCCAGCATCTGCAGATTTTCCCTTGTAATAATTGACTTTTGTATCATATTCAGAGGTGAGCCATTAATATCCCAAAATATTATAATATTATTCGTTTTATGAATATTATTTAAATTTCAAAATGTGTCGTATTTCCCACATCATACAGATGATCATGATATAAAATGGTATTGGATTTATTTTTAATTTATAATCCTTGTTTTTTCCAAATTATTATTTTTTGAATTTAAGGGTAAATTCTACTTGTTAGTAGAACTCCAGCCAACATTTGCAGTGCTGCAGTATTTTTGCTCTTAAAATTCTGAAAACCTGCTCTTTTATATGTAAAATGAGATTCCACATGATTGTATGTTATTTCTTTGTCACAGTTGAACTTTTACAGAATGAAAACATTTACTAACCATGGAAGTCTATAAATGATTCCCTAGTGAGGATATGCCAGAACAGAATTATTGACAACTAGTACAGTATCCCATCCCTCATTAAAGTGAGCTGCAGCCATCAGTGTATTTTTGCTACCTAAAGGGATTCAAAAAATAATATATTAAATGAGTGTTGACTTAGATTAAGTTAACTGATGTTGCCAGATGAGCCAGGTCCATCAGGTTCAGAAAAGAATCAAGATTATACAGGAATCCAATTACAGCAAGCCTATCCAGTTTCCTTGTTTATTGAGCTTGAGGTTAACAAGAAATGTAGAGAAAATGGTTCCCATGGCACCGTGAGTCTTTCTCACATCCAGCAAGTAAATTTAAATGAGTAGAACCAAATGCAGGTTTTGGGTATTTGATTTTATGTACTGCAAACAATTGCTCATAAGGCTGTACAAAGTTCTACAAAATTCTGTGATGACAGACTTCAAAGAAGCGGGTATCCTTTGGTCTCTGTAAAATCTGTGACATATAACATGTAGCAGCCTTGAAAGAATTTATTGTAAATTATTTCTACTTTGAGATTAATTTGCATGTTGTGGTTGTGGTTTGGGTTTGGGTCTTTGAAAACCAGAGCTTAGGTAGCACTAAATGACACTTAGATAGCACACTGCAGGAGGCTGACAGACATCATGGATTGTTCTGAGGAGTCTTTCCATAATTGCTGACATTTATCCAGTGTTTCACCGTATTTGCTAATGTATTAATGCAATCAGTGTTTGAGAGGCTGCTCATATCTTTTTGCCCTGGATTTATGGTTTCCTAAATTCATAGACCCTCTGAAACCTATTCCCTTCTGGTTGCCTTAGTGACAGAGCTCAGAGATAAGCCTAGGTAGAGCCCTTTTGTGATTGCTTTCAGGTGACATTCAATGATAGCTTGAGTAGAGTGTCCTTTTATAGTTCTTGTAATTCACAAAATGATAACAGCTTTCATTCCTAAGATCCAAGGGCTCTCGACCATTCCCAGATGGGATTTGTATTTGATTTGCTACTTCATGCCAGTGAGGCTGTTAGGTCCTTGTGGATGATGAGATTATGTCATATGGCAGAGAAACCTGAAGATGTCAAGAAAATAAAACTTGCACTATTGTTGCAAGCTAAAGTTTTATTCTTTGTTTTCAGGAGTTCATAGAATAAAATCATATAATTTTTATGAATAATGCTCTTATTTGCTGATTCCTTGCATGTATTTCATTTTGGTTTAATATTTTTGGAATAAAGAAAATGACATGCTAGCCAAAGCCTACAAACATTTCCACCATCTGTCACAGCAAGGTTGTTGCATACCATCAAACAAAATTGCTAATCTGTTCTGAAGATCGCAAAATTACTCGGACATTATAAAATCATTTTCTTATTTTTCTGGTGTATTCTTAGCTCTCTTTTTCACTTTAAGACAATTTGGGGTATTGCACTTATTTTTCAGTGAGTGCATCTCAAGTGTAACAAAACATTAGACTTTAATAGTATTTGTTCTCTGAAATAACAACTAGCCAGTGCTGCTAATTTCGCTCCAGATACTTGTCTGACATTGTTAGTATTTATGCTTATGTATACATCTGATTAAATCTAGCTGTGTGGATTTGAGAACCAAGTAAGAAAAATAGGATTAAGTCCCTGGCGGATTGTATTTGTGCTTTTTTAACACAATGAATCATAAAATCATATTTCAAACTCTTACCGAGATAGTGTTTGTACTGAACAATATTGCTTGCATACTAAAAGAAAATAAGTGTGTGCAAGTTATTCTTTTACACTAAAGCACCACAAAGGCTTAACCAGCTGTTCTCCAGAGAATGTGAATTGAATCTGTAGTACCAGAACTAAATATGTGGCATCTGAACTTGTACATTGTCTCTAACAGCCTGACACTGAAGTCTGAAATGTGTTTTTTCCTATTGGAAAATGTGATTCTTGTCACTTGGAAGGCTTAAAGGTGTTTGCTATCTTGCTTTTTTTCTGTCACTCCAAACTATTCGTGTCACATTTTTCTGTGGTTATGAATAAAAATACAATTGAGAAAAGAAGAGTTTTTATTTAGGTTATTAGTTCTGTGGATCCTTTAATTTTTGAATAAAACACTGCTTGCATCAGCTCTCATAGATAATTCATCTGCTTCTCTGGTGGGGTATTGTACCCAAATGAATTTGCCTGGGACTGAATTTCACTTTGCACATCAGCTCTTGTGAACTTAGTGTGCTTTCAGACTTCATACATGTCCTTCTGTGTGCTTCTGAAATGTAACAGCCCAGAATTTGATGAATAGTGCCTGCTGCCACACTCACCAAGGCCTTGAATTTATCAGATCTGAATTGTTATAACTATTAATGCTGGCTCTGATCAACTTTTTTTTGCTGCATGATGTAATTGGTGGGCTAGACAAAGCTCAACCTGTGAAACTTTTCTCAATGTTTACAGTCACAATGTTCTTAGCTTTCCAATGGTCAAAACTCAAGTTTTTTTAATAGTTCTTGTTATTCTGCTCAAAGATCCAATATTAGTAACAATAAAAGTTTTAATTTTTATGAAAAATTAAAATCACCGAAGAACATTATTTAAAAGCAATAAAGAAGTTATAAATGACAAAAGGCTATTTAGCTTGTTTTGCCATCTTCCCATATCCCTACAACTTGTCATTCAAATAAATATGCTTGCAGATTTGTACCAGTTTTAAGCTGCTGCAAGGTTCAAGAGCAGATGTCCTAGCATAAATGGTGGGGAATTCTGGGGGTATGTTATTTCATTGCTGAAGTCCATGTGGATTGAAAGCCATTGAAACGTACATACTTTTTCAGGGCACAACCGGGTTGATGTACAGCCTATTGCATGGCCTATTCCTGCTTCTGTTTCTTAAAGCACAGCCATGACATTACTGGTGAAGTTTGGCAAACAGGATCAGACTTCTGCAGCTGCACGGGAATTCTGAAAACGTGCAAGGAATTGCTGGCAGAATCCAACAAATATTTGGTCTTTAGAGAAGACTTAAATGTATACAAATAGAATTTTGGAAGTCTTTGATTTTAGTGTAATGTTTTAATTTTGCTAAATATATACCGGTAAAGAAGGAATAGGACTAAGTTTGAGCTAAAGAAGAGAATATGTGAGTGGATAATCGATCTGAAGATTTCCCAGCAGCCATTGTTCAAAGCTCAAAATCTACTGTATCTATCTATTCCTTATTGAGCGGCATTGTGGAACAGGTTCTTCTAGCCTTTTGAGCTGCGCCACCCTGCAACCCATGATTTAAGCCTTGTCTAAGCACGTGACAATTTACAATTAAACCAGCCAACCGGTATGTTTTTGGACTATGGGAGGAAATTGGAGCGCCCAAAGGGAACCCATATGGTCACAGGGAGAACATATAAACTCCTTACAGAAATTTATTATCAAAGTATATGTATGCCACAATATACTACCCTGAGATTCATTTTCTTGCAGGCATTCACAGTAAGTACAAAAAGACTAGATAGAATCAATGATAAACTTGAACACAGAAAGACAATCTACAAAAGACAACAAACTACAATCGCAAAAAAGAAAAATAATAGTAAATAAGCAATAAATATTGAGAACATGACTTTTAGAGTCCTTAAAAGTGAGTCCATAGGTTGCAGAATAATTTCAGTGTTAGGGTGAGTGAAGCTATTCCTTCTTGTTCAAGAGCCTTATGTTTGGTGGGGGGGGGGGGGGAATCATTGTTTCAGTTGCATAAAGTGTTGTTCATCTGTAGACTACTGAATTGTTGGATTTCCCTTCAGTAGATTGACATTTTATTTTGAAGGCTGTTGTTTCTCAAATGAATTGTTCATGTACAATATGTGTAAATTTCCACAAAGAAGAAGCAACGCAAACTCTATCTGGGCCTTAAGAACTATGAATGATAGAGCACTTAACAAAGCAGAAGTTTATTCTTCCAAAGAGTGTAGCTGAAATTCTCTGCACTGTAATCTCACTGGATCATTTTCAAATCCAGAAAAGTAAAATTTGCTTTTGTTTGAAGAATAATTTGAGAATAGATGGTGCAAGATGGAATTTTCTGTCTCTGCTAGTAGACTCAAAGCTTTTCTAAAATTTTGTGGGTTTTGGAACAATGCCAATAAATTTTGAACATAACATAAGTCCTGGACTTATTTCCTGGCATAATTTACATATTACTATTTAATTATTTATGGTTTTATTACTATTTAATAATTTATGGTGCAACTGTAACGAAAACCAGTTTCCCTCGGGATCAATAAAGTATGACTATGACTATGAAATGTATCTCTGCAATTTGACAAAGGTAAGAATTAGGAACTATTGGTTAGTCAGCCTGATATCAATTGTGAGATAGTATTAGAATGGCTAAAGAATTAGTTAATGATTGGAAAATGGTGTGAGAATATACAAGCCTGTGAGAGTGACAGGCTACTTAAGTGGGAATGGATACTGGGCTCCATCTATTCACAAGTTATTCTGTGAATAAAAGTGAGTTTAACTTATTTAGGAATGCAAATGGTTAATTTTGAGATTATTGCGAAGAGAATTACAGCCATGCTCTTTGAACAAATAGAAATTAACTTTTATTACATGGTGAGAAATGAACAGATATTGGTACTGAGAGTGCCCCTGTTTTGCTAATTCATAAAAAATGCAAGTAAGCATACAAGTGAAGGAGCAATTAGGAAGGCAAGTGGTCAGTTGACTTTTACTGCCACCTCCTTGCACTGCATGGATGTCTTGAAGTTTTGCTGAGATTCTGCCAGGCTTTTAGTAAGTGTAAAACTTGAATACTGGGCACAGTTTTGGTCTTCAAACCATGGTAGTACATTTGCTTGTGAACGTAGCTGATGAGTTAAGGGCATTGCATTTTTAATGAGATTTAGTAAAATTGGTTGAAATTTATAATTGGTGTTGTTTTATTATTAACATGTACTGAGATATAGTGAAAGCTTTTGAGTGCCATCCAAACAGTTCATTACATCGATGTAGTAGAAAACAGAACGCAGAAAGTGCATTATAGGTAGAGAAAGTTTAAACACAAGAGACTACAGATGCTGGAATCAGAAGCAACACAAAATGTTAGAGTAACTCAGCAGGTCAGCCAGCATCTGTGGAAGGAATTGGACAGTCAACATCTTGGGTCAACAACAAGGTAGGTGGGAGATGAAGTGTTTATCTTTTAGTCTATGAGAGGTGTGTTCAAGAGCAGAACAGAAGCTGTCTTTATGCCTGTTAGTAGGGGATGTCCTTGATTAGTTGGCTGCTTTCTCAATATGATGGAAAGTATGCAGGATCTGGAGTGAATAGAGGACAACAGTGAACAATCTGCTAGAGGAACTCAGTGGATTAAGCAGCATCTCGAGGATGAAAAGCATTGACTACATTTTGGATCAAAACCTTCCATCAGGACTCCAAGGTTTCAACCCAAAATGTTGACAATTCCTTTTTCCCTGGAGATGCTGTTGGACCCACTGAGTTCCACAAGTAGATTGTTTGTTGCTGCAGATTTCAGCATCTGTGCTCTTTATTTCACTGGAAAGGAACTTGGTTTGCATGACACAGTGGGCTGCATTTACAACTCTCTGCAATTTCTTGGAGTTTTGGGCAGGACGGTTACCTTAACAAGTTAAGATGCAAATGCATAGGGATAGGATTCTTTCTATTGGGCATCTATAAAATTTGGTAATACCAATTGGGAATATGAGGAAATAAGGGGGATAGGCCCCCTGCAACCCCATATTCCCGCCCCCCCCGTCTGACCTCCAAGGGTGTATGTCATACTTTAGTGATTTTGTCTAATCTGTAAACCAAGTTGGGTATATGCAGAAAATATGACATTAAAATATGTACTTATATTATTATATTATCATGGAGTTTTTTTTTACTCTATTACAACTTTAAGCAAGTCTACAGGGAGTTTGGCTCATCACGTTGGACATCAATAGAGTAGCTCCTTAGCAGCTAGCCAGCTAGTTTAAATAGCGTTAGCTGTGCTAATGAATGAATGACACCTGTTAAACTCACCTCAACTTGTCTTTTACATTTTAACCCACCACGGGCAATAGAAAAGTCACTGTTGCAAACAGTGCAGTGAGCAACACTGTCATTACTTTTGAGGTCGACTGTAAAGCCCGCCCACAGAGAAAACTGATAGGTCTACTTAGCATGAAGAGAGACCAATCAGGATGCTCGCTCTTGCTCTCCCTCTCAAAAAATCGATTTGCAGGATATTGCATATCATTTCCAGGTGTCAGGGAGCCACTATCAATATGCGGGAGACTCCCAGAACTTCCGGGAGAGGTGGGATACCTGCTTGACTCATTGCTGTCTGTTGGTAAGGAAGTCAAGAAATGGAGTGCAGAGACCTAGTTTGGAATTATGGTATGAAAGTGAAGCTGTAGTCAATAAATAAAAATTTGACGTAGGTGTCTGTATTATTCAGGTGCTCTAGAGATGAGTGCGGGACCAAGGAGATGGTGTGCCCTGCTTTGATTATTGATGAATTGTAGTGGGTCAGAGTTGTTTGGGAGGCTGGCATTGAAGTATTCTGTGACCAGCCTCACAAAGTATTTCAAGATGATGGATGTCAGAGCCACTGAGCGATGGTCATTAAGGCATGTTACCATATTCTTTTTGGCACTGGCATGATAATTGTCTTCTAGTGTAGGAAAATGCACTATGATAACATTGAAACAAGATCATAAGAAGATTGACAGGATGGATTTGGAGTAGTTGGTTCCTCAAAGTGAAGAATCAAATATGTCATAAGGCTTAAGGTTCTTCATTTAACATTGAGACGTCAGAAGTTTTGAGAGGAGGGAATTTCACTCAGACCCACTGCCAGAGTAGAAAAGCCAGCAGTGGGTCGCTACAGTGAAAAAGAGTTTTGACTAGCCACCAATCCGTGTTTATGATTGATTAACAAGAGCAAGTTAAGGGAAGGCAGAGGCAAGCGCAGCGACCTTCGTCTAAGTGGACAGACTCATAGTGGTGATCGTGAGGTTGTAGCTCTTTGAGGTTTTGGCAGCGAGAGGCTTCAGTGAGAGAAAGCCAAAAAAATAAGCTCAAGGTTAAGTTTTTTTTTCATTCCCTTCTTTAAATCTGCTCAGCTAGGGCAGTAGAAGTCCCAGGCAGGATAGTAGAAAGCTCCTCTTGCAGGATGTGGGAAGGCAGGGAGACCTCTAGTGTCCCTGACAACTACACCTACATCTTCTAACAATCTGTGTTAAGGAGTTGGAGCTGAAACTGGGTGAACTCCGAATCATTCGGGAGGCTGAAAGGGTGATAGAAGGGACATGGAGAGAGGTAGGTACAGTGGCATGCAAAAGTTTGGGCACCCCGGTCAAAATTTCTGTCACTGTGAATCGTTAAATGAGTAGAAGATGAACTGATCTCCAAAAGTCATAAAGTTAAAGATAAAACATTCTTTTCAACATTTTAAGCAAGATTAGTGTATTATTTTTGTTTTGTACAATTTTAGAGTGGAAAAAAAGGAAAGGAGCACCATGCAAAAGTTTGGGCACCCCAAGAGATTTGAGCTCTCAGATAACTTTTACCAAGGTCTCAGACCTTAATTAGCTTGTTAGGGCTATGGCTTATTCACAGTCATTGTGAGGAAAGGCCAGGCATTGCAAATTTCAAAGCTTTATAAATACCGACTCCTCAAACCTTGTCCCAAAAATCAGTAGCCATGGGCTCCTCTAAGCAGCTGCCTAGCACTCTGAAAATTAAAATAAACGATTCCCACAAAGCAGGAGAAGGCGATAAGATAGCAAAGCATTTTCAGGTAGCCATTTCCTCAGTTCATAATGCAGTTAAGAAATGGCAGTTAACAGTAACGGTGGAGATCAAGTTGAGGTCTGGAAGACCAAGAAAACTTTCTGAGAGAATTGCTCATAGGATTGCTAGAAAGGCAAATCAAAACCCCGTTACTGCAAAAGACCTTCAGGAAGACTTAGCAGACTCTGGAGTGGTGGTACGCTGTTCTACTGTGCAGCGACACCTGCACAAATATGACCTTCATGGAAGAGTCATCAGAAGAAAACCTTTCCTGCATTCTCACCACAAAATTCAGCGTCAGAAGTTTGCAAAGGAACATCTAAACAAGCCTGATGCATTTTGGAAACAAGCCCTGTGGACTGATGAAGTTAAAATCAAACTTTTTGGCTGCAATGAGCAAAGGTATGTTTGGAGAAAAAAGGGTGCAGAATTTCATGAAAAGAACACCTCTTCAACTGTTAAGCACAGGGGTAGATAGTTCATGCTTTGGGCTTGCGTTGCAGCCAGTGGCACGGGGAACATTTCACTGGTAGAGGGAAGAATGGATTCAATTAAATACCAGCAAATCCTGGAAGCAAACATCACACCGTCTGTAAAAATGCTGAAGATGAAGAGGGGATGGCTTCTACAACAGGATAATGATCCTAAGCACACCTCAAAATCCACAATGGACTACTTCAGGAGGCGCAAGCTGAAGGTTTTGCCATGGCCCTCACAGTCCCCCGACCTAAACGTCATCGAAAATCTGTGGATAGACCTCAAAAGAGAAAAGAGCAGTGTATGCAAGACAGCCCAAGAATCTCACAGAACTAGAAGCCTTTTACAAGGAAGAATGGGTGAAAATCCCCCAAACAAGAATTGAAAGACTCCTAGCTGGCTACAGAAAGCGTTTACAAGCTGTGATACTTGCCAAAGGGGGTGTTACTAAGTACTGACCATGCAGGGTGCCCAAACTTTTGCTTTGGGCCCTTTTCCTTTTTTGTTAATTTTGAAACTGTAAAAGATGGAATTAAAAAAATAATCTTGCTTAAAATATTAAAGACATGTGTCATCTTTAACTTTATGCCTTTTGGAAATCAGGTCATCTTTTACTTGCTTAGCTATTCACAGTAACAGAAATTTTGACCCAAATTTTTGCATGCCACTGTACACCCAAGGTGTAGGACACAGGAGACTGGGTAACAGTCAGGAAGGGGAAAGGGGTTAATGAGCCAGTGCAGAGTACCCCTGTGGCCATCCTCCTCAAAAACAGGTATATCACTTCAGATACTGTTTGAGGTGGGGATGGTGGGGGTTGACGTAACAGAAGAGAGTCAATGCTTGGGTCTCTAGCACTGTTTGGCTTTGCGACTCAGAGAGGAAGCGGGGAGAAGAGGCAGGCTGTGAAATAGGGGATTTGTTAGAGGAATGGACAGGAAGTTCTGTGGGTGAGAACGAGATTCCCAGATGGTATGTTGCCAGGGTCTGGGATATCTCAGGTTGAGTCCTCAGCATTCTTAAGTGGAAGAGTGAACAGCCAGAAGTTGTTGTCTATGTAGGTACCAAAGACATGGGTAGGATAAGTGATGAAGTTTTGCATAGGGAGTTCAGGGAGTTGGGTGCTAGGTTAAAGGGCAGAACCTGCAGGGTTGTGATCTCAGGATTGCTACCTGTGCCATGTGCTAGTGAGGCCTGAACTAGGAAGATTATACAGTTTAATACGTGACTAAGGAGTTGGTGTAGGAGGGAGGGCATAAGACTTTTGGATCATTGGACTCTCTTCCAGGAAAGGTGGAACCTGTACAGAAGGGACAGCTTGTACCTGAACTGGATGGTGACAAATATCCTAGCGGGAAGATTTGTTAATCCTGCATAGTGGGGCTTAAATTAGAGTTGCAGAGGAATGGGAACCAGAATGCTAGAACAGATAAGGGAGGTTGTGGAAGCAGATGTTGGTAAGACTTCAGACATGGTTAGGAATCAAAAGGTTGAGCATCGTGTGACTAGTGCCCTGAGCTGCATATATTTCACTGCAAGAAGTGTCACAGGAAAGAGTGATGATAGTGCTGAAGATCAAGTAGCTGGTTTACAGAGGCTGTTGATAGGGCAAAATTACAGTCAAAGGATGAGTTGCAATTTAAAAGGCAGACAAAATCGAAAGTTACAGGACTGAAGGTGTTATATTTGAATGTGCACATTAAACTGAATAAAGAAGATGAACTTCTAGCACAGTTGCAGATTGGCATGTGTGATGTTGTAGGTATCACTGAATCATGGCTGAAAGATTATAGCTGAGAGCTTAATGTCCAAGGATGCATATTGTATCGAAAGGATAAGCTGGAAGGCAGAGGGGACAGAGTTGCTCTGTCGGTTAAAAAAAAATGAAATTAAATCATTAGAAAGAGGTAACATAGGGTCGGAAGGTGTTGAATCATTGTGGATAGAGCTAAGGAACTGCAACAGTAAAATTGAATTGACTTTCTTTCTTACATCCTTCATATACATGAATAAAAATCTTTACGTTATGTCTCAGTCTAAATGTGCAATGTGCAATCATAGTAATTTATAATAATTTATGATAAATAGAGCAGACAATATAACATAGTACACTCAAATCAGCCTGAGTTAATCATTCTGATTGCCTGGTGGAAGAAGCTGTCCTGGAGTGTTTTGGTCCCGGCTTTTATGCTACGGTACCATTTCCCAGATGGTAGCAGCTGGAATAGATTGAGGTTGGGGTGACTCAGGTCCCCAGTGATCCTACAGGTCCTTTTTACACACGCCTCTCTTTGCAAATTTCCTGAATCATGGGAAGTTCACAACTACAGATGCACTAGGGTGTGCACACCACTCTCTGCAGAATCCTGCAATTAAGGGAGGTACAGTTCCTATACCAAGCAGTGATGCAGCCAGTCAGGATGCTCTCAATTGTGCCCCTGTAAAAAGTTATTAGGATTTGGGGGCCCATACCAAACTTCCTCAACCGTCTAAGGTGAAAGAGGCGCTGTTGTGCCTTTTTCACCACACAGCTGGTGTGTACAGACCACATGAGATCATCGGTGATGTGAATGCTGAGGAACTTAAAGCTTTTCACCCTCAAATCCAGAGCCATTGATGTCAATAGGCGTTAGCCCATCTCCATTCCTCCTGTAATCCACAACCAGCTCCTTTGTTTTTGTGACATTGAGGGACCGGTTGTTTTCTTGACGCCACTGTATCAGAGAAGTGACTTCTTCCCTGTAGGCCACCTTGTTATTGTTTGAAATTAGACCAATCAATGTAATGTCATCGGCAAATTTAATTAGCAGATTAGAGCTGTGGGTGGCAACACAGTCATGGGTTTACAGGGTGTAAAGGAGGGGACTTAGTACACAGCCCTGAGGGGCTCCTGTATTGAGAGTCAGAGGGGTGAAGGTGAGGGAGCCCGCTCTTACCATCTGCCGATCTGCTAGGAAGTCCAAGATCCAGCTGCACAAGGCAGGGTGAAGGCCGAGGTCTCTGAGCTTCTTGTCGAGCCTGGATGGAATTGTGGTGTTGAATGCTGAACTGTAGTCCAAGAACAGCATTCTCATAGAAGTATCCTTTTTCTCCAGATGTGTAAGGATGGTATGTAGAGCAGTAGCTATTACTCTGATGGGAATTGTATACAAACTCGCAATTAGCAGTAAGGATGTGGCTTACAAATTACAACCGAAAATGCATGTCGAAAGGGTAATGTTACAATAGTCATGGGAGATTTAAATATGTAGGAAGATCGGGAAAATCAGGTTGGTGTTGGATTTCAGGAGAGGGAATATCTAGAGTGCCAACGTGATGACATTTTTAGTCAACACACATAAAAGTTGGTGGTGAACGCAGCAGGCCGGGCAGCATCTCTAGGAAGAGGTGCAGTCGACGTTTCAGGCCGAGACCTTGGCCTGAAACGTCGACTGCACCTCTTCCTAGACCGGCCTGCTGCGTTCACCAGCAACTTTTATGTGTGTTGCTTGAATTTCCAGCATCTGCAGAATTCCTGTTGTTGACATTTTTAGAGAAGTTTATGGCTGAGCCCACTAGGGGATCAGCTATTCTATATTAGGTGTTGTACAGTGAACCGGAATTGATTAGGGAGCTCAAGTTAAAAGAACCCTTAGGGTCAAATGATCATAATATGATAGAATTCACCCTGAAATTTGAGAAGGAGAAGCTGAAGTCAGATGTATTAGTTTTACAGTGGAGTAAAGGGAATTACAGAGACATGAGAGAGGAGTTGGCCAGAATTGATTGGAAAAAAACACTGGCAGGGATAACAGCAGTGCAGCAATAGCTGGAATTTCTAGAAGCAATTTGGAAGGCACAGGGTATGTACATCCCAAAGAGGAAAAAAGTATTCTTAAAGGCAAAATGACAGAACCATGGCTAAAAAGAGAAGTTAAAGCCAATTTAAAATCCAAAGAGAGGGCAAAATTAGTGGGAAGCTTTTAAAAGCCAACAGAAGGCAACTAAAGATATAATTAAGAAGGTAAAGGTGTAATATGAAAGTAAGCTAACCAGTAATATTAAAGAGGATACCAGAAGTTTCTTCAGGTACATAAAGTGTAAAATAAGGGCGAAAATGGATATGAGACCACTGGAAAACAGTGCTGGAGAGGTAATAACGAGGGATAAGGAAATGGCAGACAATGAACTGAATAAGTATTTTGCATCAGTCTTCACTGTGGAAGACATGAGCTGTATGTTGGAAGTTCAAGGTATCAATGGTCATGAAGTGTGTGAAGTTACTTTACTAGAGAGAAGTTTATTGGGAATCTGAAAGGTCTGAAGGTTGATAAGTCACCTGGACTAGATGGTGTACACCCCCAGGATTCTGAAAGAAGTGGCTGAAGAGATTGTGGAGGTATCAGTATATCTTATTGTCTTATAGGGAGAAATTCCTTTACTATGGACTTCTCTTTCTTAAAGCATTGTGGGTGCTTGATCATTGAGAGAATTCAAGACTAAAATTGCTATACCTTAAAATGCCAAGAAAAATCGAAGGATACAAAAATGTTCAACTTCATTTTCTAGTTCTGATGTTCTTCTCTTGGATTTTCCACTCATATTTGATCTGACTTTTGAGGAGATGCAAATGCAGGTATACCTATGTGGCTTTTCAGAACTTCCACAAATCATGATCATCTCAAAAGTCTCAAGAACATTCTTCGTGGTTCCTTGATTTCTCTAGGGTATGTAAACGTCTTGGTCAGGAATTCTTCAGTCTTTTAATGTTGTTAACGTATACCTGCAACTGAGATCTTTGTTTTTTCAACAACAGATGCAACTTTGGAAGAGTTTTCCTTTGGTAACCCTGTTAACAGGAATACATGAGCATTAATGATCTCATCAAGGAGCTTGAATCCTCATGTTCTGTACTTTCTTCAGGACTCTATATATAGTTGTGTATCCTTCTTTGGAACTGCTGTAAGCTCGCTTTCTTTTAATTGTACTTTAATACCATAAAAACCCATTAAGATGTATTGTTACATAATATATACGGAGTTTTCTATCATCTTCAGTCCCCTGATGTGGTAAACCATTGTCTAACATGAGTGTCTGGTAACTCTGACTATTAATTAGAAAATTATGTTTGTGCATTAATAACCATCAGAATGCTATTTCTGTGGGGACCCCACCAGCCTCCGCGTCTAGTACATAATTCTCCGGAGCTTCCGCCATCTCCAACGGGATCCCAGCATCAAGCACATCTTTCCCTCCCCTCCACTTTCTTCTTTCCGCAGGAATCACTCCCTACGCGACTCCCTTGTCCATTTGTCCTTCCCCTGGCATTTATCCTTGCAAGTGGAACAAGTGCCTCAACTTCTCCCTCATTACCATTCAGGGCCCTAAACAATGCTTCCAGGTGAGGCGACAGTTCACCTGTGAGTCTGTTGGGGTCACCTACTGTGTTTGGTGCTCCCGGTGTGGCCTCCTGTATATTGGTGAGACCTGGCGTAGAATGGGGGACCGCTTCGCTGAGCACCTATGCTCCATCCACCAGAAGACACGGGATCTCTTAGTGACCAGCCATTTTAATTCCACTTCCCATTCCCATTCCGATATGTCAATCCATGGCCTCCTCAGACCATTAAGTAGTATAACACTCAGATATGGAACTTTGGTCATCGAGTTGTAGAGCTTGTAAATTGGCTTTTCAGCCAAAACCGATCCATGCCATCCAAGATGCCCATTTATGTTAGTCCCACTTTTCCGTTTTTGGCCTATATCCCTTTCTACCTTCCCTGTCCAAATGCCTTTTAAATTTTGTTTAGGTCCTTATTTCAACCACTTCCTCTGGCAGCTCATTCCACATGTGGGCTACTCTCTGGGTGAATGGTTGCTATTCAGGTTCCTATTTAATCACTTCCCCCCTCCCCTTAAAACTATACCCTCTACTTATTGATTCGTCCTCTACTTAGTCTAGTTAAGTCCTGCTAAACTACTCTATTATTCATTCCCTTGACCCTTGGTATTTGTGTATCTTTTTCTGCACTATTTTCATCTTAATTGCATCTTTCACTTAGTGAGTCAGAATCAGGTTTATTATCACCGACATATGTTGTGAAATTTGTTTTGCTGCTGTAGTACCATGCAATGCATAAAAATTGCTATAAGCTATAACAAAGAATATATAAAACCAATAAGTAGTTCAAAGAGAGAGCAAATATCTAATGGGTGGAAGAGAAACCCCAATGATCCTCTTACCAGTCCTCGCAATCCTTTGCAGGAACTTGCAGTGAGGCGCCTTGCAATTACTGTAATAATGATGCAATTGGGCAGGGCACCCTCAATGATGCTTTTCTTAAAATTGTATGGGGGGTTGGAGAGGAGCCTCATTCGCCTCAATCTCCTCAGGAAGTAGAGATGCTGCTATATTTTCTTGCTGAAGAGTTGGTGTTGAGGGACCAGGTGAGATCATCCATTACGTGCTCTCCCAGAAACTTAGTGCTCCTAGTTCTCTCCACCAAGGAGCCTTTATGTGCAATGAGAGGTGGTCAGCTTGTACCTTAAAGTCTGCAATCATCTTTTTTGTCTTGGCCACGTTGAGACTCAGGCTGTTGTGATTTCACTATTCTATCAGCTACTTTACCTCATCTCTGTACGCCATCTTGTCATCTTTGTTGATGAGGCCAACCACTGTTGCATCATCAAGAAATTTGATTTGATCTGGATCTAGCAGTGCAGTCATGTGTCAGCAGTATGAACAGCAGTGGGCTGAGCATGCAGCCCTGGGAGCGCCAGTGCTCAGTATGATGGAGCTCGAGGTGTTTCTGCCAACATGAACTGACTATAACCTTTCTGCCAGTCCAGGATCCAGTTACAGGGAGAGGCATTGAGACCATATGAGGACATCAGCTGTGGCCAGACAGAGTGTCTACTCCTCAGGAGCTCAGGGGGAGGGGTGGGAAGAGAAGCGTCACTGTCGTTGAAGCACAGCGTGGACTTGTCATCTGTTATGCCCTGCCACATGCGCCTCACATCAATGGTGTTGCAGAAGTAGCTGTATTTGTATTCTCTGTGAATAATCCTGATTTGCCTTCCTAATTGTGTGGGAAAAGTACAATTTGTAAATAATGTGTAACTGTGAAATGTTTATGCTAGAGAGGTGACAGTTTGGTGCATTCATATGTGGTTATAAAATCAAGTCAATAGGGTTATGGAATGACTCCAAAATATGAAGTGAGCCCCTATCAATCACAATATGTTTTTGAAGCTCCTTATGAAATAGAATCTTCTAGACTCCAGTACTGACTAATGCCCATCTTAGGAAACATATTACAGGTATGCGATTTGATTTTGCTATCTTTTCTTACAATGCAGTTTTGTTGAAACAAATTATTGTGCTTCAGGTTGGGCATGCCTTTAATATTGCATTAAGCCAAGGGGATCATTTGATCTCTAAACATATCACAAGCATTCAAGTTTATGGTACAGGTTTCCCCCGCTATCCGAATGTAGAGCGTTCCTATGAAACCGTTCGTAAGCCAAAATGACGTAAAGCGAAGAAGCAATTACCATTAATTTATATGGGAAAATATTTTGAGCGTTCGCAGACCCAAAAAATAACCTTCTAAATCATACCAAATAGCACATAAAACCTAAAATAACACTAACATATGGTGAAGGGAAGAATGATATGATAAATACACAGCCTATATAAAGTAGAAATAATGTATGTACAGTGTAGTATTCACTTACCAGAATCGGGAAGTTTGAGTCAAAATCGATCTGTGGAAAAAAAATCGGCACTTACATGCATGTGCACATCACGGATTCGCACGTCACGCATGCACACGTACACGCATTTGCACATCATGCATGTGCACACACCTGTCCACGTAAGACTTCATGGTCATGGTATTCTTTCTTGGGGTAAGTCATAAGTAGTCATAGTCATATTTTATTGATCCTGGGGGAAATTGGTTTTCGTTACAGTTGCACCATAAGTAATAAATAGTAATAGAACCATAAATAGTTAAATAGTAATATGTAAATTATGCCAGTAAATTATGAAATAAGTCCAGGACCAGCCTATCGGCTCAGGGTGTCTGACCCTCCAAGGGAGGAGTTGTAAAGTTTGATGGCCACAGGCAGGAATGACTTCCTATGACGCCTTAAACACAAGTTTAAAGCGAGCGTCTTTTTTCGTAAAAGCGAAAATCCTCTTTCGGTTAACGAAAACAGGTAAAAGTGAAATGTCGTAAAGAGGACATTCGGAAAATGGGGGACACCTGTATAATCCCTATGAATCTCTCCCATTCCAGACCAGAGTCTGTGGTGGCCAGTGCTATCATGTTTGCTGATGTGTGCTGGGGCAGCAGGCTGAGGGTAGCAGACACCAACAGAATCAACAAACTCATTCGTAAGACCAGTGATGTTGTGGGGATGGAACTGCACTCTCTGACGGTGGTGTCTGAAAAGAGGATGCTGTCCAAGTTGCATGCCATCTTGGACATGTCTCCCATCCACTACGTAATGTACTGGTTGGGCACAGGAGTACATTCAGCCAGAGATTCATTCCACCGAGATGCAGCACTGAGCGTCATAGGAAGTCATTCCTGCCTGTGGCCATCAAACTTTGCAACTCCTCCCTTGGAGGGTCAGACACCCTGAGCCAATAGGCTGGTCCTGGACTTATTTCCTGGCATACTTTACATATTATTATTTAATTGTTTAAGGTTTTATATTGCTATATTTATACTCTGTTCTTGGTTGGTGCAACTGTAACAAAACCAAATTTCCCCCAGGATCAATAAAGTATGACTATGACTATGACATTGACTTACAAAGTGTATTGCCTGAATTATCTTTTCACCTAACGGAGAAAACCTTACATGCTAGAAAATTGTTTCATGCTTATTTTCCGTGGGTTAATCGATTCTATACTTTTGCTCCAATTTTACAATCAGGCCTTTGGTAAACTTAATTGGATCTATAGCATTAGTTTTTGTTATATGTTTTAATTCCTAGCATTGTTACATTTTCTGCGCACCTGTACATGATTTCCTGTTTTACATTTCACGTAATTAGTTGTTGGAACACTGTTTGCTTTTTAAATTGCTTTCTTAAAATTACCGATTTTGTCTGTCTCTTAATGAAATGTGGTTGACAAGACATCCTTAATCACCAAAACAATTATGATGAGTAAAGAATTCTTGGTTAAGATTCGTTGTTTGTGGAAGATGGTAAATGTTACACTCCATACAACTTGTATATATTCTACTTAGCTAAAAGCATTTAATGTGTTGATAGACACATAAAGATAGACTTGAATTTATTACAGCCTCTGATCGTGTCAAAGCACTTTTTAGAACTAAAGAAATGTTTTTGATGTGTAGTTGCCATTTTAATTTAAGAAACACATCATAGTCTGTGTGTTTGCTGTTTGTATAGCTTAGACTTGAATGCCCAAGTGTCAGACAGGCCAGAAAATAGGGCAAAATGACTTGTAGTGTTTCAAATAGTGGGAAAGGCATTTCAGCCTAAAATGAAGGGCAGAATCCCAGCAATATCCCTGATTGACAAAGGATATTGGGCACTGGTAGGGAAAAAGGAAGTTGTAGATATAATAAGGAGGGAGGAGAAGATGGTGGCGCAGCCGCTCCAGAAGTGATATCTGTATTTGTTAAGTAGGTATCATGCACAATTCTGATTTGATGGAGACAGACGTGAGAGCACGGAGGAACATCTGGAGAAACTTCTGAAATGCCCGCTTCGCTGCCGCTGCTACTGTGTGGTCCGGAATCTCCGGAGGAGAAGGCCTCCGAATCCTCGGCTTTGCTTGTTTTGGCAGCCGAGACAAGGTCAAAGGCGCTCGGGAGGCTGTATCGGAGGGGCTGGTCGGAGGCTGGAAGTTTTCGGATGGACTCAGAGTCGGCTGACGGGTGATTCCAATGCATCAGCAGTTGTCAGTGCCTGGAGGTTTATGGCAGGGAGTTTCTCCCTTTTTGCCGCCTGCTATCGGGGGACTATCAGAGTCGATTGGGACTTGAGATTTTTTTAACCGTGCCCATGGTCTGCTCTTCATCAAATTATGGTATTGTTTTGCACTGCTGTAACTATATGTTATAATTATGTGGTTTTGTCAGTGTTAGTCTTTGGTTTGTCCTTTTTTTTGTGATATCACTGGAGGAACATTATCATTTTTTAATGCATGCATTTCTAAATGACAATAAACGAGGACTAAGTGTCCTCATAATGTAATCTAATATGTCAGGAACAGGCAGCTGTTATCACACAAATCCCTTGAGGAATGTTATTGATGTAGGAATACAGTTAAGTGGGAGACTGTTAAGTTTTGCAACACCAGAACTTAATTAAAAGAAAAACACAGGATAATATATTTCTTTATTTTCGTGATGTGTGCACTCACGATGTAATGGCATAATGACGTATGCCTTTCCTGTATGTTTACATGTAACCTTTAATTAATCATGTAAGCAACAAAATATGCTTATTCAGACAATATATTTACAATATCACTCAAATATTACTGAAATACTAAACACACAACACTCCTCCTTGCTTAGCTATAAACTCCAAATCTCCAATTCCATACAGCAGCGGTCCCCAACCACTGGGCCGCAAAGCATGCGCTACCGGGCTGCGAAGAAATGATATGATTTGGCAATATGAGTCAGCTGCACCTTTCCTCATTCCCTGTCACGCACTGTTGAGCTTGAACACACGTGAGGTCATTACCCGTGTGTCATCCATGTCAGCGTGGGAAGGAGATCAACTCCTTGAGCTTGCAAATGTGTGCTGAAAAGTATGTTTGACATAACATCTCTGCCGGCATTCTGGATTAAAGTCAAGGCTAAATATCCTGAGATGGCCACGAAAGCAATGAAAACGTTGCTTCCACTTCCAACATATCTCTGCAATGAATGCAACGAAAACTAAATTGCGGAATAGACTGGACATAAGGAACCCCCTTCGAGTATCGCTGTCTCCCATCACCCCTCGATAGGACCGTCGTTGCAGGAAAACAAGCCCAGGGCTCCCACCGATTCAGCGATATTGGTGTGTTGCAATGATTTTACATGTTCATACGGGGAAAATATGTGCTGTGTGTTTAATATCCAAACGTTACTTAAAATGTTATGATGCTATTGACTTATAAGTGACTTGTATAACCATATAACTATATAACAATTACAGCATGGAAACAGGCCATCTCTGCCCTTCTAGTCCGTTCTGAACGCTACTCTCACCTAGTCCCACCGACCTGCACTCAGCCTGTAACCCTCCATTCCTTTCCTGTCCATATAGCTACCCAATTTTTCTTTAAATGATAATATCAAACCTGCCTCTACCACTTCTACTGGAAGTTCGTTCAACACTTACTTCAAGCTCCTCTGTCCTCACCTGATAATTGACTTAACACTATATTCATGCGAGGAAAATATGCACTGTGTGTTTAATATTAAATTCGTTAGATAAACCCTTTTAGAAACGAAATTGAATGTGTTAGCCACTTATCACCTATATTCTGGTCGTGATTAACACCCCTCCCCCCCCGAACAGAATTGCCAAAACCAATTTGTAGAAATAAATCGGCACGTACACGCATGGGCAAATCACGCATGCGCACACAGGTGCCCGCGCAAGGCTTCATGGTCATGGTAGTCTTTCTCAGGGTAAGCACAACATATTTGACTGCTACTCTTGTCCATTGGCAACCCTACCCGCCCCCCGAGTCGGCCGGTCCACAAGAATATTGTCATTAATAAACCGGTTTGCAGCGCAAAGAAGGTTGGGGACCCCTGCCATACAGAATGCATCTCAACTCGAATATGTAACGTATTTCTCTCTAGTCACCTAATATTTATATAATGCAGCTACTATATAGGCATCCACGGCATACTAATTTTTAAGGGCATAATACCGTGGAAGATTTCTTACTCTTGTGGGATAACGTCTTTCCTGCCAAGGGGGTCACTGTGCTTGGCAGGTGAGACCTGTGGCTGCGAAACAATCTCAGGGTCTGACAGCTCTGGGCACCATTCTTCTCTAGTAATTGATTCTACCAGGGCAATGCAAGCCATTCCCAGGGAAGAAGAGGCGCTGCTCTTGCTTTCTTCAGGATATGTTGACATGCTTAGCAATGCATGGCAAGCTGCTCAATCTGCCGATCTTTCTCAGACCACTAGACAAACTTGGAGCTAACGCTTTCATTTTAACCATGTCTAGATGACCAGCATGTATCAGAATGGGAATGGGACGTGGAATTAAAATGTGTGGCCACTGGGAGATCCTGCTTTCTCTGGCAGACAGAGCATAGGTGTTCAGCAAAACGATCTCCCAATCTGCATGGGGTCTCGCCAATATATAGAAGGCCACATCGGGAGCACCAGACGCAGTATATCACCCCAGCCGACTCACAGGTGAAGTGTTGCCTCACCTGGAAGGACTGTCTGGGGCAGGATCTCCCAGTAGCCACATATTTTAATTCCACATCCCATTTCCATTCTGATATGTCTATCCACGGCCTCCTCTACTGTAAAGATGAAGCCGCACTCAGGTTGGAGGAACAACACCTTATATTCCGTCTGGGTAGCCTCCAACCTGATGGCATGAACATTGACTTCTCAAACTTCGCTAATGCCCGACCTCCCCCTCGTACCCCATCCATTATTTATTTATATACACACATTCTTTTTCTCTCTCTCCTTTTTCTCCCTCCGTCCCTCTCACTATACCCCTTGCCCATCCTTTGGGCTCTCCCCCCCCCCTTTCTTTCTCCCCGGACCTTCTGTCCCATGATCTTCTCATCCCTTTTGCCAATCAACTGTCCAGCTCTTGGCTCCATCCCTCCCACTCCTGTCTTCTCTTATCATTTCGGATCTCCCCTTCCCCTCCCACTTTCAAATCTCTTACTATCTCTTCTTTCAGTTAGTCCTGATGAAGGGTGTCAGCCGGAAATGTCGACTGTACCTCTTCCTAGAGATGCAGCCTGGCCTGCTGCGTTCACCAGCAACTTTACTTGTGTTGCTTGAAATTCCAGCATGTGCAGATTTCCTCGTGTTTGCGCTATTAATATGTTACTTTCTTTAATGAAATACAAAAGTTTCTCTAACATTTAGTTTTCTGGAAAACAGATGTTTGGAAATCTAAAGTTTGCTCTTTTCTACTGACACACTAATGCAGAAGAGAAAAGATAAACATCTAAAACAAAAATTATATTAAAAAATCTAGGGTGTCAACAAGACTTTTGCTCAGTCTGTGTGTTGTTTCTTTATTTTAGTGAGGTGCACATTTATGACGTGGCATAAGGAAGTATGCATTCACCTATATTTACATCTAACCCGTAATGAATTTTGTAAACAACAAAGAATGGTTAATCAAACAATGTATTTACAATATTACTCAGATATTACTGAAATATAAAATACGCAACAGAGACCAGGATTCAGAAAGAGGAGATTGCTTGGGCAAGTAAGGTAAAGTTTAAAGTAAATTTGTTATCAAAGTTATGTATATGTTATGAAACACTACCTTAAGATTCATTTTCTTGCAGACATTTACAGGAAAAGTCATATACAACAGAACTCATAAAAGAATTATACATAAATAAAGACTGAAGAGCAACCAATATGTAAATGAATACAAACTGGAAATGAAAATAATACTCAGAATGTGAGTTGAAAGTGAGTCTGTAGATCATAGAATCGGTTCAGAGTTGTGGTGAGTAAAGTTATGTCCCGCGTCATGAGGTTGATGATTGTAGGATAATAACTGTTCCTGAACCTGGTGGTGTGAGACCTAAGGCTCCTGTACCTCCTGCCCAGTGGTAGTAGTGTGAGGAGTACATGGCCTGGATGGTGGAGGACTTCGATAGATGCTGCTTTCTTGTGGCACTATGCCATATAAGTGTACGTTGGGGTGGGCTTTGCCTGTGATGGACCATATTGTATTCATTAATTTCTCTAGTCTTTTCTGGTCCTGGCATTGATGTTAACACAGAAAAATTCAAAGTACATTTATTATCAAAGTATGTATGCAGTGTACAACCCTGAGATTTGTCTTCCCAAGGAGCCATGAAAACAAGAAACCATGGAATCCATTCAAAGAAAACATTAAGCACCCAAAGCGCAAAAAAAAACAAATCGCATAAGCAGCAAAAAAAACAAGCAAATAACATACAGAGTATTAAGCATCAAACCGCAGAGTCCTTGAAACAGTCTAGGACTGTTCATTTTTAGTTCAGTTCAATTTAGCTCTGTGTCAGTCATTGTCTGCAGATCAGAGAGCCAGTCCATCCCAATCAAAATTGTACAAAATAGCAATAAAAATTAAATATCCGGAATTCAGAAACAAATATAACATGAGTTGCCAAGTCCTCTTAAAAATGAGTCCAATCTACAAACCGCTGATCACACCTTTCCCAAGACCCAAGATTCCTGCATGTTCCTTTGGCAGCAGTGGGCAAGAGGGAAAGAGAGACCTGTCAAACGCAGGCAGACAGTGCTGAACATCCACTCACCTTCTGCTTTCGTCCACATTGATTTCAATTTTGCTCAATGCTTTAATCAGCAAGTTGGTTGAGAATTGGAACAATCATGGGTTGGTGCTCCACCATTAGGCACACTCCATCCTCAATCTTGCTCTCAACCACGCCGAATTCCCTCGGAGACAGCAAAAGCACCAGATCGCTTAGTCGGCCCAGAAACACATTACCGAGATGTAAATTCCAGCCTCTAATTGCACACAGATTAGTAGTAGGAGTATGTTTACAAGAAAAAGAAGTAGTTGTTGTGTTAACTCTCTGCAGGATGTTGCCATTTGTTGCGTTGGTCACTGGCGATATCATGCCATACTGGGCTGTGCTGCAGCCAATTAGGATACTCTTCACTGTGTGTCTATGTAAGTTTGTTGAAGTTTTTGATGACATACTGAATCTACATAAACTTCTACGTAGAGACACTGTTGTGTCTTTTTGATGATACTTGTTAGGGTGTATTCTGGAGTTATGGTATATGGCAAATACTAATTTCAACAGCAGCTGGTCTTGAGACCTGACTGTAGATTGTACAAATAGATTGAATTCAAAATACAGCTCTGAACAATGGTCTTCCTGGAGCTACATTTTGAGGTTGATTGCAAATAAAGAAACACTCCATTTGATCTTTGATGCATGTATATGTATGAATGTGGCCCAGGGTTGGTGGGAATTAATATCCATTTTGGGGGTCTGGAGTGTGGGTGTGAAAATGGAAGTGTTTGAAAATTGTATGTAATTCAAAGAAAGCATTGTAAATACATTGTAACTGTAGCATTGTCCTGCTGTTACCTTTGATCTTTAGCATATAAAGATGTCATGTAATATTGGGTCAGGCAGGCCTCTTCTTCTAAGAGTATCTTGAAAATGATGCCTGCTGCTCGTTTTGCTGAATAGATACTTCTATAGCCACTAGCTTCAGTGTCTCTTTGGTGACTTCGTTCACAGTTATGACAATATTTGCTCATTCCAGGCCAATTCCTTTGATAGGTTAATGCCACGGACTTTGAAACTACTGACCCTCTCCACCTCCATTTCCCGACTGAGGATTGGTTCATGGACCACCAGCTTCTTTCTCATGTAGTTGATAATCAGCTCTTTGGTTATGCTGACTTTGAGTGAGAGGTTGTTCTTATGGTACCACTCAGCCAGATTTTCAATCTCCGTCCTATATGGTGATTTGTCATATTTGGCCAACAGCAATGGTGGTGTCAGCAAACTTAAATAGAGATTGCATCTCTACTTAGCCAAACAATCATAAGTATAAACCGAGTGCAGCAGGGGGCTAGAGCACAACACTGTGCTGTGCCTGTGCCGATGGTGAGTGTGGAGGAGATATTGTTACCAGTCCGTACTAATTAGGGTCTGTCATTAAAGAAATGAAGAACCCAGTTGCACAGGAAGGCTCTGAGGCTTCGGTCTTGGAGCTCAGTGATGAGTTTTGATGGGGTTACAGTGTTGAATGCTGAGCTGTAGTCAATGAAGAGCATCTTGACATGCATCATTATTGTCTAGGTGTTCCACAGCTGAGTGAAGCAACAATGAAATTGCATCTACATGTCATGGTGGGAAAATTGGAGCAGATTCAGATTCTAAGCAATTCTACAAGTATATTAAGAGTAAAAGGATACCTAGAGAGCAAACAGCTTCCCTTAAGGATTAATGTAATCATCTAGGCGTGGAACCTGATGAGTTCGATGAGGTCTTAAACTATCTCTCATCTTTATTTATTGTGGAGAAGGTCGTGGTGCTAAGGAATTAAGAAAGTGAATAATGAAGTATTCAAAAATGTACACATCACATACAGAATCAGGCTTAATATCACCGGCATTCCAGCGTGTGGTGAAAACTGCCCAGCGGATTATCGGCACTCAATTGCCCACCATTGAGAACATCTACCATAAATGCTGCCTGGGCAGGGCGAAAAGCATTATCAGGGATGCATCTCACTCTAACCATAGACTTTTTACTCTCCTCCCATCCGGTAGGCACTACAGGAGCCTCCGCTCCCCCACCAGCAGGCACAGGAAGAGCTTCTTCCCTGAGGCTGTGACACTGCTGAACCTCTTATCACAGCGCTAAGCAGTATTGCATCTATATTGTACTGTCTCAGTTCTTTTATATTTGTGTGCTGTAGCACTTTTTTTATTTGCAGTTATTTTGTAACTAACACTATTCTTTGCATTTCTGGTCAGATGTTAAATGCATTTCATTAGCTTTGTATCTGTACTCGGCACAATGACAATAAAGTTGAATCTAATCTAATCTAAATATCTTTACGGCAGCAATACAATGAAATACATGATAAATTAATACAGAGGAAAAATGAGTTACATTAAATATATATACAGTTGCAAGAAGTTTGTGAACTCTTTGCAATTACCTGTTTTTTGCATTAATTACTCATAAAATGTGCTCTGATCTTCATGGAAGTCACAGTCATAGACTAACTCAACCTGTCTAAACTAATAACACACAAACAGTTGTACGTTTCATGTCTTTATTGAATGCATTGTTTAATTATTCACAGTCCAGGCTGGAAAAAGTGTATGAATCCTTGTGTTTAATAACTGGTAGAACCTCCGTTAGCAGCAATAACCTCCACCAAATATTTCCTGGAGCTGCTGATCAGACTTGCACTACAGTGAGGAGGAAGTTTAAACCATTCGTCCATACAAAACTGTTTCAGTTCATCAATATTTCTGGGATATCTTACATCAAACAGCCTTCTTCAGGGTCATGCCACAGCATCTCAATTTGGTGAAGGTCTGGACTCTGACTTGGCCATTCCAAAAACACAGATTTCCTTCTTTTTAAACCATTCTGTTGTTGATTTACTCTTGTGTTTCGGATCATTGTCTTGTTGCATCATCCAACTTCTGTTAAGCTTCAGGTGACGGACCGCTACCTTGATGTTCTCCTGTAAAATGTCTTGATACAATTTTGAATTCATTGTTCCCTCAGTGATTGCAAGCTGTTCCAGCCCTGAGGCAGGAAAACAGCCCCAAACCATGATGCTCCTTCCACCATGCTCCACAGTTGGGATGAGGTTTTGATGTTGGTGTGCAGTGCCCATTTTTCCTCCAAACATAGCGGTATGCATTTCTGCCAGAAAGTTCAACTTCTGGCTCATTTGTCCACAGAACATTGTCCCAGAAGCATTGTGGAACATCCAGGTGGTCTTTTGTAAACTTGAGACGTGCAGCAATGTTTTGTTTGGAGAGCATTGGTTTCCTCCATGGTGTCCTTCCATGAACACCATCCTTGTTCAGTGTTTTTCTGTGGACAGATGAACAGAGACTTTAGCAAGTTCTGGAGTTTTCTACATGCCTTTTGCTGTTACCCTTGAGTTCTTTTTCACCTCCTTCAGCATTGCACATTGAGCTCTTGGGAAGAGTACAACAGTACTGAATTTCCTTCATTCGTAGACAATTTCTATTACTGTGGACTGACGAATACTCGGGTCTTTAGAAATACTTTTGTACCCTTTTCCAGCTTTATGGATTTCTACAGTTCTTGTAAGGTCCTCTGAAAGTTGTTTTGATCAAGGTATGATGCACATAAACAGATTTTTCTTGAGAAGAGCAGGCTATTTCAGTAACCTGACTGCAGGTGTCTTTTTTTATAGGGCAGGACACCTCTACAACCCACACCTCTAATCTCATCTCATTGATTGGAACACCTGACTCCAAGTAGTTTTTGTAGATGGCATTACCCCAGAGCTTCACATAAGTTTTTGAACCTAGACTGTGATTATTTAAATGGTGTACTCAGTATTGACGAGAAGAGGTACAATTGTTCATGTGTTATTAGTTTAGGCAGATTGTGTTTGTGTATTATTGTGACTTAGATGAAGATCAGACCACACTTTATGAGTAAATAATGCAGAAAACCAGGTAATTGTAATGGTTCACAAGCTTGTTCTTGAAACTGTATGTCTATTGAATAGTTAAGTTAAAATAAGTAGTGCAAAATAAAAGAAATGAAGTAGTGAGGTAGTGTTCCTGCGTTAATTTTCCATTTAGAAATCAGATGGCAGAGGAGGAAGCAGGGGGTCTTCTGGTGGTGGCTGTTGCTTTTCAAAGGTTGTTTCCCAGCTCTCGGACTTTAACATAATTCTCCCCTCCTTTTCGTTCTATTCGGGCTTCCTGACCCAGTACCGGCAAAGATATAGTATAAACAGCCTTGGTTTCTTTCGCCAATCGTTTTACCATCGTCCTGATATTTTTAGGCTTCGTTGGTGGTTTTATGGTCACTGTCAAATAAGGCATTGAGGAGTACCCCAGTCAGAATCTTTTTTTCTGATCTTCCACTAAGTCTACCAGGAGCTCTAATCCCTCGGGACCAAAATACACATACGGTGTTGCCTTCAGCTTTACCGTTTAAATAAGGGTGTACAGCCTGATCTTAGTGCAGGTAAGTTAGTAAAGTGTAATAGACCGTGCAATGGAGCTGCTTCTTTTCTCGGCTGCTATTAATCGAGTATTGCAGATTTTGCGTGTCGAGGTTGGCTTGTCTTATCAATGTGTCATACAGCCTCTGAACTTGCCAAGCATAGAGATTGCTATCTAGCTGCCAACAGTATAGTATGGGTTCTGAACTGTCCTTTTCTCGCCCATTCATTAATTTTAGCATTTGAGAGACCGTAATTTGAGGAAGCTCCATGTATATACCTTCAGCTGTACAGTGCAGTGTTGCCCCTAATTTACAAAGGGTCTGCGGACCCAGCAGGGGAAGCGGGGCTGTTTTAGTTATAATGAAGTGTCTGTTAAAAGCTTATCCTCCATTCTCTTTTTCTCTTTTCCTGCCTCTTTTTTTTAGTCATCGCTAGTACTGCTAACACTTCCTTCAGCTCCCTCGGCTTCAATTCCTCTTTCCTGAGACCCTTCTCTTGTTACAGTGATGTCTGCTCCCCAAGGGTGTCAGGTGCCTGAACTTCTGGTATGGGGATTGTAAGGAGTGGGTGCGGGTCATCCCAAGGCAATCATCGTCATTATTAAATAGTCTATTTCACTATTGGGTGCCAATGGGGTACTGGCTGGTATGGGGAGTTGGGGATAAAGTCTCATGGCAGGTTTTGTTTCAGCCCCAGCCTTCTCTGTTTCAGGGTGCTTAATCTCCTTTTTCTTTGGAGGTTGGTGTCTTTTAGCCACATCCTTCCATCGTTTAAAACATCTTAACATGTAATCAGCATCCCAATTTGGGTTGCTGTCCCCATTTCGGGTGGTGTCCTCCCAGTGCTAGATTAGTCTCAAATTAAAACTTCCCCTATACGGCCAATCCCAATGTGACCACTCAGTACTGAATGTTACCGCATAACGATCATCTCTGGTCTCTCTGATTACCAAATCTGCCGGGGATCCAGGTGGGACTAAGGGGTCTCCTATTTGCTGGTGGTGCCGTTTTATCTTATTAATCTCTTTTTTTGGCGGTCTTTTTCCTACCTACAGTTCAGTGTTCAAAGCCTTCGTTTTACCTCTGGAACCCTTCGGTTTATTAGCAGGATGAGCGCTAGCCGATCAACTGCTGGCACTTCCCATTTTTCCTGTTTAGGATTTTAATTTCAGTTAAGACAGCACAAAGTTTCTTTATACATACTATGTACACAATGAGCACTCACTGGTGTGTTTCCTCTGTCTTTCCACAGGTCTCTGAGTTCAGTCACGGAATTGATTGGTAGCTACCTTGGTACTCACACGAGCACCCCCTGCCGTCTCCCTTTCAGCTAGGAGACAGGACACCAATCTCCCCCTTTCAGCTAGGAGACTGATTTTCCTTTCCAACTTGGAAGGCACCTTTCTGTCTTGCTTCTTTTCCGCCTAGGGTTCTTTTCCTAGAATCGCGTAAGAGCCGCTGTCTTGCTTCCGCACAAGCGTACTCCCCACTATCTTGCCTCAGCTCAAGCGTAACCCCTACATATCCAAAGAGTCTTAAATTCTTCCACAGTGGATAGCATGATAGGCACACTTGATCTTAGAGTAACTGTGGTCCATTTTGTTATTCGCTCTGTACTACAGGTGATTTGTTGATAATAATTAGGTAGTAACTTTATCAAGCTGGCCTGGTTAATAACCTCCAAAATGATGGGGAAGGCATCAGAATATGCTGTTTCATGCCTGTTCATTACATTGCTCAATTTGTCTAGAGTCTGTTTGACATTGGCCTGATGCGGAATGTACACTGTTACCAAAATGATTGCTGAAATCTCCCGCAGCAGGTAAATGGCCAGTCTGGTGAACAAATTTGGGATGTCACCCAAAACCTAGTACATCACAAGGAGTTGATCATGAGGCATATACCTCCACCTCTGCTTTTGAGATTCGACCAACCTATCTTGACAGTGTTTGTGAACTCGTCTGTTTGAATCACTGTGTCTGGAACGGAAGAGGTTAACCAAGAGTCCGTAAATTAAAAGGCGCATGTGGTGCTAATATCTCTCTGGTACAGCATCCTAGCTCTGGGATCGTCAAATTTTTTTTTACCAGAGCCTGTATGTTTGCCAGCAAGATTGTTGGTATTAGGAGTCGAAAACCTCATTGATTTAAACACACCATCAGACCAACAAGTCAGCCCCTCTTTTGCTGATGGCTTCTTAAAGGGCAGTATGCCAGCCACAGTCTGGTTTATTTCCATCAGTTTTAAGCAGTGATAGAATGGTCAATCGCATTAAAACTTCATCACTGACTGTACATGTCATAGACGTAGTTATGGTTCTCAGCTGTAGAGGCTAAAAGGAGAATATTTGATGATTTCCATCATTTTCAATGAGAGCTGCTGTATTGGGTCATCCGTGTTGGAGGCCCTGAAGTGGAACACTACAAGATTTAAGATTCAGGATTGTTTAATATCATTTCCAAAACACAAGTATAAGAAGAAAATAATTGTTGCTCCACTTCGATGCAGCACAAAAAACACAATGAGATAGATAGGTAGGTACTTTATTGATCCCAAAGGAAATTACAGTATCACAGTAGCATTACAAGTGCACAGATATCCAAATATTAGAAGAGGTCAGAAAGAATAAAAACTAAGTTACCTCAAACAGTCTAAAAGGACGGTGTTATCACTTCTCCAGCTATAGGTTGACTCATTATAGAGCCTAATGGCCAAGGGTAAGAATGACCTCATATAGCACTCTTTGGAGCAGAGCGGTTGTCTTAGTCTGTTACTAAAAGTGCTCCTCTGTTCAGCCAAGGTGGCATGCAGGGGGTGAGAAATGTCCAGAATTGCCAGGATTTTCCATAGGGTCTTTTATTCTACCACGGCCTCCAGTGTGTCCAGTTTGACTCCTGTAAGATAAAAAAAAACAGTAAAAATTTAAACATAATAAATATCGATGCATAAGATAGTTTTTATACATTGATTGTATGTCCATAAGGAGAGGTTATTTACAAAGTGATACTGGTGGTGTTAAAGGCTTATTAAGGTGGATAAATTGGGGCTGCATCAACTGTTGCACTTTGTGAAGTCAAACCAGGGTAGGACTTTCACAGTGAATGGTAGGGTGTTGGGGAGTGTTGAAGAACAGAGGTACAAAGGAGGGTAAGTACACAGTTGCCTAAAGTAGTGTCAGTGGTAGACAAGTAGACAAAGAAGGGTTTTGGCTTGTGATCTTCATCAGTTTGTTTTTTAACAAATGAACATTTCCGATGAGGCATTAAACTTCAGTGTATATGAAAAAAAAAGCAACGTGACTTCATTGGACATGTGATTACGAAAGAGGAGTTAGAATGTACGGTAATTATGGGAAAGATTGAATGGAAGAAAGCAAGAGGAAGGCAAAGACAAATGATGATGGAGACAGCAGCCAGAGAACTGGAAATGAATACCAATGAATTGATCCACTTGACCCGAAACAGGAGTGTATGGGCCATGGCAGTCAAAGCTCAAACTGCGCATGGCACCTGATGATGATGATGACGATAAGAAGAAAAAATAAGGTCTTATCCTCTTAACTGCTCAGCATAAAAAGATGCTTTTGGATCATTGAATTGTATCACTCTTAAACCACATGATCTATGAGGCACACCATGGACAACATGATAAAAAAGAGATTTATAAAATTTGTATATAGATGTAGGTAAAATATAACTAATGCTGTTGTACAGTATTTTAACATTTTGCAATGTTTGCAATGGAGAAAAATGCTGTCATATCCAGTTACAGAACCATATTAAATACAGTTAATATATGTACTATGCTATTTTATCCACTGTAATTGATGACCTTTTCAAAAATGATCTCTATTTTCAGGGTACAGTGTAGTTCTTCAATTACCATAAGTTTAAGTGTTTTTCCCAAGTGATATTGTTCATATGAGGCTTCTGACATGTTAATTCAACCAGAAGTGCCAACATTGTTGGGTATAATCCAATCCTGTCTTGACTAACTACTGACGTAAATATACTTTTCAAGAGGTTTTCTGAAATACACAATGGAAATGATCATCTTCACTTGTTTTTTTTTCTACCTTGCTTATTCAGATGCTTCTGAATGCAGCCATTGGCTGCAGTGTTTCCTACAATGCAGTTGATACGTCAAAAACACCCAGAAACAGCGTTGAGGTTTTCCCTTAGTCCTATTATCTGAAGGATAAATATTGGCCAGGACGCTGGGGAGACTCCACTCATCGTTTTCCAAAGTTGTGCCATGAGATCTTTTATATTTGTCTAAGAAAGCAGATGTGTAATCAAAGGTAGTATATAGAACAGTATAGTGGAACTGCACTGGATCATCTGTCTAGACTTTTTTATTTAAGTCTCTGGAGTGGCACTCGACCTAACAACCTTTAAGCAAAGGCAAGAATATTATCCAGTTAATCACTGCAGGCGTTCCAAGAATATATATCCCAAAAATATTTTTTTCTACGTATGTTCAGTAGAAAAATTGATTGTATTTGAAGAGATTATATAGAAAATAGCTGGAACTAATATTTCCAAACCAAATATTCTAAACTGGTATATGTGAATCTTAAGTTTGGAATACTTGTATTTTAGGAGCAATAAATTATCTTTTTAGTCTATTATGTGTCAATGCTTTATCTCAATGTTTATATAAGAATGCAGGAGCCTGAAATTCACGTTATTTAAGTACAGTATTGCCTCTTGGGTACAGCTTACAGTCTTTGTGGTATTTACACTAGGTTATCCAAGATAATTGCTCTGGACCAGCATGTCTGTCTTTGACATCCAATTTGTACGTGAATATAACAATCTAACTTCCCATTTAATTGTGGGCAAACTTTTCAAAATTGCTTTGACCAAAGTATTTTAACCCAGATGAAAATGTTGTAACATTCCAGTTTAGGCAGGTTTGTCTTCTATAGCATTTTCTGTGTCTTTATTCTTGTCACAGTATAAATTAGGCAGTTGACAGCTGATAATGACTTTCTTTTCAAAACACATAAATTGATTATGATAAATTATGATTCAAAATTGCAACATTTGAACTGGAGTGTTTACTAAATTGAATAGAATTTTAAAGATCGTTTACATAGGCCTATGCAGTTTGTTTCATAAGTATGATTGATCTGTTTTGAGGTTCTATGAATACATAGTTTTACATCAAAATTTGTTTTCTTGCTTTACTGTGAAGTGCTTTGAGATATCTCACAATGTTAAATTAGCAAAATAAAAGCAATTTGTTCCAAAGTGAAATGTGCACAGTAATTTAGGCATTTGGAACATAAATATTTTGTGGACAATATTTAAAAAGAAATGTGTAACTCAACTCTTAAAATATTCCGTGCAGTTATAGCTTTCCTAATTTGTCAATATCTCCACTCTTCTGTAAATCCAAATCAAGAGAATAGTATCACATGCTAATGTTTTATGGAAAAAATACTGTTTATGTGACTGTAATAAATCAGTATAATAAGCTTATTCACCATTGTTTAATTATGTTAGTCTGGACTTGGGTGCCTGTAGAACTCACAATATACTGCAGAGTCAGAGTTTATTTTACTGAATTATCATTGCCGCCATAATTAACCATCTTGTTTATTATCCTAGAAACTTAATATGTTTGTCTTGGCTTGGCCACATAGGATTTACTTTGCCTTGTGGGTTTCATAAAGGCAATTAAAGTAAAACAAGCTATTCTGTTTTAACTTTATTAGTGGCTGTCTCCACGATAAATCACTTTGGAACCTGAAATCTGGAAACACAGAAATAAACAATTCCCCATTCAATTACTGAACTGGCATTCTAACTGCTTCATAATATCCACTAAAATGTTCTATGTAAGCACTTTTAAAATCATTTTTGCATGTATTATATTTGTAAGTCAGGCTGTCTTCAACATTACAACCATGTGTTAGAATAATATATTGACAGTGTGGTGTCTTTATTTTAATTAATCCCTTAGTATCCTAGCTGATTTGTTTAAATATACTGATTACTGTCTACCTGTTAATTAATGCAACAAATGGAAATTGAATAGCTAAACATGTATATTACACCTTGACTCAATGGGACACATTTTTGTTCCGATCTGTAATCATGAGAAGCTGCAGTGGGGGAGGGAGATTTATGAAAATATGATAAACAGATTGCTGAAGAGCTGAATTTCTTAGAGATTTACAGATGTGAAAAAAGGCAGTTGATGGCAACAGGTTTCAATTAACATTAAAGAGGATAATGGTACCTTCTTTTGCTTTTTCAGTTATGATTTATTTCAACATTTGTTTGATAAGTGCCTAGAAAGTCTTCAGGATATCTTGGGATGTCCTATGTGTCTGTTAACTGTGAATTATTGACTGAAATTCCTCTGAGGTTTAGAATTTCAATAGAACTGAAGAATACGATTTGCTCCTGAAAACCTCCTTCAGTTAGCATTTGGCCTTCTGAACTTCTTTGTCAGTCATGAGTGGGGGTGAGCTAGCCTGCACAATTTTTTTTTGTGTGATAGAGTCAAGAGCATTCATGCCAAGCAAAGAAGCACAGTTGAAGATTTCTTAGAAGTGCCTCTTTGTCCTTGATAAGAGTTCATCTCCATTCATGGCTCTCAGTGCATGGTGGCCATGAATGACGTTAATAGCACTGAATAATCAGTACATGATGTGGTTATCAGTAAGATGCTGAATCTCTGTGCACTGCATAAGCTCAAAATTTTATGTAGGTGGAAGGATTTTTGCTGGGCCTTGCCTCAGATGTTCCTGGAGATGTGGAATTCCAATTCAGGAATGTCTTGCATTTGTTATTGAAGTAACGCATCAACCCAGAGTATGTGCTTCAGGTGGAGAATCCACAAGTACATTCACAGACACAAATTACACTGAACTTCAGGAAAGTTTACAAGCAGCTCTTGTTTCCTGCAAGTCATCAGGTTGTCTTTGAGGCATAGTCCTTCTGGAATCCTTGCGAATTTAACAAAGATTTCCTTACAGTGCCATTTTCATTGCTATCATTGTTTTAGGGCTAGGCTAATGAGCATAACAGAAGATTGGTGGTGCTTAGTTCAGAATCAGGTTTATTAACACCAGCATATGTCATGAAATATGTTAACTTCAACAGTCATTGCTACCTGATGTGATGCAGGAAATGATGTACGAGATCCTTACAATTTTCAGCTTGGACAGTGCCTGATTCAGGGGAGTTACCAAAATGTCTTGTTGATATCTTATTGTATATAGCTTATTGGTTTTAACAAGTCCGTAGTCCAAGTATTTTGTCACAAATTCACAACTTAATTTTCCAAATCCGGGAAGAAAAGGACATTTTAGGAAACTTAGAGATGACATAAGTACGACCTTGGAGAATGAAGACAGTCCAGCATATAGAGATTATTCTGCTGAATTCCATTGGGAAAAGTCATTGTCAAGACCATCTTTGTCTGCCTTGAACTTCGAGGCAGGATGGGCACAATCTCCATTTGTCAATTCAAGGCAAAAATAGGGAGCAGCACTAATATTGTCTTTTTTGACATGTCAAAGACCTCCAACTCTCTCAATAAGAGAGTCTTTGGAATATGCTTCTCATATCTGGATGCCTGCAGAAATTCTTCTCCCATCTTATGTCTGCTACACAACAGCATGCAATAGATCCACAATAGGACCAATCTGTCTGTATACAGGTGTCAAGTGAATCTGTATCATTATCCCTACACTTTTCTAAGTGAATGAAGATATCTTCTCACAGCCCCATCAAGTGCTTTATGTCCACCTGTGGCAAGTCCACATATCCTACATTGGCTTCATCAGCTACTTCAGAACCCACAGAACTGATCTGCAAGTAACATGCACTTGATCTTCAGGTCTTGCTCAAGGTGATATGCCATTTGATAATTTCGTCTAGATGTCTATGTCACTGAGTGCTAAATTTAACTGCAGGATTGCTAGCAGCCTAGTCAACAAGGACAAGCTAAACAACAGATTTATCTACTGACATCTTTCACAAACCTCCTGACTCTTGCAGTTATTTTAATTATACCTCTTCACACTCTTTCACTTGTAAAAATGTAACTCCCTTCTCTCAATTCCTCCGTCTCCACCGCATCTGTTCTCAGAATGAGGCTTTTCATTATAGAATATCTGAGTCCCTTTTTTCAGTGAATGGCGTTCCCCTTCACTGCTATCGATGCTGCCCTCACACGCGTCCTCCCGCCATCACAACAGGAATAGGCTTCCCCTTGTCCCTGCCTTCCACTTTATGAGCCTCTGTATCCAAAACATCATTCTCTATAAATTTATGTCATCTCCAGCAGATATCTTATTACCAAGCACATCTTCACCAACCCCTGGCTTTCTGTAGGGATCACACAATACGAGGTGTGCTTGTCCACTTGGCACTTATCCTTGCAAGTGTGGCAAGTGCTACTTCTACTCTTGTACCTCCTCCTTCATCACCATTCAAGACCCCAAACAGTCCTTCCAGGTGAGATAACACTTTACCTACAAGTCTGCAATTCTTCTCTTTTTTTACATTCACAATTCTGGTTGTCTTCTCATCCCTTCTCATCTGCCCATCACCTCCTCCTTGTTCCTCTCTTTTCTTTTCTTCTGTGGTCCACTGTCCTATTAGATTTCTTCTCCTTCAGTCCTTTACCTCTTCCACCTATCTCCTCCCAGCTTCTAACTTCATTCCTCCATCATCTATCTATTTTGTCCCTCAGCTGGTCTCACCTATCACCAGCCAGCTTGTACACCTTCCCCTCCCGCTACCTTATTCTGGTTTTTGTCCCCTTCCTTTCCAGTCCTTGTGGTGGTACTCAGCCCAAAACATTGGCTGTTTATTCTCCTCCATAAATGCTGCCTGTCTTATTGTGTTCCTCCAGCATTTGTATGTGTTGCTTAAGATTTTCAGCATCTGTAGAATCTCTTGTTAGTAAATAGCTGAATATTGGTACAAGGATATCAATATGTAATGACTAAATTGTAGTATATTTGGAGCTGAATTTTCATCATTCAAGCTAAAGTATTATACAGAAAAGGATATCAGCACTAACATGTAAAACTACATTTGAAGGTGTTCTTCAAATAGATTTTAGGCATTTCCTAATCAAAATTGGCAGACTTTGCATGTCCTAAAGAAGAGAAAATAGGACTGCCTTTGTAGCTACATATGTCATAAATCCTAGCATTTTTTTCCTTCTCGTTCCTTAGTTATTTTATATTTATTGTAATTTAAGTAATTTTAGGTGAGACGAAGCCGACACACTGACTTCACTAGAACTGAGGTTGTAAATGCATACATGCATTCCTTAGATCTATTTTGTAATAATGACTGAACCTTGCATATTTGTTACTTTTTCACATAATGTTAAAAATGTATATATTGTTTTTATAGTTTTGGATTAATGTAGAATTTTTCATAAACTGGGTTAGAATATGAAAAATAAACTATAGTAACTTGGATTCAGTATTGAATATTATTACTGTATAATTGCATCAACTAGAACTTGCATTGGTTGCTTGAGTGCCACGCCAATAAATCACTAATACCTAGCATTTTTCTGAAATATATGAACCAAATTATGTGTTAAACTGTAATTGAGACTGAACTAGTGATTTGTAATGGTGAAAACATAAATTTGGAATAATTTAATTAATATTTTTTTGACTGAAGTGGGAAAACTTTGCTATGGTATATCTGTAAATTTAGCTGCACAGTATTTTTCTTTATTGAGTGTTACTCTGGACTGTTTTTTACAGGTTACTTTAGCTGCTGCTGGACTCAATTATCCCTGCCATCGACTAACAGTTAGTAAAAGGCCGTCACCTACACAAACCCGAGAGCAGTCTGAAGAGGTAACAAACATTTTGCTTTTCTGATTTCAATATAATATTTATTACTGAACACTTGAAAATAAGATGGCCTTTCAGTATTTTTTATATTTCCAGTTTTAATTCTGTATATTAGCTTTAATATTGTTCTTGCATGTTTTATGTATGAGTGTTGTGTCAATATCCTTGGATAGCTGTCTGATAGAGAGTTTGTAAGCTACGTGATTTCTGTATGCAGTATAATCATGGAAATTTATGTTGAGGGAGAAGGCCTTTCAATGAAAAAGGATCTATTGCTTTCCCAGTGTATATGACAAATATTACAAATAAACTCTTATCGGTCTTCCAGCCTGGTACAGGCAGGAAGTCTGAGAAGAGTTTATTTGCCTTTCAGTGAACTTCTCAATGCCAGTGGAGAAGAGTGCTTCTCAGTCTAATCCTACCTCCCAGCATGGTCGTGGGTGTCTTATGCACACATCAGCCCCCTTTTAATTGTGTTATGGGTTTCTGACTTTGCCACCTTCTCAAGTGGTACACCCTGTGGGAAAAATATTTCTTAATCATTCTTCTAATCCTTATACCTGTTCCCCCTGCCAACTCTCCCCCCCCCCTTACACCTGGCTCCATCTGCTTTCTTTTCCTTTTCTACTTCCACCTATCACCCACCCGTCTGTATCTCTCAACTTCACCTTTTCCTCTGTCTAACTGGCTCCATCTACCCATCATCCTTTACCCTTGTCTGTCCACTTGTTATCTACTGGCCACTGTCCCACATCCGCCACTTCTCCTCTTTATACTGGTTATTTTCCCCCTCTGTTATCAGTCCTGATACAGGGCCTCAACTCAAAATATCAACAATTCCTTTTCACCCACAATGTTGCTCAACCTGCTGAGTTTGTCCAGCTCTTTGCTTTTTGTCCCAGATTATTGTTTTTAGAATCTTCCGCATTTTGGAGATTAATCTGATTGGTCTGTAGTTACTTGGTTAATCCCTGTGCATTTTTTTTTTGAACAGGGTTGTAGCATTTTCAATTTACCAATCCTTGGGCATTGTAATTTATCAATATTTGGAAGACTATGGCTAAGGTTTCTGTAATTTTGTCTTTGCAGCCACTTAGGGTACAACCAACCTGGACTTGGTAACTTACCTATTTGAAGTGCAGTTGCCTTTCTGGTATTCCCATTTATCAGGATTGGACATTGGCTTTTTCAAGAAACAATACCCCAACTGACTTTCCATCAGCACTAACTTTCTTACCATAATCTTCCTGGGAATTTTTATTATACAGAAGACTAAATGAGCAAGTCATTTGAATAAAGTGTCACTAAGAGGCTGGGTATGCTGCAGTGAATGGATTATCTCATGATCCCTCAAATCCCCTTTACTATTGACGGTGCTGTGGATGATATGTTTACCACTTATCTGAATTGATCCCACAAATCCACACACCTGGAGCTGATGTCACCAAGCACTCCTGTACTACAAAGTACTATCTGCTACGAACCAAGCAAGAATATTACATTGTTTCTACCAGATACACATTGTCAAACACCGAAGTCCTGAACTTACCTTTGGCCTCACAACACTGATTGGCAGAGCTCAATCTTGTGAGGTTCCTCAGCAATTTATTTTGTGGATCTTATGCCAGGTACAGGGTTTCATTGTATTACCGGGCTCCAGCAAAGAGACCAAAGGAGAATGCGGAATGTTTTTAAAACCATTTTGGTTTTGGCTAATAGTGTTTATGCAGTTTTATCTAATTTATTTTGTATTTACAAATACAGATAGTTATTAATCATTTATTTCATTTTCAAGTGTGTTCAAATGTCTGAATTTTAAATATTTTGCGAATACTGAGAGATTTGGTAGCAATTGAAATTGGTCAGGGTCTTTGTTGGCTCTCAAAGCTGTTGAATGTTTTTGGAGAGGAGTTGCCTCACTATACTGTGGGAGGCTATGCTGCTGAGATCCAGAATGCTTCTGGGCAGGAATGTTTGCCACTTGCATCTGGACCAGGTAGGGTTCTGCAAAGGCTTGTGGGTGCTCAGATCCTGCAATGTGTTTTTGAAAACTGTTCCCAATTAGGTCAGGAGAACTGATTCAATGCTTCTGTAAGGTTCTATAATCCTCTTGCTTGGCTGAAGTATGACTTTTGAGAGCTACAATGTTCTCCCACTGTCCTGGGAAATTATCCAATGTAAAAACTAGAGAAGCAAAAATATATAAAATATGAGAAATATAACAGTTTCCTGTCTAAATGTTTCTATTTGACATATTCAGTAAAATATGTATTCCATTAAGCTCTAAAGATTACTTTGGCTAATCTTGTTAAGGAAAAGATAGGAGGTCCGAAAGAGAGAATTTAGAGAGCTAAGTAGAAAGCTGAAAGCAGGACCTCCGGGGTAATGACCTCTAGATTGTTGCCTGTGCCACACGCCAGTGAAGGTAAGGATAGCATGATTTGACATATAAATGTGTGGCTGAGGAACTGGTGCAGGGGGCAAGGTTTCAGCTTTTTGGATCATTGGGATCTTTTCTGTGGAAGGTACGACTTGTATGAAAAGGACAGGATACACATGAACCTGAGGGAGACCAATATCCTGTGGGCAGGTTTGTGAGAGCTATTGTGAGGGTTTAGCTAATTTGACAGGTGGATGGGAACCGAAGTGATAGGATTGAGTATAGCGATGTTGGTTTACAAGCAGAGACTGAATAATGAGACCATCAGGAAATACCGGCAGATGATAACGCAAAATGGAAATCAGTGGGTTGCAGTGTAAAAGGGCAACAAAATTGAAAATGATGTCACCTTCAACCTCATTCGAAATTGTCTCTTCACCTTTGAAATAACCCTCCACAAATCATACCTGGTTTTCTGGTACAGACCTGCGTCACCACCCTTGACTGCCACAGATCTAGCCTTTAGCAGGCGACATACCTCCTGGTTCATCCACAGCTTTTGGTTTGGGAATGTACAGCAAGTCTTTGTAGGCACATACACATCCACGCAGGTTTTAATGAAGTCAGTAACAACTGCAGCATACTCACCCAGATTTGAAGATGAATCCCTGAATACGGTCCAGACCACTAATTCAAAGCAGTCCTGTTAAGTGCTGCTGTGCTTCCCTTGTCCAAACCTTATTTGTCCTCACTATTAGTGCTGCAGTCTTCAGTCTCTGCCTGTACTCGGGGAGTAGAAGTACAGCCAGGGCATGAAAGGTTATGGCAGGGGTCCCCAACCTTTTTCGCACCACGGACCGGTTTAATATTGACAATATTCTTGCAGACTCGACCGGGGGTGGGGGTGGGGGTAGGTGGTGTTGTTCAAGTAGGGGTAAACTCACCTCAGTATGTCTTTTACAGTTAGGGTTGCCAACTTTCTCACTCCCAAATAAGGGACAAAAGTAGCAGTCAAATCCCGGGACACTTTACCCCAGGAAAGACTGCCATGACCATGAAGCCTTGTGCGGGCACCTGTGTGCGCATGCACCCATGTGCCGATTTTTTCCCCAGAAATTGGTTTTGCCTTCATCTTCCCAACTATACTGTACATACATTATTTCTACATTATATAGGCTGTGTATTTATCATATAATTCCGGCTTTTACTATATGTTAGTGTTATTTATTTTCGGTTTTATGTGTTATTTGGTATGATTTGTCAGGTTATTTTTTGGGTCTGGGAACGCTCAAAAATTTTTCCAATATAAATTAATGGTAATTGCTTCTTCGCTTCACGCCATTTTGGCACGAAAGGTTTCATGGGAACGCTCTACCTTAGTGGGGGAAATACGGGGCAAGGGTGGACCAGTATGGGACAAACCAATTTAGCCCAATATACGGGATGTCCTGGCAAATACGGGACAGTTGGCAACCCTATGTTCAAGTTCAACAGTGCGTGACAGGGAATGAGGAAAGGTGCAGCTGACTCATATTGTTTCCTTGCGGCCCGGTGGTGGGGACTGCTGGGTTATGGGGACAAGGCAGGAGTATGGAGCTGAGAGGGAAATGGATGAGCCATGATGAAATAACAGAGCAAACTCGATGGGCTGAATCACCTGATTCTGTTCCTATGTCTTATGGTCTTAATATTTTGTAGTATTCCTTTCAGCTCACATTTTTTTAAATAAACCACTTCAACTTTATTGGTATGGTTGCTTGTAATAAACTCATGGCCTGGCTGTTGCTGACACTATGAATAATTAATAAATCAATGTTATGTCTTTACATCAACAGCTTGACTCATGTGAATGTGAATAAAATTTGCTCACGTTGAAATAGCTGAATTTATATAAGGCCGTTCACACCTCAGGACACCCAGTTTACTTTTGAATTGCATGAATTGTTATAATATATAAAACACAGCAATTTAATTTGCCTAGCAGAAGCTTCCACAAATGTACTATTGACAGATATTCTATTTTAGTGATGTTAATTGAGAATATATATTGGCAGTTTGGGTGGCAGGGTGGAGATGCATCTCTACCAAAGGATATGTAGGGCACTCCTTTCCTCCGTTCACCTGCAGGTCACCGTCGGGCAAGGTGTAGCACCTGCTTAGCTCCCCCAGTCAGCATCACTTGAAGCCATGGGAGCAGATGGTATATAATCATATGAGCAGCAGGTTCATATCACAAGTCCTGGTTATGTAACTACTGATGCCAGGCAGACAATCTCTGAAGATCGTTAGTGATGGCTGAGGTCACCCATCTTATAAAGACACTACCCAGAAGAAGACAATAGCAAACCACTTCTGTAGAAAAATTTGCCAAGAACAGTCATGGTCATAGACCATGATCGCCTACGTCATATGATATGGCACATAATGCTGATGATGATGATATTGGCAATGGCACAAGGAAAATTCTCCTGTCTTTCTTCAGAGTATTACTATGGAGTGGTTTATGTCCACCCAGAAGGACATTGGATCTTAGTTTCATGTGTCATTTGACCAAAAGCAAAACAAGTGTGGGCCCTAGAAATTCTATGGTGGGAGAAGATTTAATGGAGACTAAAAAAAATACTTTTTTGGTTTTGATCCCTCAATCCTTATGGGTCGTAGGGTCACCTTTCCGTGTCTTGGGCTAGTGAGGCCTGGCGGCACCCATCTCTCTCCAGGCCAGACCACAGCCAATGTCTTCCAACTTGGTGGCTTGCCTTGGTCTCAAACACATGGCTGTTGTAGTTCTTTGAGGAACTCATCTGCCCTGGCCAGTGACTTTGTCGATGAGGTCTTTCGCCAAGTGTTGCTGTGTTAGCACTACCCCCGCACATCATTTAGCCTGCCAGCTGAAGCAGTGTACTGGGGTATGCCACTTGGGGCAGATGTGAGAGATTTAGGAGATGGATGAGGATCAGTGATGAAGTAGAGTGCAGCTGTCAGACATCAAAGGTACTGGGTACTACCTCTATCCAGAGCCCCCTGTATCCCAAAAATATAGCTAACACATTTAAACAGGCTTATTTGTTTTTTTATTGTAGCTACAGAAAATACCATTAAAGTGTCAGAAATGGAGAGAAACCAGAGATCTGTTGATAGTGGAGAACTTGGTTATCATCACTAAAGAAAAGCAACAGGAAAAATTAAGGTTACTAAAACAGGACCAGTCTCCTGAATCTGAGTCTGTACCCCAAGATTCAAAAACAAACATGGCGTTGGAGTTAGAAGATCCCTAGATTTAGGATAAGTCCTGGAGATTGGAAAGTAACAAGTGTAACCTCACTATTTAAGAAGGGAAAGGGGAGACAAAAGGTGACTAAAGCAGATTGCTGTATTGCGTCTCGTGAAAAATTTTACAATTATAATATGATAATGGATTTGCTGGAAAATCATATTGTATTAGATCAAGGGTAGTTAAAAGTGAACCTGAATTTTCAATAGATATTTGGTTAGTATGGTTTATTATCAAATTTATAAAGTTACTCATGGATTACCATGGAGATCAGAGTTATTTACAGATTACACTACTAACAAAATCGAAAGACTTTGAGGAGACTGAGGTCCTTTAACATCTGCCGGACAATGCTGAGGATGTTCTACGAGTCTGTGGTGGCCAGTGTGATCATGTTTGCTGTTGCGTGCTGGGGCAGCAGGCTGAGGGTAGCAGACACCAACAGAATCAACAAACTCATTCATAAGGCCAGTGATGTTGTGGGGATGGAACTGGACTCTCTGACAGTGGTGTCTGAAAAGAGGATGCTGTCCAAGTTGCATGCCATCTTGGACAATGTCTCCCATCCACTACATAATGTACTGGTTGGGCACAGGAGTACATTCAGCCAGAGACTCATTCCACTGAGATGCAACACAGAGCGTCATAGGAAGTCATTCCTGCCTGTGGCCATCAAACTTTACAACTCCTCCCTTCGGGGGTCAGACACCCTGAGCCAATAGGCTGGTCCTGGACTTATTTCCTGGCATAATTTACATATTTCTATTTAATTATTTATGGGTTTATTACTATTTAATTATTTATGGTGCATCTGTAACAAAAACCAATTTCCCCCGGGATCAATAAAGTATGACTATCACTATAATTAGTTTGTTTTATGATACAAAGCTATATTGCAAAATGAGGTTTAACAAAGCTAAAAGATTATTGGCAAAAGGTATAGATAAGCTAGTGGTCAACATGGTGGCAAGTGACATATGATTTGGGAAAATGAGTTTATGCGTTGTGGTAGGGAGAATGAAACGGCCAATTCTTATGAATTAGAAACTGACAAATGTTTGTGTATTGAAGGATCTTAATCTGTGGAGCATAGATTAATGGCTGAATGAGCGGTTTGCCCTGCAAAATTGGTAAATTGGTTTATTATTGTGACATGTACTGAAGTACAATTTAAAATTTGCTCTGCATACTGTTTATACAGATCAATTCATGACAACAGTGTGTTGAGGGAGTACAAGTAAACCGATAATTGAATTCTGAATAAAATGTTAGCTACAGAGAAGGTGTGGTGCAGGTACACAATAAACTTCAAGGTCATAACAAGATCGATTGAGGTCGAGTCCATCTCACCATACGAGGGAACCATTCAATAGTGTTATAACAGTGGGGTAGAGGTTGTCTTTGAGCCTGGTGGCACATACTTCCAGGTTTTTATATTTTCTGCTCGAGGAGAGGAGGAAAGAATGTCTGGGGTTGATGGTGTTTTTGATTATACCATCTGCTTTACCAAGGCAGCAAGAAGTGTACACAGTGTCCATCAAGGGGAGGCTGATTTTTGTGATGGATTGAGATGTGTCCACAATTCTTTGCAGTTCCTTGCAGTCTTGGGCAGAGCATTTGCTATGGGATGCATTGAAATAGGATTCTTTCTATGGTGCACCAATAAAAAGTGGTAGTCATTAAGACAAACAAGAGAAAATCTGCAGGTGCTGGAAATCCAAGCAACACACACACAATGCTGGGCAGGCCAGGTAGCATCTATGGAAAAGAGTATAGTCGATGTTTCGGGCTGAGACCCTTCATCAGACATGTTACCTTGTTATTCTTAGTTACTGGAGTGAAAGCATGTGGGAGCCACATTGAAAAGGAGAAGTTAAAGCAAGATTGAGTATGTTTGGCCTACACTCATTGAGGTTTAGGTGAATGTGTGGTAATATTTTGAGACATGCAAGATTATGAGAGGAACTGAACAGTAGATGCTGTGAGTGTGTTATCTCTAGATGGAGAATTTAGAATTCAGGAGCATAGTCTCTGGAAAAGTGATTGACCGTTTAGGAGATTACTTATTACCATACAGGAGAAGCCATCAAGTCCCGGCAGATCAATCCTATTCCCTCTCCGTTTCCCTGTACTCCTGCAATCTGTTCCCCCCACCATATAATTTTTTTGCCATTTGTCTTCATTAAGGAGTGGTTTACAATAATCTACCAGCAATCTACTTTGTAGAAGGAAACAATAATCTTTCAGAGAGCGTGCAAACTACTTTTCAGGTCAGAATTGAACCCAACTACCTAGAGCTGTGAGGCAGCTGTGTCATTGCTGATGATTGTTTATTTATTTGATAACTTTTTACTTTAGAGGACTGTGTAAGCTCAATCATTCAGAACATTCTAGACTGAGAGGTAGATTTTTGTACACTTAGTCAGCAGTTAATAGGAAAAGACAAATTGGCAGCAAAATCAACTTTGTGTAGAAGATCGGTCATGTCTTGGTGAATGGAGCAAACTTGAGGAATATTTGAGCAGACAATGGATCATCCTCCATAATTTCCAACTACTTCAAGATGATGTCCCCACTAGACAAATTTTCCTGTCATTTCCCTTTTCAGCATTCTAAGGCTATTGCTCCCATGAGTTCCATCTGTCTCCCCTTTTCACTTCTCCCTTTCTGTCCAGGGAGCCAAATGCTTCTTCCAGGTGAAGCGAAGATTTATTTGTATTATTTTTCAGTGAAGCATTCAGTGCTCGTAATGTGGTTTCTGTATCAGGGAAAGTAAATATAGATAGCTTTGGTGCTTTGCGTAGATCTCTGTTCAGTACACAAGATTGATCCTTCACTTCCACTGCCTTTAATTCTCCATCTCCCTTTCACTTTCACTCTGATCTCCCTGTCTTGGCCCCCAGCTGATTTCCAGCAATGATTTCATTCAGATATAATTTGTCTCCTATTTATGTTCCAAATTATACCTGTACTTCCCACTTTATCCCTGCTTATCATTCATTTGTCCTGGTCGTACCTTTACACCCCTCTTTAGCCTTGCTTATGTTCCTCAGTCTCCCTGGTCTCCAACCTATCATGAATCATCTCTTTTGTTCCTTCCCCACCTCTCTACCTTTGTCTCCAAGTTGAAGTTACATTTCTCCCAGTTTTGTTGAAAGATCATCAATTTGTACCATTAAGTCTGTTTCACTCTCCACAAATACTGCCTGGCCTTCTGTGTATTTCTAGCATATTCTGCTCTAATTTAGGAATTTCATCATGTGTTGATGTTGATTTCTGCTTCATATATACTTTTGAAAAAGCATTAATCTATCAAAATCATGAGATCTGAAGCAGAAGACACTCTTGTTAAGCCCTGTAAAAATTTCGGGGAATTAACAGAGACATTCAATAAAGAACAGACAAATTAAATAGTTTGTGTTTTATTTATTTAATATTGCTATTTTTGTACATTTTTGCTTTAAAACTTAGTTTGATTGCATTGGCAATTGGAGGAATTTATTAACATAACTACTCTTAAATCCTTAGTGCACTGATGTTCACATGGTCAGTGACAGCGAAGGAGATGATTTTGAAGATGCTACTGAGTTTGGAGTTGACGATGGTGAACTTTTTGGCATGATTTCTTCTGGATCAAAAAAATCCCCAATGAGTAAGTTAGTGTTGATGATATTAAACACATTTTGCTGAGTCCTATAATTTACCTTTTCTCTTTTATTTTATTTAATTATTTTAAAATATCAATAAAATGTTTTATTTTGTTTTAAGCACTTTTGGTATTTATTTATTGGCTTGTGTTGCAGAGTTATCTGGTAGAACAAAAAACAATTTAGGGACATTTACAGTGCAGAAGATGTCTGGATTATCTGTGTTTGTCAGAATTATCATAAAAAGTATTTCAACAGAGGAGACCAAACCCCAGTGGAATAATATGTATGATGTAAGCAATTAGGCAAAGGCAAATTACCCTTTTTCAGATATGAAAAGTTAAGTTTATATTAAAGTAAGTGAATGGAATAGGAGTTGATGAGGATTTTGTTACAGGAAACAAAATCCAAAGTGAAATAAAGCAATGGATCATCTAATTAGCGCCTCCAACACTGTCAGAACATGTGGAGTGTCACAGCCTTGGCATTTCAGCTTTTTTCTAGGGTAGGTTACAGGTGGATTTGGGTACAGGTTGACCTTCACTAATCCGACTACCTGTAATCCAGTTCCTTCAATAATCTGGCATTGATTATGCTTAATGTGATCCTTCTGTAATTCGGCATTTTCACTAATCCGGCCCTCCTCAGGTCCCAGTGGTGCCGGATTAGTGAAGGTCGACCTGTACTAAGAAAAACGAATAATTGGCAGAGATTACTTTGTCGGTGGTTGAGGGTAACAGAGTGCAGAAAGTTGCAAGGTCTTTTGGGTCGCTATTGACTTTGGAAAGGAGAGATTATGCAATTTAAGCATTACCCAGAAAAGGGAAAAAGAAAGTAGTGTTGGTCAGGATCAGAGTGATGGTGGGTTACCTGAGCGAAGTATGAAGGTGATATGACCAGGTGAGGTGGAGAGCGGAGAAAGATGCTCAAGGAAATACTTTTTAAAAAAGGGAATAGAACAATGGATTTTGGTGCTGTGCAGTGAGGGTGTACCCCTGACAAGAGTGCACAGCAAACTTGTATTACAAAGCCATGGTAGCAATTAGGCTGAAGTATAATGAAAGTGGGAAGTAGCTGTGGAAGGGTTCAAAGTTGGATGAGAACCGTATGCAGTAATGAGACTTAGTTTACGTATGTACTGGATGGGAGTGTGTTTGAGTTCCTTTTGAATAATGACCAGGTTGATGAGTGAATCAATCATTGATCCATTTTCTGAAGGAAAGGAAGGTAATAGGTGTGGTGGTGGTGAAAGCTGTTCAGTTTTTGTTACTCTCAGAGCATAACTGAATGGTCATTATGTTTACAAAATCCCGAATCTTAAATTCAATTATATATACCACCAAAGAAACGTGAAATATATATATTGTACTTAGGAATAAATATACCCTTCTGTGTTGTTAACTCTTGTTTAAGTTGCATTTCATTTGTGAATGTGATTTGTGTTTAAAATCTTAGATCCATTATTTCATTACTAAATTTAATAAGAACATGTCAGATGAGTATAAACTGTCTGGTAACTATAAGTAAATAAATAATAAACTCTTAGAAGGTCATTGGCTCATTTGCTTTCATTTGATCTATTTACCATAAATAAAATATTAACTTATGATGTGCAACACTATAACCTTACTGCATGCAATACTATTCTCCTCCAATATACTTACATATTCCAATGAATAAAACAATTAAAGTGCACTGTGTGAACAGTTCCAGATCTCCAAAAGGCTAACTTTAACCTTTGTATTTCAATGCTAGTGCCTGATGACGCTGAAAATGAGGGAGATGCCTTATTACAATTTACTGCAGAATTTTCTTCAAGGTACAGTTACATTTTCCATTAAAGATAAGTTCAGGCCAATATTAAATACATGTGTTAGGAGGTCTATGGACAGGTGGGAAGGATCTGCGATGACTGGAGCTTTCTAATAAATTACTTAATGTTATGAACATGTCAGTACTAAATAAAGATGTAGAAAGTGCAAAAGAAGAACAGAGTAAGTTGGTGATCTAAATTTGTGCACCTTGTGTTCTTAAAACTAAATCAATGAGATGCTTTGGTAGGCAGCATCTGTGAAGAGTAAAATGGTTTGTTTCAGATTGATGATGTTTCATTAGAACGAGATTTGAGAAAATAAGCATTATTTGGTAATTGGTTTACTATTGTCATATGTACCGAGATACATTGGAAGACATTATTTTGCATAGGTAGTCCAAAGTCCAAAGAAAAAAACAATGATAGGATGTAGAATTGTTTTACAGTGATATTTGCAGAGAAAGTTTAGTGCCATTAGACAATGATGCAAAGGCCGTGGTGAGGTAGACTGTGAGGCCAAGAGTTCGTCTTTATTATACAAGAGGTCTGTTGAAGAATCTTGTATTAGAGCACGCTAGAAGCCATCCTTGAAACCCTGATCTCCTCCTTAGCGCCATTAAAAAATACAAGGGTGTGTGCTCAGCCCCACTTTGTGAAGTCACTAACCAGCTTTTTTGTTTTGCTAATATTGAGGGAAAATCTGTTGTTTGACACAAAGCCAAAATTATAGAAAGGGACAAGGGTGAAGAATCAAAGCGAATATCCATGATGGAGTGGAGACAGGGTTGTGCAGGTGACTCAAATGCCGTTGATGCCATCTAAGAGAAGGTAATAAATGCATGCTTATTATAGCTTATCTGTCTGGAAGAGGGAAAAGTGGAGGTGAATGAGAGTAGTAGACAAAAATGTGCTGAAACTGTGAAGTTCAGCACACATCTGTTACTAGATATTTGAAATTAGAGAATAGTGGAAACAGTGAAGTAGCATCTGTAAAAAGAGCAAAACCTATTCTTTCATGCGCATTGGTCAGTTTTACCACAAATAGGAGAAACTCACATGTTGATTTCGGTATTGTACCCCGAAGCTGGGATGAAGTCCTGTTCCTGGAGCTTCTGATGGACTTTGTCAGACATTGTTAGAGGCTAAAAATATTCATTGGAGTGGGATGTACAATAACTGGCAACTGGAATCTAAAGGTTACTCTTTCAGACTGAACTGAGGTGTTCTACCAAGCATTCATCCAATTTTCTGTTGGTTTCCTTAAAGTAGAGGAAACTGCATTACAAGCACAAATTGCAATTTACTAAATTGGAAGGAGTGCATGGATTGCTGTTCCATTTGGATAAACAGAAGGCTCATAGGAGCAGAACTAGACTCTTCAGCCCATTAAATCTGCTTTGTTATTTGATTACAACTGATTTATTATTCTCTCTCAACCCTTGCCTTCTCCTCATAACCTTTAACACCCTTACTAATCAGGAAACTGTCAACCTTCAGTATGAATACACCTCCACTGCCATCTGCTCTAGCTGGGAGGATTTATAGTGAGAGGAGAAGTGTATGAAATAGAATTGCAGTTGAATACTATTTCAATTATGATTGAAGAGAATTCACAGTTAACGATAAAGGAAGTCACTTCAGAAGCACAGGTGTGTAAATTCTCATCAGAACAAATATGACAGAGCCTAAGAAAATAATATGGGAATTGAATTGAGCTGTGGGGAGTCGAGAGGGTTTGGGGGTTGCATGCTTTAGTAGATGTGAAGAAAAGATCCCTTGAAGAAACAAGGCTAGTGCCATCCAGAAAACCAATCCGATGTTTGCTGGTGCAGTGATGGTGGTATAAAGACGTGTCTGAGTGCTGACATCTAGATTCTGGGAGGCAGAGGCCAGTGTATCAAGCCACAACAGTGCCCCCATCGGCAGACTTGATTTTCAGCTTTTGCAAGTTGTTCATTCAGTACCTGGCTACTCCATAAGCATTCATAGATCAGACACAATACTGAAGCACATGAAGAGTATGAAGTAGTGGTACTTATCCACTGAACATGCCTGAAAAATTTAGGACTTTCCCATTCAAGAGTAATTGAATTTTTAACATTAGAAAGTATTAATTATGAATAAGCAGCCATTCTAGTATTGAGAATTAATTCTTATGACTGTGAGGCCTCATTTCTTTCAATAAGTGGTATTGGAGATTTTTAATCTTTTAAAAAAATTCTTTTTTGTTTACATTTTTAGTTTTGAAGTTTCCAACAAACTTTCTTCCTTTGCTTGGTTGACTGTGCATAATTTTGCATTGAATTAAATATCCAGGTTCCATTACTGTGCCTACCACGTATCTTTTGGTCTTGGATTGAGGAGATTCACACAAGCTTCAGATCCTCTGTAGAGTGCATGTGATTGTATGGAACTCTGACTGTAAATTGACTGGCATGTAATTTGTGGGTAAATGTAAGCAGAATGAATAAATTCCACATTATTCATTTGCTACTACAAATTACATGCCACAATTAAAATAAGCTATTTCAACTTGTTAAGAAAATAGAAAAAAAATTAGAATTATTGGATGCTGTTTCAAATGCAATAAAGTTTGAACAGTATTCTGTAAATAAGTAACACTTGAAAAAATTGTTGATGTTTTTCTTAATTTATTGTCTTCCAGTCTCTTTTTACCTATGGTCTTTTTGAAACTATTGCACTTTTATTTTCTTTTCCCATCCAAAAAAAGATAACTTAATACCCGACATTGAAGTTTTAAATGAGTACCTGGTCCAGCAATCATCCAAACAAACTGCGAATTCCACTTTTAACTTGCAACAAACTGAACATGTACTGTATTCTCAACAACAGCTTCATACATGTGTGACGAGAGTCCTTGACAAGAATGGCTTGGACCTAAATGCTGGAGCATCCAAGGCTCGGATTGAGACATGATTTCAAACTGGATCGAGAATCTGAACAGAAAACAAACACTAGAGATCACGAGTAGGCTTACGATTGAGCACCAAACCTCAGTTCAGATGCTCCTTAAATGCTCAATCCTTGGTGCCCAAAACATGATTGCTGATCTGAATCCTTAAAGGGGCTGTGCCAGCTGTACATACTCCGGGTAGTTAGAGGTTCTATACCTCGGAAGCTGGCACGGAGGGGTGCATGTCATAATAACTTGGATTGGTGCTTGTGCCTTCCCCCTTCAAATCTGATTAAATGGGCCAATTGTTTGGGGGGGTGTTGGAATCTTAACTCATGGGAGGTGATCACATTGAGAGATATCTAGAATTAGAGATCATAATCTTTAGATGGTGGATCAGCCATTTAGGATTGAGTTGAAGAAACTTTCTTCACTAAGGGAAATATGAGTTTTTTTAGAATTTGAAAACTGTATATGATTGATACTGATCACTTTTATTTGTTTTGGACAAAAAGGCAATCAAGAGATATGGAGAAAATGTGAGGTATTACAAAAGTCTGCAATGATTATTTTTGAATGGTGGTGTGTGCTTCCAGAACCAGATGGCCTATTTCTTGTTTTCATTTCAATAACTATTCATTTATTGTGCCTTTTTTAAGCATGAATCAAACTTAATTATCTTTGTGAAATAATAGATATGGTGATTGCCATCCTGTATTCTTTATTGGATCACTTGAGGCTGCCTTTCAAGAAGCATTCTATGGAAAAGCCAGAGATGTAAGTGACCTTTCAAGATATTAGCTCAATATCTATGAATATTTCAGTCTCATGATTTGAACAGGTTGTGTCGTTCAACAAAATACATATAAAAATTGGCAGCAATTCTTTTTTCCTGTCTACCTCTGGCCATCACCTCCTCTCCTCCACTATTCCATAAATTTATTCTGGCACAGATAAGTGTAGCTTTTAATTGCAGGTGAAGATATTTTGAAGTGGAAGACGAAATTTACAGATGAAAAATAACATATAATTTGCAGATTTGTAACTCAATTTCACAGACAGCATCACAGATGCTTCCAAAAAAAGCATAAAGTAGTTTCTCTTCAAACATGTATTAATAGACATACTAAATGCGAGAGAAAATTTTAGCCTAGAAGGTGGGAGGTGGATTGAAAATAAACTAATTTTTAAATATTTTGTATTTCTTCATCTCTAAATGTTTGATTAAAATAAAGAAATTAAACAATCTTTCTCTATTTATAATCCAAAAACTATCAAGTGCTTAGCTTGAGATGAAATAATTGTTAGCTTTGTTTAGCAAAAATCTTTCAGACCAAAATTATAAAAAATAGCTGTTAAAGCCTAGAATGGCTTAATTTTTTAACCACGTAGTTTACGTTTAAACATTATACTATGAGCCAATTCTGTAGGATGTCATTGGTCTCACATTATTTGAAACACCGAAATGCTTTTTCATTGCAAGCTAGTTTTAAAATTCTGTAATTTTTCTAGTAAACAAAATCTTAAAGCTACTAAGTCACATAAAAGGAAGGAAAAGTATGGTGCTTGAAATCTGTTTTAACCAAATCCATGGTCAGGATTTTTGAACCTAAACTCATTAAATGTTTATTTGAATGGCTGGATTACTAAGGATTTTGGAATACCATCAATTGATATATACTTAATCGCTAAGTAAAACACTACACTTGATTAAGTTTTTCTCACGATGCCGCTCACAGTTGATCTAATCAGGATGCTTTAAACTGATTATGTACAGATTAGAGTGATGGCCCAGTTGACCGTTTTTTATCTTTTCTATTTTCATTTGATTATCTTTTTTTAATAAAAAGATCTTATATCCTTGAAACCCAACAAATGCCCAGAAATATAATGTTTTGATTGAGATTTTTATGGAAAGTTTATTTTTTTAAAATACAATATGTAATGTACCATTGTCTACTTCTGAAAGAATCAAATTTTTAAATATTGCAAGATTTTTTAAAATCAAAAATTGTGACGTATATGTTGAGGTTTTTTTTAGGCAAGATAGTATTTTGAAAATTGAGTTTGATCATGTCAAGTTTGAACAATGTACTTTTTAGTGTTGATACCAAAAAAGACTTACTGTGTAGTTCAAAATTAAGTATTTGTATCTTTGGCATTGTGTGGCACTGAGAGATCCTTCAACACTTGGCAAGGATCATTGTATCTTCATTAGCCACAGGTGAGGTACTGGAAGATCAGAGGATGGCTAATGTTGTGCCTTTATTTAAGAAAGGCAAGTTAGAAACCACAAGCCAATATATCTGATTGGGAAATTACTGAAAGAAATTCTGAGAGACAGAATTTATTTGCATTTGGTAGGAAGTAGAAGATGAAAGTGGATGGTTGCTTTTTGGATTAGGGACCTGTAACTAGTGGTGTGTCACAGTGATCGGCGCTGGATCCTTTATTGTTTTAAAATATAGTAATGATTTGGAGGAGAATATAAGCGACATGATTAGTAAGCTTACTGAACACACCAAAGTCATTATTGCAGACAGTGAAGAAGGTTACAACAGGGTAGATTAACTGGACACGTGTGTAAAGGCATTACAGATGGTATTTAACCTGAACAAGCTTTGGGGTGTTAAAGTAGTCCAGGACATGCATTGGGAAAAGATATGGCCTTGCCAGGTGATATGGGCATTCTGAGTGGTGAAGAAGGCTTATGATCTAGGAGTTGGGATGTCATGTTCCAGTTGTATAAATTTTTGCTAAGACTGCACTTGGAGTATTGTTTGCCATTCCAATCACCATGCTATAGGAAGGATATGATTAAACTAGAAAGGATGCAGAAAAGATTAACAGGAATATTTCCTAAACTTGGAGGTCAGAATAATAACTGGCATGTGTTGTGAAATTTGTTAACTTTAGTTATAAAGAGTTATTGGATACGTTGAAGCCGTTTTCCCTGGAACAAAGTAGGCCAAGGATTGACCCATATAGACATCATAGATTAGGAGAGGCATAGGTAAGGTAGATGGTCACAGTCTCTTTCCCAGGATTGGGAGGGACGGGATCTAACACCACAGGGAATAATTTTAAGATGAGGAGGAGACGCTTAAAGCTTAACTGAGGGACATTTTTCCACCCAGAGGGTATTCGGTTTATGTAATGAGCTCATTGAGGCAGTTCCAAATACAACATTGCAATGACATTTGGACAATTATGTAGGAAAGGTTTAGGGGTTGTCACACCTTGCTATCAGGTGTGGGTAAGTGTGCTCAACAAGGGTCACCAGTGGGAAATAAAAACAGATGGTAAACTGCAACAGTACATTAGTACAAGGGTTTTTTTTTAGTGCCAGGTGAAAAAAAAGGCAGAAGTTGTGAAAAAAAAATTACAAATAGACAAATAAAAATGAACATGTACAAAAATTTACAAATATACGGAGGCTTTCTCCATGACACACTTTGTCATAAACTTTCCAATATAACTATTCACCAACTGTCAAATCCAACCTCCACACCTCTCAGCAAAGCCATACTGAGGGTTTAAATCTGCCTGTGTAGGGGATAGTGTGCCTGCTTCCACTAACCCAGGCATTATTTTAGGATGCCCAAAACTGGCCCTCAGGTCCTTTGGTGCTGTTCTGCTGTCTACAAATTGATGTAACGGTGTGAGTGAAAATAAATGAAACTATTAGGAATGCCTGTGTCCAGAATCCCTATTGTTCTGAGTTATAAACCAGTAGAGCACCTTAACTGAGGGGATTGTTTTGATTAGCCAAGGTAGCAATTGTTTTACTGTTGGGGTGTGTAAATGGCAAACTGCAGAATGGGAGGGCAAAATATGTCAACTACTGGGGAAACCAGACCAGAGACAGAACGAGGAGGAGTGACTAACCGGGCCAAAGGGGCAAGGTTAGTGGGAGAATTGGCATTGCCAACCTGTTCTGTCAAGAGTTATATGGGCCAAGCACAGGCAAGTGGTATTAGTATAGATGGGCATCTTGGATAGCATGGATGAGTTGAGCCAGGCCAAAGGGCCTGTTTCCATGCTGTAACCATGAATGTAAAACGCTGACGCAGATAGCAGTATAAGAAAGTAAAAATATTATTGTAAATTGAACATCTTTTTTATTCATTTTTATTTGTTATTAAGCACATAGATAACAAAAACAATTGCCAGTGTATTTGGGGAATGGAAAATAATTAATCTATTTGTATTGACTTATTTCATTGTCAATGATCTGGGAAATGGGGTGAATTTATAAATTTCTTTGAAGGATACTGCAAATAATTCACAATATTTGATAGTTTACAGTGATTTGTAGGTTTGGTAGTAGATATGTATGATGAACTGATAGATTTGAGATCCTGTTCTTCTGAGAATGTTTGCCTGTTTTGGGTTTGCCATGAGAGAATTTCATTTCGGTTATGAAAGGTGAAACTCCTGGGTGCTACAGCTATTACCTAGGCAACCTTATATAACCAGATAATCAACTGATATCTATTCCTTGTAATTAAGCTTGCTTTCAGAGTGTTTAGTGTCATAGCTAGTATGTTACTGTAGATGAGCAAATAATATTACCAATTTTATTTTGCATAGGGAAGTGCTGGAGTTTGCAGTTGTCTGGGTAAGAGGTAAATATAAGAAAATGATTGAGATAAAATGTGAGCGAGTACAAAATGGGGCAAGAACTTGATTCAAATCTTTGTCATGACTTAAGTTTATTTCCTGGTTTGAGCAACACCCAATCATAGAGATGTGGATGGTGGAAAATGTAGGACATGTCATGAACACTGCCGGGCCTTCTGTGCTAGGAGCTTATTTTTCCATCATTTGCCTTTTTGACTGAACTCAATTGATATGTTCAACATCAGGAAGCTTGACATTTCGTCTGATTTCTGAGTGGCATAACAGATGATTCAGGGGCATCCGTTGGGAATGTTACACCAGTTAATGCGTTGTCCCGTCAATCTGTTAGGGTTTGTAGATCCTCCTTTTCATGGGAAATGACCAGGATCAGGTTTAATATTAGCGGCATATGTCATCAAATTTGTTAACTTAATGGAAGCAGTACAATAAAGTTAACAAATGATTACTCTTCCTTTTTTTGTAGGATATTTATAGATAACAGAATTTTGGGAGGAAGAGGAATTGGATGAGTTAATTGTAGAACTCTGATTCCTTAACCAATATATCAATAAAAAGCTCTCAGTACATTGGTAGTAGTTACATAACCATTATGGAAATTTTGAGGGACCTGAAGAGGTATGTTGTGAAAAGCTAGACCCCATGCATCAATTGAGAGAAGGAACTTTCTTTGAAGATGAGCTCAAGGCTGATAGTTATCTTTGGGCAGCATGATGGTTGGCATAATGCTATTGCAGCATCAGCTGTAAGATCATGGTTCAATTCCTGCTGCTGTCTGTATGAAGTTTGTACATTCTTCTCATGGCCACGTGAGTTTCCTCCGGGAACTCCAATTTCCTCCCTCATTCCAAGGATTTATGGTTAGAATTAGTGTGTTATGAGCATATTATGTTGGCATTGTATGAGAAGTTGACATTTGCTGGCTGCCCATCACTATCCTCACTTATTTGGTTCTTCTTCCCCTTCACAAAATTTTCTCATTATAGTAGGATCAAAGTTATAAATTTCCCCATAAAATGTGACAAGATCACAGTTAAGATTAAAGAATTTTTATAGAACTGTAAAAGGATAGTTTAGCAATAAATAATTTTTAAAGTAAAGTTTAGTTATTGTGTTCTTTACATTTTCTGTGTTTAATAAATCTGCTTGATACTTTAATAATGAACGTAGGTGTGAAATAATTCATTCTAAACACATTGATGAAGGTAGATCAGTAGATGTAGTGTATATGGATTTCAGCAAGGCATTTTGAGAAAGTAAGGAGGCATGGGATCCAAGGGGACATTGCTTTGTGGATCCAGAACTGGCTTGCTCACAAAAGGCAAAGAGTGGTTTTAGACGTGTCATATTCTGCATGGAGGTCGGTGACCAGTGGTGTGCCTCAAGGATCTGTTCTGGGACCCCTTTTCTTCGTGATTTTTATAAATGACCTGGATGAGGAAGTGGAGGGATGGGTTAGTAAATTTGCTGATGAAACAAAAGTTGGAGGTGTTGTGGATAGTGTTGGAGGGCTGTCAGAAGTTACAGCGGGACATTGATAGGATGTAAAAAATGGGCCGAGAAGTGGCAGATGGAGTTCAACCCAGATAAGTGTGAGGTGGTTCATTTTGGTAGGTCAAATATGATGACAGAATATAGTATTAATGGTAAGACTCTTGGCAGTGTGGAGGATAAGAGGGATCTTGGGGTTCGAGTCCAGAGGACACTCAAAGCTGCTGTGCAGGTTGACTCTGCGATTAAGAAAGCATACGGTGCATTGGCCTTCATTAATCTTGGGATTGAGTGTAGGAGCCGAGAAGTAATGTTGCAGCTATATAGGACCCTGGTCAGACCTCACTTGGAGTACTGTGCTCAGTTCTGGTTGCCTCACTATAGGAAGGATGTGGAAACCATAGAAAGGGTGCAGAGGAGATTTACAAGGATGTTGCCTGGATTGAGGAGCATGCCTTATGAGAATAGGTTGTGTGAACTTGGCCTTTTTTCCTTGGAGCAACCAAGAATGAGAGGTAACCTGATAGAGGTGTATAAGATGATGAGAGTTATTGATTGTGTGGATAGTCAGAGGCTTTTTCCCAGGGCTGAAATGGCTGGCATGAGAGGGCACAGTTTTAAGGTGCTTGGAAGTAGGTACAGAGGAGATGTCAGGGGTAAGTTTTTTTTACGCAGAGAATGGTGAGTGCATGGAATGGGCGGCCTGCGATGGTGGTGGACGCAGATATGATAGGGTCTTTTAAGAGACTCCTGGACAGGTACATGGAGCTCAGAAATATTGAGGGTTATGTGTAACCCTAGGTAATTTTTAAGGTAAGGACATGTCCGGCACAGCTTTGTGGGTCGAAGGGCCTGTATTGTGCTACAGATTTTCTATGTTTTCTATTTTTTCTAGTCTTGTGGTAGCTGCATCTCAGTTGGCAACAATATTAGCTCTTCAGTTAGAGTTTTGTACATTTATGCCCACATCCAGAGACTGCACTACATGATTGAGAGAGTATTTCATGATTATATGGTATGAATAAATATATAAAGATATGGATATATATTTCTCCCATATTTGTTGCAACAATATCTTCTCTGCCGAATGAAAGGTTGTGACGAATTAGCATATAAGAGGGGGATTGAAAATCTGGCTGCATGGAATAAGCTCTCACTGAATGTCAGCAAGGCCAAGAAGCTGATTGTTGACTTCAGGAGGGAGAAACTGGAGGTCTATGAGCCAGTCTTCATCGGAGGATCAGAGGTGGAGAGGGTCAGCAACTTTAAATTTGTTGGTGTCATCATTTTAGGAGACCTGTCCTTGGCCCAGCATGTGAATGCAATTATGAAGAATGCACGGCAGCACCCCTACTTCTGAGAAGTTTGCGTAAAATTGGCATGACATCTAAGAGTTTGACAAACTTCTATCGATGTATACTGTAAAGTATATTGATTGGCTGCATCACAACTTAGTGTGGAAATACCAATGCTTTTGAATGGAAAAATCGACAAAAGGTAGTGGACGTGGCCCAGTCCATCATGGGTAAAGCCCTCCCCATCATTGAGAACATCAATATGGAGAGTTGTTGCAGGAAAGCAGCATCCATCATCGGAGACCCCCAACACCCAGATCACACTTTTTTCTTGCTGCTGCCATCAGGAAGGAGGTACAGGAACCTCAGGACTCACATTCCCAGGTTCAGGAACACTTACTACCACCTAAACCATCAGGCTCTTGAACCGGGAGAAGAAATATACTGTATCTAGGAGAGTATCTAGTAGCTTTGTGAGCTGTTGGCAAAATGTCACTGTTGGTCACCAGCACGATATTAGTAGCTATGAAGATCAGCTGCTCTTCCACAGAAAGTTGTTGGAGGCAAGTTGAAACATTGTGGCCAGAGAAGGTTTGTGGAAATGATGCAGCCTTTCTATTGGTTGGGAGCACTTCTCAGTAAAGATAGCAATCAATGATGAAATACAGCACTGGCCCCAATGCACCGTTACAGCTTTTGGCCAATTAATGAAAAGTTGCTGTCTGTTGACTATGTTGAATTTCATGTGGATAACACTAGACTCACAGCGAAGTAAGTGTTCAGCCATGCATCAGGGCATACAGAAGTCCAAATATGCACCATTTTACGGATTTCCCATTTGCCAACCTTGTTAGTTGCAAACTGCAGTTCCCAGTGCCTCATCAGCTCCCTCTGAAGACACAAAACCTGGTTTTCAACCAGGCCAGCTGGAAGATGTCTCTGAACAACTACCACCAACATATCACCTGGGGAACCAGGGGAAACAACACACTTGACCACAGTTATCCCACCATCAAGAACACTAACCGTGCCATCCCACACCTGCACTTTGGAAAGTCTGATCACTTGGCCCTACTTCTATCGCAGCTCCAAGGCAGAAACTAAAGACCATTGGTGAGGACCAAGAAGTTATGGTCAAGGAAGGTGGAGAAGCACTTACAGGACTGCTTTGAGTTGGTTGAATGCACAATATTCTAGGACTCATCTTAGTCTGAATGAATATGCCACAGTTGTCACCAACTTCATTAAAACCTGTGTGGATGAGTGTGTGCCTTCAACAACATACCAGATGTATCCAAATCAAAAGCCATGGATGACCAGGAGATTTGTAGCTTGCTGAGGGCTAGGTTTGTGGCATTCAAGACTGGTGAGCCAGAACTACACAAGATTGGATGCCAATGTCAGAACATCTTTTACGAGGGTGAATCCTCACAAGCTGTCAGGTCCTGATGTTGTACCTGGTAGAGCTCTGAAAGCCTGTGCATCCAAATGGCAGAAGTGTTCAAGGACACCCTCAATCTCTCACTGCTACAGTCGGAGATTTCCACCTGATTCAAAAGGGCGACAGCCATACCAGTGCTAAAGAAGAACAGGGGAGCTGCTTCAATGGCTATTGCCCAGTGGCACTCACATCTACTGTGTTGAAGTGCTTTGAGAGGTTGGTCGTGACTAGAATAAACTCCTGCCTAAGGAAGGACCTGGACCACTGCAATTCCCCTAACACCACAATAGGTCTACAGTGAATGCAATCTCACTGGCTCTCCACTCAGCCTTGGATAACCTGTACAACAGTAGTACTTACATCAGGCTGCAGATTATTGACGACAACTCTTTGTTCAACACAATCATACCCTCACTTTTAATCAAAAAGCTCCACACCCTGGCCCAATATATTGACAGCGCATTATTTCATTTAGAGTTTGAGGAGAATTGGTATGTCAGCAAAGATGCTCTCAAGTTTCTAGGTGTACCATGGAGAGCACATTCTAATTGATTGCATTACCATCTTGTGTGGATAGACCACTGCGTAGGATCAAAAGAAGGTGCAGAAACCTGTAATCTCAGTCAGCTTCATCATGGACACTAGCATTCCAACATCCAGGAAACCTTCAAAGGGCGATGCCTCCAAAAGGCAACATTCATCATTAAGGACCCCCAGCACTCAGGACATGCCCTGTTCTCATCGCTACCATTAAGAAGGAAGTACAGGATCCTGGAAACACACATTCAATGTTTCATGTTTCTATGCCATCTGATTTCTGAATGGACAATGAACTCATGAACACTTTATCACTATTTTTTCCTCTCCTTTTGCACTAGTTATTTTTTCATAGATGCTTACTGTAATTTATAGTGTTATGACTATGTATTGCAATGTACTTTTGCTGCAAATCAATAGCTCCTCCTTTCATCTCCCCTCCCGCACACACCCGCCTTCCCCCTCATCTGGTCTCACTTATCACCTGCCAGCTTGTCTTCCTTTCTGTCTTTCCCCCACTATACTTATGGGTTCTTCCCTCTTTCCAGTACTGATGAAGGGTCTCGGCCTGAAGCATCGGCTGTTTGTTCCTGTCCATAGTAGCTGCCTAACCTGCTGGGTTCCTCCAGCATTTTGTGTGTGTTGCTCTGGATTTCCAGCATCTGCAGAATGTCTTGTATTTATTATTTTAAAATGCAAGTTACACAATTTAACAAATACCTTTTGTGGCAAGGGATACAGATTTCCCCAAATTTATGCTGCTTTCATTAATTGGATGTGAACAAAATGTTCTATGGACAAGTTTAATTTGTGTCAGTAATTCGATTTTTATTTAGTGCAGAAAGCAAAGGTTAATATCTCTTGTTTGGTGTGTAAATGCTTCTTGGATAACTGCAGATTGTAGAGCTTCGCAGAATCAGTGGGATAATATTTCTGAGAGGATTATGATTTTTTTTTCCCCCAAGGGAAATGTTGGACTATTCAGATTTATTTATCACATGTACATTAAAACATAGAGTGACGGGATGGAGATACATCTCTACCAAAGGAGATGAAAGGTGCTCCTTCCCTTCACTAGCCTGCAGGTCGCCCTCGGGCAAGGTATCACATCCGCTTAGCACCCCAATCAGGGTCACGTGAAGCCATGGGACCAGGTGGTGGATGGTCTTATAAGCAACTGGTACATATCCCAAGACCTGGTTATGTGACCACTGACACCAGGTAATCTCTGAAGAGTTTTGCTAATGGCTGGGGCCGACCGCCTTGTAAAGACACTGCCCAGAAGGTCAAAACATTTGCCAAGAACAATCATGATCATAGACCATGATTGCCTATGTCTTACAACACAGCACATAACGAACAAACATTGAAATGTAGTGAAGGCAGCAGTGGAGGCCAAGTCATTGGGTGTATTTTAGGCAGAGATTGATAGGTATCTGAGTAGCCAGGGCATCAAAGGTTATAGTGAGAAGGTGAGGGAGTGGGACTATATGGGAGAATGGATCAGCTCATGATAAAATGGCGGAGCAGACTCGATGGGTCGAATGGCCGACTTCTGCTCCTTTGTCTTATGGTCTTATATACCGGTGATATTAAGCCTGATTCTGATTCTGACAAAACTGGAATATAAGGAAGAAGTCCTCAATCCTGAGTGAGGGTCTGGGAAGAGGATCTGGTTACAGTAAAGCATCCCTATATCAGTATTCAAAACTGCTTGCATTAAAAGACGATATTACATTTGCCTTCCTAACTGTGATGCATATTTTCTTTTAGCAATTTATGTAAAAAGACATCCAAGTCCCTTTGGAAAATCTCACTCCATTTTAAATTATTATTGATGTCATTCAGTTTCTTGGGCATACCAAGGTACCACACAATTAGGAATGACTAGTCTCCCAAGTTATACTGTACCCAATGTGCTAAATGGTGTTGAACTTTGGTAAGCAATAAAAATTGAATGGAGAAGGAAAGAGCAGAATAAAATAAAGGTGATGAAGAGATCGATGTTAAACCAATACTGTCAGCCGCAAAAAATTACAATCTCCTATTGATAGTTCTTTCAACTAAATATCACCTTTACTCAATACATCAACAGATCTGCAAGTGTGTGTTTCATCATCATTATGTATTCCCCTGCACCATTTCTCTTGATATGTATCCCGTTACTTCATTGCGATGATTATTTTCACCCTGGCCCCAGAAAAGTATCTGTGCTCACTTAACCTTAAAATACAGAGAATTTTAAAACCCTGTTATTTACATAGTTTCTCTCACAATCATTACAGCACAAAGAGGAGCTTTCAGTCCATTGGGTCCCTGCTGCTTTTATGCTGGCACTTTGCTGTGTGCTCTCTGAAGCCTTTACCATTGCCATTTTATGAGTAAGAGTAACTGGAAGCTCTCTTATATGTTGGAGTTTTGGTATAGAGGTGGCCACCTTACCTCTTTGATATGGCATCGGAAAACCCATACAAACTGGCTGCCACTATCAGCTGCAAAGTGGTTTCTTGGTTGAGAGTTGCTTTTTGAATCCTCTGATGTATTTTTAAAGAAGAAAGTTGACTACTGGATTTAGTTTCTCTGAAACATAGAAATAAAGTCGTCTCCCTTGTATTCCAGCTTCTTGACATTCCAACGTGAGACCAGAATTTGTTGTAGCAATAAATGAAACTATAGTATATACAATCTAACCACCATATCCCCCAAATGTTTAGAAACTCAAGATAATATTCTCTTAAAGAATAAAACCTGAGGCTCCTGACAATAATTGGAATTAATGGAAAATAAAAACTTGTTCTTTGCAAATAATCTAGAATATTGTGTGTTTAGAAAACCAAATTCCAATTTTGTTGAAATACTGTAAATGATTGCGCAAAATGAATGTGCTTGCTGTTTGTAAACCTCCCTGTTTTAATTTAATAAATGAAGCTGTATTTGCCACATTTTGAACGTGGCTGCATCAGTAGTTTTGTAGTGCATGCACTTTACATGGAAGCTGCTTTTTAACTGTAGGATTTCTTTGGAGTAGAAAAGCTTACAATGTGATGGTATCCATTTTGTTTCCACATCACTATATCTTCTGGTGACAATAAATTAAAATGATGACCTGACATTCAGCATTAAACCAGACTTCTCCATTCAAATGAAAAAAGTTCTTGTACCAGATCATTTTTTTCACTACTAGCAGTAAAAATGCATTGGGATCATCCTAAATGCAGCGTAAGTAAGCACTGTTTCTTTTTCTTCTGAAGTATTTGATGGGTGAGAAGCTGAAATGAGAATATATCTAAGTTATGTGACAGTTTCACAAGACCTTTTCTAATAGCTTCTAGAGAAAGGAGAGAAAGAAAACCATCCGCTTGCCACAAAGCAACAGTGCTACAAAGAACAGATTAAAGGTTTAGAAGAGGTCAATGTGGGTTTTTCACTAACTAAACACTGTCTTAAAGTTTCGTATGCAGAAAATAATGAAGTCATCTAAGAGTTTTTAAAGAATTTTATTTCTTTTTCTGTGCCTGTATTTGGTTGCCTGCTCAGCATGGCTGTTTAATCTCTCAAGGCTTTTGAATTGGCCCAATGAATGAGTGGGTAGCTGTCTCTCTAGGAGCTAGAAGCTTATTCTGAAGCCTAATCATTGAGTAAACATAGCCTTGCCCTCCTTCTCTAACAACCTTTATACAATAGCAGGGATTCTAGTGGAGTAACCTGGATATTGCACACTGGGCTTTGAAATGTAGAATGGATGAGCAACAGGACAGGCTGGGGCTGTCTTCTCTCTCTTTTTAATTAAAATGCCACAGAGCTATCAATATGTTGTTTTTGTATCCTAATTAGATATTGTTTCAGCAGGGAAAAAAACTTCATGTTTTTATTTGGGTAGAAGGGTTTTTTGCATTTACACTGAAAACTACTAATAGGTAACGAACCAAATGTTACTTTTGAGTGCCTTTCTTCATACTTATGTAGTCATTTTCATGTGGATATTTGCATCATTGCCAACAAAAAAATCTGTTTTGCAGACTGGTTTTATAAACATCTAATAAAAATTAGCATATTCATTTTACGTCCCATTTTTGTATAAAATATTACTGTGTGGTAAATGGTTAATGGATACTAGTCTTGGCTGTCTGGTTGAACTCCCTGCTCTGGGTCAAAAGGTTGTGGTTTCAAGCCTTGCTTTAAAAGTTGAGCACCTGTCTAGTACTGCATTAGAGCACTGTTGTATTGCTACAGTGATGGGGGGGAGGATTCTTCTGGCCTTGGGAGAATGATAAATGGATAACAGTCAGGAGAGGGAAGGGCAAAAGGCAGATACTAGAGAGTACCCCTGTGGCTGCCCCCCCTTAATAATAAGTACTCCTGTTTGAGTACTGCCTGGGGGGAGATGGCCTACCTGGGGGAAGCAACAGTGGCTGCACCTCTGGCACAGAGTCTGGCCCTGTGTCTCAGCAGGGTAGGGAAAGGAAGAAGGCAGCAATAGTAGGGGAATCTCTAGTTAGGGGGTCAGACAGGTGATTCTGTGGATGCAGGAAAGAAACGCGATGGTAGTTTGCCTCCCAGGTGCCAGGGTCTGGGATGTTTCTGATCGTGTCCACGATATCCTGAAGTGGGAAGGTGAACAGCCAGAGATCGTGATGCATACTGGTCCCAACAACATAGGTAGGAAAAGGGAGGAAGTCCTGAAAACAGACTACAGGGAGTTGGGAAGGAAGTTGACAAGCAGGACCTCAAAGGTGGTAATCTCGGGATGACTACCTGTGCCATGTGACAGTGAGTATAGGAATAAAGTGAAGTGGAGGATAAATGTGTGGCTGAGGTATTGGAGCATGGGGCAGGGATTCAGATTTCTGGATCATTGGACCTCTTTTGGGGCAGGCGTAACCTGTACAAAAAGGAAAAGTTGCACTTGAATCCGAGGGAGACCAATATCCTGGCAGGGAAGTTTGCTAAGGCTATTGGGGAGAGTTTAAATTAGAATTGCTGGGAGGTGGGAACCAAACTGAAGACACGGAGGAAGGGCTGTAGGCTCACAAATAGAGAAAGCTTGGAGACAATGCGAGAGGGAGGACTGGCAGGGAAGGGATAGAGAAGGGATGCACTCAGACCGATGGTTTGAGATGTGTCCATTTTTAATGCAAGATGCATCATGAACAAAGCAGATGAGCTTAGACCATGGATCAGTACTTGGAGCTATGATGTTGAGGCCATTACAGACACTTGGATGGCTCAGGGGCAGGAATGGTTACTTCGAGTGCCAGGCTTTAGATGTTTCAGAAAGTACAGGGAGGGAGGCAAAAGAGGTGGGAGCATGGCACTGCTGATCAGAGATAGTTTCACGGCTGCAGAAAAGGAGGAAGTCATGGAGGGATTGTCTACTGAGTCTCTGTGGGTGGAAGTTAGAAATAAGAAGGAGTCAATAACTCTATTGTGTGTTTTTTTATATACCACCCAATAGTAACAGGGACATCGAGGAGCAGATAGGGAGGCAGATTCTGGAAAGGTGTAATAATAACAGAGTTGTCGTAATGGGAGATTTTAATTTCCCAAATATTGATTGGCATCCCCCTAGAGCAAGGGGTTGAGATGGGGTGGAGTTTGTTAGGTGTGTTCAGGAAGGTTTCCTGACACAATATGTAGATAAGCCTACAAGAAGAGAGGCTGTACTTGATCTGGTATTGGGAAATGAGCCTGGTCAGGTGTCAGCTCTCTCAGTGGGAGAGCATTTTGGAGATAATGATCACAATTCTATCTACTTTACCATAGCATTGGAGAGGGATAGGAACAGACTAGTTAGGAAAGCATTTAATTGGAGTAAGGGCAAGTATCAAGCTATCAGACAGGAACTTGGAAGCATAAATTGAGAACGAGTATTCTCAGGGAAATATACGGCAGAAATATGGCAAATGTTCAGGGGATATTTGTGTGGCGTTCTGCATAGGTACATTACAATGAGACAGGAAAAGGATGGTAGGGTACAGGAACCATGGTGTACAAAGGCTGTTGAAAATTTAGTCAAGAAGTAAAGAAAAGCTTACAAAAGGTTCAAAAAACTAGGTAATGATAGAGATGTAGAAGATTATAAGGCTAGCAGGAAGGAGCTTAAGGAGAGCCAGAAGGGGCCATGAGAAGGCCTTGGTGAGCAGGATTAAGGAACACCCCAAAAGTATGTGAAGAGCAAGAGGATAAGATGTGAGAGAATAGGACCAAACGAGTATGACAATAGAGAAGTGTGTATGGAACCAGAGGAGATAGCAGAGATACATAGTGAATTCTTTGCTTCAGTATTCACTACGGAAAAGGATCTTGGTGATTGTAGGGATGACTTACAGCGGATTGAAAAACTTGAGCATATAGACATTAAGAAAGAGGATGTGCTGGAGCTTTTGGAAAACATCCAGTTGGTTATGTTTCCAGGACTGGATGAGATGTACCCCAAGCTACTGTGGGAGGCGAGGGAGGAGAATGCTGAGCCTCTGGCAATGGTCTTTGCATCATCAGTGGGGATGGGAGAGGTTCCGGGGGATTGGAGGATTGCAGATGTTGTTCTCTTATTCAAGAAAAGCATTAGAGATAACCCAGGAAATTATAGACCAGTGAGTCTTACTTTAGTCATTGGTAAGTTGATGGAGAAGATCCTGAGAGGCAGGATTTATGAACATTTGGAGAGGCATAATATGATTAGGAATAGTCAGCATGGCTTTGTCAAAGGCAGGTCGTGCCTTACGAGCCTGATTGAATTTTTTGAGGATGTGACTAAACACATTGATGAAGGTAGAGCAGTAGATGTAGTGTATATGGATTTCAGCAAGGCATTTGACAAGGTACCCCTGCACGGCTTATTGAGAAAGTAAGGAGGCATGGGATCCAAGGGGATATTGCTTTGTGGATCCAGAACTGGCTTGCCTACAGAAGGCAAAGTGTGATTGTAAACAGGTCATATTCTGCAGGGAAGTCGGTGACCACTGGTGTGCCTCAGGGATCTGTTCTGGGACCCCTTCTCTTCATGATATTTATAAATGACCTGGATGAGAAAGTGGAGGGATGGGTTAGTAAATTTGCTGATGACACAAAGGTTGGGGATGTTGTGGATAGTGTGGAGGGCTGTCAGAGGTTACAGTGGGACATCGATAGGATGCAAAACTGGGCTGAGAAGTGGCAGATGGGGTTCAACCCAGATAAGTGTGAGGTGGTTCATTTTGGTAGGGCAAATATGATGGCAGAATATAGTATTAATGTTAAGATTCTTGGCAGTGTGGAGGATCAGAGGGATCTAGGGGTCTGGGTCCATAGGACACTCAAAGCTGCTGTGCAGGTTGACTCTGTGGTTAAGAAAGCATATGGTGCATTGGCCTTTATCGATCGTAGGATTTAGCTTAAGAGCCAAGAGGTAATGTCACAGCTATATAGGACCTTGGTCAGACCCCACTTGGAGTATTGTGCTCAGTTCTGGTCACCTTACTACAGGAAGGATGTGGAAGCCATAGAAAGGGTGCAGAGGAGATTTACAAGGATGTTACCTGGATTGGGGAGCATGCCTTATGAGAAAAGGTTGAGTGAACTTGGCTTTTTCTCCTTGGAGCTACGAAGGATGAGAGGTGTCCTGACAGAGGTGTATAAGATGATGAGAGGCATTGATCGTGTGGATAGTCAGAGACTTTTTCCCAGGGCTGAAATGGCTAACATGACAGGGCATAATTTTAAAGTGCTTGGAAGTAGGTAAAGAGGAGATGTCATGGGTAAGTTTTTTACGCAGAGAGTGGTGAGTGCATGGAATGGGCTGCCAGCGACGGTGGTGGAGGTGGATACGATAGGGTCTTTCAGGAGACTCCTGGATAGGTACATGGAGCTTAGAAAAATGGAGGGCTATGGGTAACCTTAAGTAATTCCTAAGTGAGGACATGTTCGGTACTGCATTGTGGGCCGAAGGACCTGTACGGTGCTGTAGTTTTTCTGTGTCTCTGTGAAAGATCGATTTCAAGGCCAGTCTACGCAGAAATATGTTTGCCACCATCTGATTAAAAACCAAGGGAGTTCTATTATGCTAGCTAAAACTCATCCCTCAACTAACAGAGTTCATCTGGCTAATCGCTTTTTCAATGGTGTTTATGTCATTTTCCTGTATTAAAATTGACTGCTCTGTGTTTCCCCATATTATGACTACTCTTGATGTTACTTGTGGAAGTCAATTTTATAAGCTGCAGAGCCAAGGCACGGAATCATTTGTATGAGCTGGCAAACCTGATTTGCATTCCTCTGTGCTCTATGATTTTCTGAAATGCAATTCAAGTAGTTCCTTTTCAGGGTATGTTGGCTCTCCTTAAACTCATATAAAATGTTCTTTCATCAAATATTGCCGAAAATAATTAATACAATTGTATTCACCATACGTGTTGTTTATAATTACTATTACGTAACCATATTCAGTAAATTTTTTTGATATAATTTCATGCATCAGGGGCCCTTATTTTGAAATTGAATTGCTATTTTTGCTGACATTAAATTGATCAATGATTGATTTAAACAGGTTATGGTATAACAATTTGCTAATTAGCAGAATTAGTCTGCATTTTTTAAAAAGGCTTGATCCAAGTATAATCTAGGTTCAAGTATAATATTTCTCAGCAAACTAATTACAATTTTTCAATATTCCATCATAAAATTAAATATTAATATCCCATTTTCAAGAGGAACTGAACAAATCACTGCATAAAGTAAGACAAATATCTATTTCCTATATCTCAGTTTGGGGAGGAACATTACCTTTTGAAACCAAGGAAGCAAAGATCTGTGATGTTGCCAGCCATGTGGGGATTTTCTGCAGAATATGTGAAATAATATGCAGAATTTTTGAACCATTTAAAGTCTCAAAATTAATAGGACAGACTTTAATTTTGAATGAAATTGTGCTGGGATTGGTATTGCTCAAAGGTTGTGTTTTGTCTGTGTTCCATTACTCCCAAGAATTTTGTGAACTTCATCTATTTAATAATTTGAAATGTGACTGATGTGCACAAACTTGCTCTGTGTAATATGGTATTTGGAAGCTTTATAACAGTATCTGTTACAGTTAATGTATTCTGTAAAACACCTATTAATGCAAGAACTACAGACTGTTGTTTGATGCTACACAGGCTATCACAACACAAATTAATACAATCACAAATTACTGTGGATGCTGGAAATATGAAATAAAAGCAAAATACTGGAAAATTTTGTTACGTCAGGCAGCATTTATGGAGAGAAAATTAGAAGATGATGTGTCATATTGATAATTCTTCCTAAAGCTGGTTGAAAAATTCAAAGGTGGTGGGCAAGGATAGAAGGAACAAAGGGCCAGGTTTGTGATGGAAGGCAGGAAGATTAAATGTTGCAAGGTGAAACAAAATAGGAATAGGACACAGGTACATAAAGGCAGTGTGGGGGAGGTGTAAATGCAGATTAGGGGTCTGAAATTATGGGAGGAATGTGGAATGAATGCTAGAGTTGGGAATGGAAATGCTAAATTTCTAAAGTTATTGAAATCCCTCTTGAATATGGGAGGTAGTAATCAACCTTGTCAGAAACTGGGATACTGTTTCCTCAGTTTTGTGTTTTTTTTAATTGGAACAAAGTTGGGGGTTAGAGGACAGTGGTGACAGAACAAGAACGCTACAGAGGATTAAAGTCAGTAACTGGAAGTTTGTGGTCATACCTAATCAAAAATGTGTTCCACAAAGCAGTCACACATTCTGTGTTTGGAGATCACAGTATAATAGATAGATAGATACACTAAAGGTATACGTCAGTCTCTGCTTGTGGAAAAAGAAAGCACATATTGCATTTTCTTAGAAAGAAATATTAGATGGACTATTCGTTTTTAATGCTACAAGGGGCATATCAGGGTGCTTTTGGTAATGGTATCATGTGGAAGGTGTCTGAAATTGTGAAGGATGATCTGTTCAATGTAGCTGGTACTGTGGAAAGTTACTGCCATTTTCTACCTCCTATTTCTTCCTTCTCATTTTTGAGCTCTAGTTTCAACTGAAACTCCAATGATCAGCATCAACAGAGAACAAACTGAATCCCACAAACTGCTTCCCTAACTACTCCCATTTCTCAGTAATATTTTTGTTAGAATACCAGTCAGTTACTCAAGAACAGATAAGAGCAGAATTGGTCTGTTGGGAATGGAAATGCTAAATTTCTAAAGTTATTGAAATCCCTCTTGAATATAGGAGGTAGGAATTGCTCTTGAGCCTATTCTGCCATTCATCAGGATCATAGCTAATCTTTTACAATGGCATTTTTGTATTATTCCAAAATCCCTTAATAGCCAGAAATCTGTCATTATCTATATTGAACAAACTCAATGACTTGGCTTACACAACCCTTCAAGCTGGAGAATTTAAAAGATTTACTGTGAATGGGGGGAAAAGAAATGTTTCCTTACTTCAACCCCAAACAGCATAATCTTTGTTCTAAAATTATGGTGCTGAGATCTAAATTGCTTAGTCAGGGTAAGCATCCACATGTCAGTTTTAATGAGATTTCTAGAAAATATTGGCCTCATCTACCTAACTTTCCTCAAGAATCAAACTTTATATTCCTCAAAGCAGTTTAATGAATCTTTACTCCACTACATTTCAGTAGACCAAAAGACAACATTGCAGCTGTGGTATTTCCAGTATCCTTTATAATTAGCTTTTGTGTACAAGCAAGTCTTGAAACTTTGAGCATCAACACTGCCCAATTTCTCTCATTTTTTAAAAAAAATTATTGCTCTTCTGTTTTGTGTACGTAAGTGAATTAACTCACATCTTCCGCTGCATATATCTGCAATTTGCAATGCAGAGTAACTCATATTTGCAGTTTTAAGGTTAATAATTTGTACTTTTTTTTATCAGAGAAAGCTACTCGCCATCTACCTCCATCATGATGACAGTGTTCTTACAAACGTATTCTGTTCCCAACTACTGTGTGCTGAATCTATTGTCTCCTACCTCAGTCAAAATTTTATCACTTGGGCATGGGACGTGACACGAGAAGCGAACAGAGCAAGGTACTGAATTTTAGTTCATAAATTGAATTGTTTTTTTTCTGGAGAACTTAATGATCTTGAATAAGGAATTAGCAAAGTGGCAAAAATGTTCACTATTTCAAAAAAAAGAGCTCCTCACAAAGATCTGGTGATTTCAATAGCAAGAAAATGCCTCTTTTCTGGAAAACTTGCAGTCACCTAACCATTTTCAGGAAGTCTCCAGCATCTAATAACTACAGTGCCATTAATGTGGCGGAGAAGTGAATTGTATTAAAGTATATACAACGGCTGTAAGCCAAACATGAGAAGATATCATTTTTGAGGTATCTTTTTAAACAATCTACGATGTGAATAAAAATTGGACATTCACCTGAGTTTAATGTAGAGGATGAAACCAAGCATTTGAATGAATAAATAATTAAAATCCATATTTTCTTCGGAATATTCTTGAAGGAATTATAGTACACATATATAACAATATATTTATGTAATTTATTGCATGATTTTCTAATTTAAATATAGCCAGTAAATTAATTTCCCTAAAAAATTACTGAAACTCTTAAAAATTAAGTAAAAAAGCTTCCTCTCTCAAAGAAATGGGGGTTCCTTTGAACAGAATATTTTGTCCATATTTGACCGCATTTTGTGTACTTCAATAATAGTTATTTGTTATGGCACATGGCGCTAGGATGAGCTTAAAAACAGCAAGAGCCTGGGAAACAAAGCACTGTTGTCTTAACACGCACATTTTCAAGTTAGTTGAATAATCTCACACCTTTGCTATTCCAACTTTAAAAATGACCTGATTGACAGAACCCCCAATAGCAGTAACAAACTTGGAAATGAAGAATAACTTCCTGAAACATGTTCACAACTTGCCAAATTTCCCATCAGTTCTGCTGCAGGATCTGCCTTGAAACAATATATAGATTGAATAGTAATTGCATGTCAGATGTCTAAGATTTATCAAGTGTGAATTGATTGCATTTTCACCAGAGAATTCTAACTTATCCCTGCCTACAGCTTAGTATACAGAATGACTAAGTTCTAAACATGTTCCAACTCCAGATCTTTGTCTTTAATTTGTTACATATTTTTACATTTCCTGATTACATTGCATGTTAATATTTAACATATTACAGTAGATCTATGGTATGATGAACAATGTAGGTGCAAGAAATAGTTTTCCTAACTCCCCCTTCCTTGCTTCACAATTCAAAATCTTACAAGCTACATGTTATAACTTTACTCAGGCAGCCACTTACCTAAATTAGGCCTCCTTCTTATGAATGAACAAAAGGAGCTGTGAAGTCTTTTTTACCCATGTCGACTGTTAACTTCAATCATTAAGCAAGAGATTGCAACCTTAGAATCGCTCTGAACATCTCCCTTTCTTAAAAATATTGCTGTTTAAGAATTACATTTCAGTATCTAACAGATTAAATGCTAATCATTATTATCTGGCCACATTAACATTAATCAAGGCAATCTAATTAAATTTGTGCTAACACCAGAACAGATAGAATGAGGCACAAAACAAGAATTGGTTTGGTGCATTGCCTAATTATATTGGCTGAGCTTTACAAGTCTGACCATGCTAATTTCTTGAACCAGCCAGCATAATTGATAGTGCATGATTTTTTAAAAATAGTTACACTTTTTCTAGCAAAATATTCTGAAATACTCCATTACTATGAAAATTAATTTAGTGTGAAGAAGTTATAAGTGAGATATTATGCATGAAAACAGCAGTTACTTCTATATAGTAATTAATCTGTTCTGGTGGATATCATTAAATTCTGTTATGTACAAATGTTTCAGTCAGAATGTTGTTATTTTGTGGCAGCAGCATATTACAATACATAATTAAAATACTAAAAATTACAAAATGAAATATGTATTAAAACATTACATTAAATAAGTAGTGCAGATGGGTTCATGGTCCATTCAGAAATCTAATAGCAGAGGGGAAGAAGCTGTTCCTAAAATGTTGAGTGTGTCTTCAGGTTCCTGTACCACCTCCTTGATGGTGATAATGAGAAGAGGGCACGTCATTGGTGATAGGGGTCCTTACTGATGGATGCCTCATTTTTGAGTCACATTGCCTTTTGAAGATGTCTTCTTTGCTGGCTAGCCTAGTGCCCATGAGGGAACTGACTGTGCTTTCAACTTTCTGCAGCTTTTTCCTATCCTGTGCAGTTGCCCCTCCATATCAGATGGTGATGCAACCATTTAGAAAGCTCCCCATGATATATCTAGAATTATGCCAGTGTCTTTGACATACGAAATCTCCTCAAACTTGTAATGAAATATAGCCACTGTTGTGCTTCTTTGTAATTGCACCAATATCTTGGGCTCAGGATAGATCCTCAAATATATTGACACCCAGGAAGTTGGAGCTGCTCACCCTTTCCACTGCTGATCTCTTGATGAGGACTGGTGTGTGTTCCTTTGACTTCCCCTTCCTGAGTTCTATAATCAATCCCATGGTCTTACTGATGTTGAATGCAAGGTTGTTGTTGTGGCACCACTCAATCAAGCTGATCTTTCTCACTTCTGCATGCTTCCTCATCACCACCTGAAATTCTGTCAACAATAGTTTTGTCATCGGCAAATTTGTAGATGGTGTTTGAGTTGTGCCTAGCTGCACAGCAAACAGAGTAGAGCAGTGGGCTAATTACACATCCCTGAGATGCGCCAGTGTTGATTGTTATTTCCGGTCTGCATTGACTGTGGTCTGCCGGTGAGGAAGTCAATGATCCAGTTGCAAAGGGAGGTACAGAGTCCCTGGTTTTGGAGTTTTTTGATTGGTACTGTTGAACTCTGAGCTGTAATCAATCAACAGCAGCCCGATGTACAGAAGTTACTGCTATTTTCCAGGTGATCCAAGGCTGAGCAAAAATGCAGTGAAATCGCTGTAGACCTTTTGTAGTGATAGTCAAATTGCAGCGGGTTTAAGTTCTTGCTTAAGCAGGAGTTGATTCTGGCCGTGGCTAACCTCTCAAAGCACTTCATCACAATAGATGTGAGTGCAACTGGGTGATCGTCATTGAGGTAGCTCAGTCTGCTCTCCTTTGACAATGGTATGATTGCCCTTTTGAAGCAGGTGGAATCTCCAACTGCAGCAGTGAGAGATTGAAGATGTCCTTGAACACTCCAGTAGTTGGTGGGCACAGGTTTTCAGTGAGTGTATGTTCCAACTGGTATAGTACTTTAAAATTGGATTAATTAACAAATACTGATTTTTTTTAAAATCCACTTCATTTGCTAGTTGACATTGGAAAGTATTGAAAAATATTATTTGGAATACTTTTACTATTGTAAATGGAAGTGTAGATTTGTTCAGTAAAATAACAGTTGCATTCTTTATTTTTCTGTTTTGCAGCTTTTAAATATGATTTACTTTTCTATATTTTTCATGGGAGTTTGGTGACATTTAATTATTCCTTAAAGTGTCATTAACACACATTTAATGAAGAAAGAACTAATGTTATTTGTGAGCAATTTTTGTTTACTGTTACTAATTTGGTGTTTTGATCATTGGATATTTATTGCTATAGGACAATAATAAGTGTATTTTGAGATTTGTACCCCTCCATCTCCAGAGCCTGCCATGCAAACCAGAGTGTTAAGTTGCCTGAGCATTTGCAGCAGCAGGTTTTCCTCACCTGTCATTCCTAATCATCAAGTAATTAACCATATTCACAGCTGCTGACCCTTGACACAAACAAGGCTTTGAATGATCCACGCCTGGTTGGAGAGCAGTTGACCGTGCTGGTCCTGTTTGACCCACTTGCAAATCCACTACAGGTGTGGGCTTCTGTGTGGGACGCAGCTTCCAGAGTTGTATGTTGTTCCACTGCTTAGTATACTGAATAGGGATTTTGCTGTAGGTAGTTAAGAAACAGATGGAGTTTAATTGTTGTTCTCTGAGAGAGGTAGAGGGGCACATGATCTGAACTGTTTTCCAGTAGAGTAGTCATCTAAACGTTCCGTCTGTGCATGTTGTGTTTAGAAAGAGGTAGTTAAAGTATCAGCTTTATTTAAGGCTCCCCCAGTAGAGTCCTTTACAAACTATTTTTCAAAAGATTAAGATTCCAAAACATCTGGAGCCATTGTCAGTTCCCACTGTTTCTTCCTGGTTTTCTGGGGCTCCTATTACTGTCGAATTACGTTGGACACTCTCATTTTCTCCTTTTCTCCACTGCTTTTGATATCAGCTCAGCTTTAACAGAATGTCTGGATCAATTTGCAGCATGGTTTAACATCAGATTTACATGCTGCCAACAGCATTTATTCTTTAGCAGTATCCTACAAGCAAGCTAGTGTATTCCTGTAACTTCAGAAGGTCTAAAGAACCATCAACAGGGAAGCATCTAATGACTTTATTAGTATAAGGTTTCAGATGGACTTGTTTATTGTTCACTGCTCCCAGACAGCTACTCATAATTTCTGCACTGTTTTTTTGGTGGGGTGAGAATAATATTTCCACCATTTTTCACACTTCATGTGTTTGTTGATTTTAAATACTGAACATAATAGTGTTTTCTAAGTATTAATAGATCATTATTTTTATTAGCTAGGTAATCAAGGATTCATATAACACAAAGTATACTGTGATCCCACAATACAAAATTATATGATGTTGGGTAAAATAGTTTTAGTAGTTGCTTGCTACCATTCTTGATCGTATTGTGGATTGTAAATCAAGATGTAACTCAATCAGTACTAGGGAAAACAAATGTCTCAAACTACAGGTAGGTAGCGTGTTACACTTTCCATTTTAAAAAAAAATGTATACTTTTCTGTTTTCATGTCATGGAAATGCATACTCATGTTTCATCTAAACTGCAGAAACCATTCAGTGTTTCTTTAGTTACTTACATGATTATTATGACTTAAATTGTTTGGGTTTTATTTTTAGTAAAGTTTTTATTTTTTTTTACATATCAGGTACAGTGGCATGCAAAAATTTGGGCACCCCGGTCAAAATTTCTGTTACTGTGAACAGCTAAGCGAGTAAAAAATGACCTGATTTCCAAAAGGCATAAGGTTAAAGATGACACATTTCTTTAATATTTTAAGCAAGATTACTTTTTTATTTCCATCTTTTACAGTTTCAAAATAACAAAGAAGGAAAAGGGCCCGAAGCAAACGTTTGGGCACCCTGCATGGTCAGTACTTAGTAACACCCCCTTTGGCAAGTATCACAGCTTGCAAATGCTTTCTGTAGCTAGCTAAGAGTCTTTCAATTCTTGTTTGGGGGATTTTCACCCATTCTTCCTTGCAAAAGGCTTCTAGTTCTGTGGGATTCTTGGGCCATCTTGCATGCACTGCTCATTTCTCTTTTGAGGTCTATCCACAGATCTTCAATGACGTTTAGGTTGGGGGACTGTGAGGGCCATGGCAAAACCTTCAGCTTGCACCTCTTGAGGTAGTCCATTGTGGATTTCGAGGTGTGCTTAGGATCATTATCCTGTTGTAGAAGCCATCCTCTTTTCATCTTCAGCTTTTTTACAGATGGTGTGCTGTTTGCTTCCAAAATTTGCTGGTATTTAATTGAATTCATTCTTCCCTCTACCAGTGAAATGTTCCCCATGCCACTGGCTGCAACACAAGCCCAAAGCATGATCAATCTACCTAGGTGCTTACCAGTTGGAGAGGTGTTCTTTTCATAAAATTCTGCACCCTTTTTTCTCCAAACATAGCTTTGCTCATTGCGGCCAAAAAGTTCTATTTTAACTTCATCAGTCCACAGGACTTGTTTCCAAAATGCATCAGGCTTGTTTAGATATTCCTTTGCAAACTTCTGACACTGAATTTTGTGTTGAGGATGCAGGAAATGTTTTCTTCTGATGACTCTTCCATGAAGGTCATATTTGTGCAGGTGTCGCTGCACAACAGAACAGTGCACCACCCCTCCAGAGTCTGCTAAATCTTCCTGAAGGTCTTTTGCAGTCAAACAGGGGTTTTGATTTGCCTTTCTGGCAATCCTACGGGCTGTTCTCTCAGAAAGTTTTCTTGGTCTTCCAGACCTCAACTTGACCTCCACCATTCCTGTTAACTGCCATTTCTTAATTACATTACAAACTGAGGAAACGGCTATCTTCTTATAGCCTTCTCCTGCTTTGTGAGCATCATTTATTTTAATTTTCAGAGTGCTAGGCAGCTGCTTGGAGGAGCCCCACAGCTGCTGATTGTTGGGACAAGGTTTGAACAGTCAAGGTATTTATAAAGCTTTGAAATTTGCATCACCTGGCCTTTCCTAACGATAACTGTGAACAAGCCGTAGTCCTAACAAGCTAATTAAGATCTGAGACCTTGGTAAAAGTTATCCAAGAGCTCAAATCTCTTGGGCTGCCCAAACCTTTGCATGGTGCTCCTTTCCTTTTTTTCACTGTACAATTGTATAAAACAAAAATAATACACTAATCTTGCTTAAAAAAATTGAAAAGAATATTTCAACTTTAACTTTGTGCCTTTTGGAAATCAGGTCATCTTTTACTCGCTTAACTATTCACAGTAACAGAAATTTTGACTGGGGTGCCCAAATTTTTGCATACTACTGTATATTTTGTGATTAAAAATAAGTGCACTTGAAATTAACATCAACTTTCATTCTACATAAAATACATTTAAGCTGTAATCAGAAGCTATAGGCTGAATCATGTTGGTTGTGGCTGGTGTTCCTGAAGGAAACAGCAAATATTTAGTTGCTCCCAAATAAGTACACTCTGGGCCTGCATGGACCCACTGTAGATCCATGTCGAGCTATGTGACCATGTATGCTGGCCATACTGTTGCTTGAATGACACAAATTGATAACGTCCATCATTCCAGTCTACCTGGATTTGCTGCAGATCAATTAGTAAATGTATTTGTTTGGAAGCAAATCAGCATTGTCAGTTCTCTCCAAGAAGGCTAGCATAATTCGATTCATTATGACCAATTTTGATTTAGTTGCATTTTATGGAGACCTAGAGTTGATGGAATTCTTAAGTAAAATTGTTTTAAAATAACAAAAATGCTACTTTACCAAATGCCAGTAAAAACTGAAAAAACAATCCAAGCAATTCCACATTGAGTGGAGTAGAATGGGAATTTCTAACCTGAATTGAGTTACTTTATCTTTATTTTAATGTTTTGAATTATTTTGTATGTTTAAATAACTTTTAACTTAAGATTATTTAAAGGAATTTTAATAGTTTTTAGCATCACTTCTTATCAGAAACATTGGAAAAACTGTAATAAATCCTTAACAATTGTAATAGTAGGTGAGGCTACACCTCCACCCTTGTCTTCTGTCAAAGGTTGGCAGAATGTCCTGAGGCAGGGGCCCCATAGAATTTCCCTGTCTCAGGCAGTTCGTCCAGCCTAGATTAATAAAGATGCGCAAGGATGGCAAAACTGAATTGAGCTTGATTAATGTGGATAAAAGAAATCAGTATACGTGACAACGCTATCTTGAAATAGTTACTGTTATATTTGGCTGCAGTTTGATTCTGGCTTCTGGTTCTGTCTGTGTGGTGTTTTCTGTGACCACATGGATTTCCCCTAGTGCTCTGGTTTCCCGCAACCTAATAAAACTAGTTAAGTTAATTAATCGCTGTAAAAGATCCTTTATGTTAATGGGTGGTATTAGAATCAGAGGTTTTGGAATTTTTCTTATGAGCATGTGTGTGAGTATGGGGTTGTTCTGAGGGCCAGCATAAACTTGATGGTCTACATAACCTCCTGCTACATCAGAATGAATTATAAACAAAATATAAAATTGGGCCGGCCAGTGGTGTAGTGGCATTAGCACTGTACTTTGAGGCAGATGGCCCTGAGTTTGAATCCGGCCGTATCCCAACCTGGGTAGCAGCAGTACCTGTGTTGGTAGAAAGGCCTGGCATCTACTTCCATATCTTGTCACGAAAACCCTATGGACAACTACACTATCCATCGGGTCTCCATGAGCTGATGATGACTCGACAGCACTCAACAACAGAGTAGATGAGTAGTGAGTAGTGATACCATAGAAAGTGAATCTTGAGGGTTAATAATAGAAAGTAGGATGGTGGCAGATGAATCAAATGGGTCTTAGATTGGCCTCTTTTGTAGCAGTTACTACTAACAGTCCAGGAAAAGCTGGCAATCAGGAATTGGAGAAGAGAGAGGAACTTGGGGAAATTATAATCATCAGAAAAATGGTTCTGAACAGTGAGCTGATAAGTCTCAAGGTCCTGATGGACTTTCTCCTGAGGTTTTAAAGGATATAGCTTGTAAGAAAGTTGATGCATTGGTTTTAATTTTCTAAATTTCCTGAGATTTAGGGAAATAATGTTTTTCAAATATTATTTGAAATAGACCATTCACATAAACCTATAGGCTAGTTAGCTTAATATTTGTCATAGGGAAAGTTTGGATGCAAGTACTAAAATCTTTGTATCAGAGCTCAAATTCAACTTGGTTTTTTGAATGGAAAATCTTGTTTGACCTGATTATATGAATTCTTTGAAGTATCGTGTGCTGTTGAACCAGTAAGCATACTATGATTTTTGTAAGACATTTCTTAATATGTAAAACTACGTAGTTTTTGATGTAACATTGGCTTGATAAGAGTTTGACTAGTTACATGGAAACAATTGTTTCTTTTCTGATTGAAAATCAAGAAGGAGCAGTGTGCCCCAGGGACTGGTACCCTTTTACAACTTTTGTAAATGGCCTGGAGGGAGGCATCAATGGTAAAATTCCTAAATTTGCTGAAGACATGACAATTAATAGAAAAGTTTATTACGAAGAGTAAGTGAGGAGTCTAGTCATGAACAACCTCTCAAAGCATTTCATCACTGTAGATGTGAGTGCTACTGGGTGATAGTCATTAAGGCAGCTCACATTATTCTTCTTAGGCACTGATATAATTGTTGCCTTTTTGAAGCAGGTGGGAACTTGGCGCCCATTGCAGTGAGAGGTTGAAAATGTCCTTGAATACTCCCGCCAGTTGGTTGGCACAAGTTTTCAGAGCCTTACCAAGTACTCCGTCAGGGCCTTCCGCCTTGCGAGGGTTCACCCTCATTAAAGACAGCATAACATTGGCCTCTGAAACAGAGATCACAGGGTCACTGGGCGCAGCAGGGATCTTCACAGCTAAACTTATATTCTCCCTTTCATAGCAGGCATAGAAGGTATTGAGTTCATCTGGTAGTGAAGCATTGCTGCCATCCATGTTATTGGTTTTGCTTTGTAGGAAGTGACGTCTTGCAAACCCTGTCAGAGTTGTCGTACATCCGATGTCGTCTCCAACCTCATTCGAAATTGTCTCTTCACCCTTGAAATAGCCCTCTTCAAGTCATACTAGGTTTTCCGGTACAGACCTGGATTATCAGCCCTGAATGCCACAGATCTAGCCTTCAGCAGACAACGTACCTCTTGGTTCATCCGTGGCTTTTGGTTTGGGAATATACAGCAGGTCTTTGTAGGCACACATTTAGGCAGTCACAGTCTGGGTTCAAAAAGTACGTAAACCTCTAGGGTAATGCCTTATACAAAAGCTATTTGGAGTCAGGTATTCCAGTCAATGAGATGAGAATGGAGGTGTGGATTGTAGAGGTGTCCTGGCCCATAAAAAATGACGCAGAAACTCAGGTTACTGACGGAGCCTACTCTTTTCAAGAAAGATCTGTTTATGTGCACCATGCCTCAATCAAAACATTTTTCAAGGGACCTTAGAAGAATTACAGAGATGGGTGAAGCTGGAAAAGGCTACAAAAGCATTTCTAAACACCTGAGTGTTCATCAGTCCACAATAAGAGAAGTTGTCTACAAATGGAAAAAAACTTACTACTGTTGCTACTCTCTCTAGGATTTGGCATCCTGCAAAGATCAAATCAGGAGCACAATGTGTGAAACACTCCGGTTTCCTTGGCTGCATAAGTCTCAGGAAGACTACCTCCGGCCCCACCAAACTAGGGCGGACTGGATTCCACCCCAAACCTCGGTTTGTGCAGATGCTTTGTCATTTGCTACCCTGTTACAAATTGATGTCACGAAATAACAGACAGTGCATTGTATACAATTAAAGGAATTATATTTATGAATCGTAACTGAAGGGTTTGTAATGAATAACAAAAGGAAAAGGGCCCATTCTAACCAGACAGTCAAATGCACAAGTTGGAACCCATCTTGAACTTCTCTGTCACTCGCTGGGTCCTTGGTCAACGTGAAAGCATGCACTACCTTCTGACCGTCACTCACAATCCATCTCAAACAAATAGGCCTCCCACCGGATCGTACGCTACAACTGGTTCTCCCCAGTGTCTTCTCTCTTCATCTCCTCGCGAACAAAAGCCCAAGACCAACCTTATTGTCCTCACTGAGAAAAGTGTCCAGCTAATTGGATGGCACACATTCCACATCATCCCTTATCTTCAACAATAACCCAAACAGGTTGAAAACAGAACAAACAGCTCTTACAGAGCTGCTACATGAAATACCTACAGCATAATAGTAAAGATGTGAACCAGGGCATTACACGTGCAATATTGAAGGAGGTGTAAAGGAACCCAAGAGTAACAGCAAAAGACCTGCACAAGTCTCTAGAACTTTGCTAAAGTCTCTGTTCATTTGTCTGTTATAAGAAAACCATTGAACAACAATGGTGTTCATGGAAGGATGCCACTGAAGAAACTACTGCTCTCCAAAAAAAATTGCTGCACCTCTCCACTTTGCAAAATATCACCTGAATGTTCCACAATGCTTCTGGAACAGCGTTCTATGGACAGGTGAGGCAAAAGTTGAATTATTTGGCAGAAATACATAGCGCTCTAATTGGAGGGAAAAGGGCACTGCACACCAACACCAAAACCTCATCCCAACTGAAGCATGGTGGAAGGAGCATTATGGTTTGGTGCTGCTTTGCTGCCTCTGGGCCTAAACAGCTTGTAAGCATTGAGGGAACAATTAATTCAAAATTGTATCAAGACATTTTACAGGAGAATGTCATGGTAGCAGAACATCACTTGAAGCTTAATAGAAGTTGGTTGATGCAACAAGACAATGATCTGAAACATAACAGTAAATCAACAAGAAAATGCTTTAAAAAAAAGGAAAATTATGTTTTGGAATGGCCAAGTCAGAGTCCAGGCGTTAACCAAGTTGTGATGCTGTGGCATGACCTGAAGAGGGCTGTTGTTGCAAGGTATCCTAGAAATATTGATGAACTGAAACTTCCGTATGGAGGAATGGTGTAAAATTCCTCCTTGCCATTGTGCAAGTTTGATCAGCAGCTACAGGAAACATTCAGTGGCGACTTTTGCTGATAAAGGAGGTTCTACCAGTTATTAAGTACAAGGGTTCACATACTTTTTCCAGCCTGTACTGTGAATGATTAAACAATGTGTTCAGTAAAGACATGAAAAGTACAAATGTTTTGTGTTATTAGTGTAGGCAGATTGCGTATGTCTATTATTGTGACTTAGGTGAAGATGAGACCACATTTTATGAGTAATTAATGCAAAGGAAACAGGTATTTGCAAAAGGTTCACAAACTTTTACTTGCAACTGTATTAGGCAAGAAATGGGGAGCATAATTTGGGAACAAGTATACTCAGCGAAATGCGTAATGGCAATGTGGAAGTTGTTCACGGAGAACTTGTATGGCATTCAGGATAGGGTTGTCCCTTTGAGGCAGGGAAAGGATGGAAGGGCGAAAGAACCATGGTTGACAAAAGATGTAGAACATCTTGTTAAAAGGAAGAAGGAGAGTACTTAAGGTTGAGGAGGCAAGGATAACACAGCGCTCTTGAGAGTTATAAGACAGTCTGGAAGGAATAGAAGAATAGAATTATGAGAGCTAGAAGGAGGCATAAGAGGCCTTGGTGAGTAGGATTAAGGAAAACCCAAGGGATTTTACACAAGCGAAGAATAGGAAGATAACTAAAGTGGGGGTAGGACTGATCAGGGATAGAAGAGGAAACATGGGCCTGGAGTTGGAAGAGGTAGGGTAGGTCCTTAATGAATATTTTGCTTCAGTGTTCACCAGTGAGAAAGACCTTGACATTTGTGAGGACAGCGTAAAATAGGCTGATATGCTAAAACGTGTCAAGTGCTGGAACTTTTGAAACACAGAAGGATGGACGTCTCCTTGGCAGAATGGAATATAGCTTAGGTTACTCAGGGAAGTGAATGAAGAGATAGCAACATCATTGTTGATGATCTTTGCATCCTCATCAGCCACAGAAATAGTACTAGATGATTAGGGTTGCAAAGTTTATTCCGTTGTTCAAGAAAAGGACGAGGAATACCCTAGGAATTATAGGCTGGTGAGTCTTACTTCAGTATTGGGCAAATTATTGGAGAAGATTCTTAAAGACAAGATTTATTACCATTTGGAGAAGCATAGTCTGATTAGGAGTAGTCAGCATAGCCTTATGAGGGACATGTCATGCCTTATGAGGCTGATTGAATTCTTTGTGGATGTTACAAAGCACAATGATGAAGGTAGAGCTGTAGATGGATTTTAGTCAGGCATTTGACAAGATTCTCCATGGTGGACTCATTCAGAAATTCAGGAGGCATGGGATCCAGAGAAACTTGTGAATCCAAAATTGGCTTACCAGTGGAAGGCTGTTGTGGATGGAGCATATTCTGCCTGGAGGTCGGTGACCAGGGATCTGTATAGCAGGTTGTCATGGGTTACAACAGGATATTGACAGGATGCAGAGCTGGGCTGAGAAGTGGCAGATGAAGTTTGAAATGATTCACTTTGGAAGGTCAAATTTGAAGGCAGAGTACAAGGATATAGCAAGATTCTTAGTGTGGAGAAGCGGCAGGATCTTGGTGTCTCGAAGCTGTCATGCAAGTTGATATGATGTTTTGGACAGCCTATGGTGTGTTGGCTTTCAGTAAGCAGGAGATTGAGTTCAGAATCCATGAGCTTTTGTTGCAGCTCTGTAAGATTCTATTGAGACTACACTTGGAGTACAAGGGTTGATTGATAAGTTTGTGGCCTAAGGTAGAAGGAGTCAATTTTAGAAAACTTAGCACATTGATTTTTGAATATGGTCCCCTCCTACACGCTTAGTCCAGCAGTCGTGGAGCATACGGATTCCTTCTTTGTAGAAGTGGTCCACAGTAGGGGTGATTGATAAGTTTGTGGCCTACCGTAGAAGGAGATGAGTTATTAACTTCAAACTTTCTGCATTATCACTTAAAGAGTTGAACTGCACGTGCATGTAACGAGAGCGTCTTGGACCTCCAGGTGATCCACAGCGGGGGTGATTGATAAGTTCATGGCCTATGGTAGCCGGAGATGAGTTGTGCGGCTCTCATTACATGCACGTGCAGCTCAACTTTTTGAGTGAAAATGCAGAAAGTTTGAAGTTAATAACTCATCTCCTTCTACCTTAGGCCATGAACTTATCAATCACCCCTGCTGTGGACCACTCCTGGAGGTCCAAGACACCAACTTCTACAAAGGAGGGATCCGTATGCTCTATGACCGCTGGACTAAGTGTGTAACTGTAGGAAAAATAAATGTGCTAGGTTTTCTAAAATTGGCTCCTTTTACCTTAGGCCACGATCTTATCAATCACCCCTTGTATTCGGTTCTGGTTGCTGCATAGGAAGGCTGTGAAAGCTTTAGAGAGGATGCAGAGTAGTTTAACCAGGATGCTGCCTGGAGTAGAGAGCATGTCTTATGAGGGTATATTGAGTGGACTAGAGCTTTTCTCTTTGGAGTGAAGGAGGATGAGAAGTGTACAAAATAAGATGCATACATTGAGTGGATAGCCAGAGACTTTTCTCCGGAGTGGAAATAGCTAATAATAGAGGGTCGGAGATAATATCTTTGCACAGAGAGTGCTTTGTGCATGGATTGCCCTGCCAGGGATGGTGGTATGAGCAAATGCACTATAGGCATATGGGGGTTATGTAGGAGGAAAGAGCTAGATCGATCTTCTCAAAAGGTTCTGCCAACCTTTTAACCTCTTCTCAGGTTAAAAGGTTGGCAGAACATTGTGGGCTGAAGGGCCTGTACTGTGCTGTAATGTTCTGTGCTTTATGTAAAATAATTGGAAACACATCTTACTACCAAGTTAGTATGGAGGTATGGAGCATATGGTGAATAAGTCTGAGCAACTGGCTGTCCAATAAAGGACAACTTTGTCCAACTTTTTCCGTGTTCTCCCATTCTTGCATAGTCATAATGTTACAATTTGATTTCTGCCTAGGTATTGAGGTTTTATATTATATGATAAGCAAATTGAACACTTTACTACTTTAATCATGTTCTAGACATCTTTCGGAAAGAAGTTGAGCAGCGAATCAGATCCTTAGAAGGAAGTGACATACATAGGATCAAAAGATGTACAGTGCCTTGAAAAAGTGTATTCAGTCCCCACATGTGTAGTGTGGAGAGTGTATTGACTGGCGGCATCACAGCCTGGTATGGAAAAACCAATGCCTTTGAATGGAAAATCTTACAAAAGCTAATGGATTTGACCCAGTATACCACGGGTAAAGCCCTCCCAACCATTCAGCACATCTACCTGAAGCACTCTTGTAGGAAAGCAGCATCCATCATCAGAGATCCCCACCACCCAGGCCATGCTCTTTTCTCATTTCTGCCATCAGGTAGAGGGTACAAAAGCCTCGGGGTTCACACCAGCAGGTTCAAGAACAGGTCCTATCCCACAAACGTCAGGCTCTTGAACAAAGGGGATAACTACACTCACTTGCCCATCGATTGAGATGTTCCCACAGCCAATGATGTCACTTTAAGGACTCTTTATCACGTTATCTCTTATTCTCATTATTGCAGTTTATTCATATACTGTATTTGCATTTACACAGTTTGTTGTCTTCTGCACTCCAGTTGATCTTTCATTGATCCTATTATAGTTATTACTCTATGGTTTTGCTGAGTAGGCCCGCAGAAAAATGAATCACAGGTTTGTATATTGTGACATATATGTGCTTTGATAATGAAATTTACTTTGTATAGCTATTTTCACATTTTTCTGTCTCATTTTCTAACTTTAAAATATATTGAAATAGGACTTTTGAAATCTACAAAGCATTATGCATCATGTGAAATCAAAAGAAAAATTCCAAATCCTGTCAATAATTTACTAAAAATTAAAAACCAAAATTGAGGCTATACAAGTATTCATCTCCTTTGTAATTACAATGCTAATTTTTCACTGGTGCAATATATTGTGTTACCTTACCAACTCCGCCAGTTTGTTGATGTACAAAATTGGAGGATTACCTGCTTTCAATGAATTCATAAGGATAAATACTCTCCCTCTGTAAGGTAGGTTTTCAACCAACCAAATCAAAATGAAGACAAAAGAGCATTCAGGGCAAGTCAGAGAATTGATAATATAGAAGCACAAACTGGGGAAGGGTACAAGACAATCTCAAAGGCGCTGAGCATACCTAGGTGGTCAGTGCAGTCCAACGTGGAAAAAGTGGAAAACAAATATGAACCACAGCCACACTGTAGCTCAGGCCACCCCTCTAAACTTAGTCATCAGAGAAGGATGGCACTTGTAAGAGAGGCGACAGTGATGCCAACAGTCACTCTGAATGAGCTGCAGAAGTCAGTGCTTGCAACTGGAGGTGAAGGTCATGATTTCACAATCTCTAAGGCCTTGTAAAAAAAGGGTGTTTATGGAAGAGTGGAAAAAGAAGAAGCCCTGGCTTAAAGAAAGCCATATCCTTGTCCATAAAGACTTAGCAAAGTGTCACTTAGAAGATGCATAAAGATGTGGAATAATGTCTTGTGTCAGATGAGACTGAAGTGGAACTTTTTAGCCTCAACACTAAGTAGTACAAGTGGCATATATCTAATACTGTTCATCAGCCAGGTAACACCATCCCTAATGTAAAGTATGGTGGAGGTAGCACAATACTATGGGGATGCTTTTCAGCAGCAGGGAATGGAAATCGGGTCAGAATTGATGGCAAGATGAAGATGAAATACAGAGAGATCCTGGATAAAAATCTGCTAGCCTCTGCCAGAAAGCTTAAACTGGGAAGAAAGTTTATCTTTCAGCAGGACAACAACCCAAAGCACCTTGTCAGAGCAACCATGGAGTAGCTTCAAATTAAGTAATGAATGTCATTGAGTGGCCCAGTCAGAGTCTTGACCTTAACCCAAGCAAATATCTCTGGCTCTGCCTGAAGATTGCTGTCTACCACTGCTCTCCAACTAACCTGGCACAGCTTGAGCAATTTTGCTAGGAGGAATGGTCAAATCTTGCTCCATCACATGGTGTAAAGCCAATAGAGACTTATCTAGAAAGACTACTGGCTGTAATAGCTGCGAGAGTTGGTTCAACTAAGTACTGAGCAGAGGTATGAATATTTTTCAACTGCTGACATTTCAGTTTTTTTAATTTTTAGTTTTTCATGGTTTACAATTTTCCCTGGATATTTTGGCCCTACTGTGAAAAAAGGGGCATATGATTCACAAATAAAAATTCTCAGTTAATTTGATCAAAATTCCTAGTTGTAACACTCATTTATGTGAGCAAAGGATTAGGAGCTGAATACTTTCACAAGGCACTGTAGAATCCTTGTGGGTAGAGTTAAGAAACTGCAAGGGTAAAAAGACTCTGATGGGAGTTATATACAGGTCTCTGAACAGTACACAGGATCTGGGGTACAAATTACAATGGGAGATAGAAAAGGCACATAAAAAGGACAATGTTACAATGGTCGTGAGGGATTTCATTATGCAGGTAGATAGGGGAAATCATGTTGATGCTGAATCCCTAGAGAAGGAGTTAGCAGAATGCCTACAAGAAGTCTTTTCAGAGCAGCTTATGGTCGAACCCACCAAGAAAGGGCAGTTCTATATTGGGTATTATGTAATAAACAAAATTTGATTAAGGGTCTTAAGGTAGTGATCATAATATGATAAAATCCACCCTGCAGTTTGAGAGGGAGATGCTAAAATAGAATGAATCAGTATTTGAGTAAAGCAAACTACTGAGGCATGAAGGAAGAGTTGGTTGGAAGGGGGACACTAGTAAGTATGACAATAGAGCAGCAATGGCTCAGTTTTTGGAAGTAATTTAGAAAATGCAGGATTGGTTCATCCCAAAGGAGAAGAAGAGCCTTTCTGAAGGGTGGATGAGGCAACCATAGCTGACAAGGGAAATCAAAGACAGTATAAAAGCAAAAGAGAGGGCATACAACATAGCAATAATTAGTTGGAAGCTAGAGGATTGGGAAGCTTTTAAAAACAGAAGGTAACAAAAAAAGCAATGAAAGAAAAGATGCAACATGAAGGTGAGTGAGCCAATAATATAAAAGAGGATACCAAATTTTTTTCAGATATATAGAGAGTAACAGAAAGGCAAGAGTTGAATGTTGATTTGCTAGAAAATGACAATGGAGAGGTAATAATAGAGCACAAAAAAAGTGACCAAACCAATTAAGAATTGACTGTGGAAGAGAGCAGTAGCATGCCTTAAATTTGAAAGTCAAGGGACAGAATTAAATGTATTCTATTACAAGGCTATTGCTCAGAAGAACATGCTTGGGAAGCCAAGAGGTCTGAAGATAGATAAGCTACCAGCACCAAATAGACTAAACTCCTGGTTTCTGAAAGAGGTAGCCAAAGAGATTATGCAGGCATTAGAAGTGATCTTTCAAAAATCAAGAGATTCTGGGGTAGTTCAAGAGGACTGGAAATTTTCAGATGTCACTCCACTCTTTAGAATGGAATAACATTTGTAATTTGGAAGCTAAAGGAAGAAAAGTATAGGACAGTTAGCCCGACTTCAGTGTTTGGCAAGATCTTAGTCCATTATTATGGACAGATTAAGAGAATGGGCAAAGAAGTGGCAGATGAAATACAATGTATGGAATTGTTTGGTCATGCACTTTGATAGAAGGATAAAGTCATAGATTATTTTCTAACTGGGAGAAAATCAGAATCAGAAGTGCAAAGTGACGGGAGTCATTCCAGGCTGAGTCAGTAGTAAGAAAAACAAATGCAATATTAGCATTCATTTCAAGAGGACTAGAATATAAAAGCAAGGAAATAATGGTGAGGCTGTGTAAGGCATTGGTTAGAACACATTGGAATATCATGACCAATTTTGGGCTGCATATCTTAGAAAGGATGTACTATAATTGGAGGAACTCCCGAGGAGGTTCATGAGAATGATCCTGGAAATGAAATGTTAATCTTTGAGGAGCTTTTAATTGCTCTGAGTCTCTTCTCGTTGGAGTTTAGAAGAATGAGGGAAGATGTCTTTGAAACCTACTGAATATTGAAAGGTAGGGATGCAGAGAGGATGTTTCTAATGGAGCAATAGTGCAACTACCTAGAACCTGAGAGCACCGCCTCAGAGTAGAAGGACGTACCTTTTGAACAGAAATGAAGAGGAATTTCTTCAGCTACTGGGTAGTGAATCTGTGGAAATGCTTGCCACAGATGGCTGTGGAGGCCTAAGCACTGGATATATTTAAAACGGAGCTTGATAGGTTCTTGATTAGTAAGGGTGTGAGAGATTATGGGGAGAAAGCAGAAGAATGGAGTTGAGAGGGAAAATAAATCATCCATGATCGAATGGTGGAGCAAACTCGAGTGACAAATGGCGTAGCTCTGCTCCTATATCTTATGGTTAAGTTTTAAATTGGAATTCTTGGGAAGAAAGAAACATCTGTTTACATTTGTTCCGTTGTGGACTTTATGCATTGAGATGTGAAATCTGCTCATACCAACAGATATTTATAGTATAATTTTAATACCTTTTTAAACCCGTCAATGTGTGGGACACTTGATTTGGGTGAGAGTGAGAGCTAAACAAAACCTGGTTATTCCCAGCATCAGTTTTTTTTTAGGTATTTTTAAAGCCTGTGGCACAAGCAATTCTGCAGAATGTTCATTCCAAAGGTTTGTCTTTTGGAGTCCATATTTGCTATCAGGTCAAACTGCAAAACTATATCAATTTGATAGTTTTCTGTTTTGAAAAATTGCATTTGTAAAGTAGCATTATATAAGAGGTTATTTAATTCTATATTTTATAATCAAACAAAAGTAAGAAACATTTCTATTTTAAAATACAGTTTTCAAACCTACAATTATGACTTTTAATATTCTAATTTGGATTATTTCTTCATCCAAAGTAATTAAAATTACCGTTACAGTATGATAACAGTTTTGAATATCTTTCTGAATGTTTTGCAATCACCAAGGTAAATGGATGGTTAAAGAGAATGATAGGATGATTAAAATTAATTACTATTTGGTTTTGAAAATACAGTGTGATAAATTTTCATGGGACTGAGCATGAGGAAATTAAATATGGTTCATGAAGGCAGTCTTCTACATCTGGTTTTGCTTTTTATGCTCAGGTGATCATTTGTGTTCAGACTCTGTTAGGAAATATACCACAAAATATTCAAAAATGTATAATACCTTTAAAAATAAAGGGATTCAGCTGTTGTGATTTAGTTAGTGTATGTCTTAAGAACCATTAGCTTTGCATAGAAGAATTTTTACATAAAATTATATAAAATAGATATAATGTTTTCTTCTCATTGTTTTGCTATTAACATGGGAAATTGATTTTTACATGTTGTTTGTATTTATTTTGATAAAACAAAGTGGAAGAGATCACTCCCAGCATTGAATGTCTGTTCATTCAGATGGAAATGATTCATTTCCAATTTTTTAAATTTGAGGATCATTTCTCTCCTATATAATTTTTTGTTTTAATTATTTCATATGAATATTGAACTGAACAGCAACAAAGTACAAATCTTGCCTGACATGGAGAAGTGAGTTGAGCACTGATTCGTCCTTTGCCCTCAGCCTGAACACCTTAATCTTTTAAATCTGGTTTATCACTTAAATCGGATAAACATTGGTTCATTTTTCAATATCGGGTTAGGCCCGGACACTTCAATCCAGCCTTAAAGCCGCTCCAGCAATGGCTGGCATAGCAATGAAAGTACCTGCACTCCCACGAGTTCTGTTTGCCGAATCATCGAGGAGACTGCAAAAACATCAGATACTTTAGACAGTTCAAAAGCACACTTCCAAAAGGAAAATTACAGCCTGTGGATTGCAGTTATCATAGTCCAGAAAAAGTATATATAGTAGAATGCTAGATGAAGAAATGGCAAATGGAGTTTAATCCAGACAAGTGTGAAATCTTGCACTTTGGGAGGTCAAGTGGAAGAGCAACATGCAAAATAAATGATAGGGCCTTTAAGAATATTGATATGCAGAAATTTATTGTGTTCAAGTTCATGACTCCTTGAAAGTAGCAACACAATTCGGTAGGTTTCCTAAGAGAGTGTAATGACTGCTTGTCTCCAATGGTCAGGGTGTTGAGTGTAAAGCTTAGGAAGGCATGTTGCAACTTGAAGTATTGTGTGCAGCTCTAGTTGCTGCATTAAAAGAAGAATGCAGAGGCGTTGAAGAGAGTACAGAAGAGATCCACTAGGAGGTTTCCCTGGATTAGAGAGTATTAGTTCTAAGGAGAGGTTAAAGCTAATCCTGGAGCATCAGAGGCTGAGAGGTGACCTGATAGACGTACAGTATGTAAAATAATGTGAAGAAATGGTAGGGTGGATGGTTAAAGTCTCCTTTTCCAGGGCGGAAATGTCAAATGCTAGAGGGCATAGATTTAAGGGAGAAAGTTTTAAAGGAGATTTGCAATTTCTTTCCGCACAGGGAGTGCTGTTTACCTGGAACATGCTGCCAAGAGAGGTAGTGGAAGCAGACATAACTGCAACATTTAGGAGACAGGTGCATGAACAGGCAGTGAATGCGGGGATATAGATAATGGCAGATGGGATTAGTTTAAATTGGCATCATGGTGGGCACAGACATTGTGGGTCAAAGCGCTTGTTCCTGTGCTATCCTGGTTCCATGTTTTAGATGAACATCTTTTTAAATTTCACTCAGTAATTTTACGAAACTCAGTGTTGTTGTCATAGTTATAGAACACTGCAGCACAGAAAGAGTTCTTTTGACCTAGCTCGTCCATGCCAAACCATTAATCCAGCCGAGTCCCATTGACCTGCACCTGGACCACAGCCCTCCATACCCCTCCCATCCATGTACCTATCGAAATGTCTCTTAAATGTTGAAATTGACCCCACAATCACCTCTTGTGCTGGCAGCTTGATCCTCTAAGTGAAAAGGTTCCCCTTCACGTTCCCTTTAAGCATTTTACCTATCACTCTTAATCCATGACCTCTATCTGTAGTCTCACCAACCTCCGTGGAAAAAGCCTGCTTGCATTTGCCCTACCTATACCCCTCATAATTTTATAAACTTCTATCAAATCAACCCTCAATCATCTACGTTAGAAGGAATTAATTCCTAACCTATTCAACCTTTTCTTTTAACTAAAGTCTTCAAGTCCCAGCAACATTCTTGTAAACTTTCTCTGTACTCTATCAATCTTATTTACATATTTCCTGTAGGTAGGTGACTAAAACTGGACACAATACTAAAAATTGGCCCTCATCAACGTCTTATACACTTTCAACATAACATCCCAACTACTGTACTCAGTATATTGATTTATGAAGGCTATTGTGCCAGAAGTTTTCTTTATGACCCTATCTAACTGTGACACCACTTTCAAGGAATTATGGATCTATATTCCCAGCTCCCTCTGTTCCACCACACTCGTAAGTGCCCTGCTGCTTACCATGTAAGAGCTACCATGGCTGGGCTTCCCAAAGTGCAACAGCTCACACTTGTCTACATTAAATTCCATCTGCCATTGTTCAGCCATTTTTCCAGCTGGTCCAGATCCTGCTGCAAGCTTTGATAATCTTCCTCGCTGTCCACTACACCCTCAACCTTGGTATCATCAGCAAATTTGCTGATCCAATTTGCCACATTATCATCCAGACCATTGATATAGATGATGAATAACAAAGGACCAATCCACGCGGTACACCATTAGTCATGGGCCTCCAGTCAGAGAGACAACCACCTACAACCTTTCTGTGCCCTCTTCCGCAAAGCAAATATCTAATCCAAATATTCTGACATGTCTATCCACGGTCACATATTTTAATTCCACATCCCATTCCCATTCTGACATATCTATCCACCGCCTCCTCTACTGTAAAGATGAAGCCACACTCAGGTTGGAGGAACAACACCTTATATTCCATCTGGGTAGCCTCCAACCTGATGGCATGAACATCGACTTCTCTAACTTCTGCTAGGCCCCACCTCCTCCTCGTACCCCATTTGTTACTTATTTTTATGCACACATTCTTTCTCTCACTCTCCTTTTTCTCCCTCTGTCCCTCTGAATATACCTCTTGCCCATCCTCTGGGTACCCCCCCCCCCGTCTTTCTTCCCGGACCTCCTGTCCCATGATCCTCTCGTATCCCCTTTTGCCAATCACCTGTCCAGCTCTTGGCTCCATCCCTCCTCCTCCTGTCTTCTCCTATCATTTTGGATCTCCCCCTTCCCCTCCAACTTTCAAATCCCTTACTCACTCTTCCTTCAGTTAGTCCTGACGAAGGGTCTCGGTCTGAAACGTCGACTGCACCTCTTCCTACAGATGCTGCCTGGCCTGTTGCGTTCACCAGCAACTTTGATGTGTGTTGATCTAATCCAAATAACTACTTTGTCTTAAACACCAAGCGACTGAGTCTTTTTGACCAGCCTCCCATGCAGAACCTTGTCAAAGACCTCGCTAAGTCCATGTAGATAACATCCTTCTTAACTTTCATTAACTTTCGTGGTTACAACTTCAAAAAAACTCTATAAGATCGGTTAGACACGACTTACCATGCACAAAGCCTTGTTGACTATCCCTAATCAGTCCTTGTCTATCCAAATACTTATGTATCTGATCCTTTAGAATACCTTCCAATAACTTTCCCACTATTGATGTCAGGTTAACCAGCTTATAATTTCCTGGCTTATTCTTAGAGCCTTTTTTAAACAACAAAACAACATTGACTATTCTCTAACCTTCTGGCACCTCACCCATGGCAAAGGATGTTTCAAATATCTCTGCTAGGGCCCTTGCAATGTCTGCACTAGCCTCCTACAGGGTTCAAGGGATGAGCCAAATCCTCATATCTCCACACTAACAATGGCCCCTCGCTTAAACCAAATTCTTTTTTTGGATCCTGCCAAGTGATCAATTATGTGCAATCCAATGTCTCCTCAGGGACTGTGGTGTGCAAAATTTGTCATCTGCTCCCGCTCACCTCTTTTAAACTCTCCCCCTCTACACAATCCGATGTCTCCTTGGGATTGTGGCAAGCAAAGTGTCCCAACTGTCCCTGCTCACTTCCTTTAAACTTTCTCCCCCTTTATGCAGTCTGGTGTCTCCATAGGATTGTGATGTGCAAAATGTGCCAACTACCCCTGCTCACTTCTTTTAAACTTACCCTATTGTATTTTACTGGTCCACAGTACGACAGGAAAGAAATCAATTGCAACATATGTAAAGTGATGGTAGCGAAGGAATTCTAATTATAGCGTAGAATCTTACAAATTTCATGCCAACTTTGTATGACAAAAAGACTCTTTTCAAAGCCTATTTGGATAAGATAATATTTAGACTAATTGTAATTCATTGCAAAATGAATTTTCAGCCTTTTCATTAGATCAGAGGTCATCTTTGAATGCATTACTTGGCCTAACTGCTTTTGCCTCTTCCTACAGGATTTTGAGCATGTGCACAAGGCATTTTGGAAGTGTTGTGGCACAGACAATTCGGACATATAAAACAGATCAATTTCCACTTCTACTTATTATAATGGGAAAAAGATCATCAAACGAAGTTTTGAATGTGATTCAAGGTAATTTCAAGAACAAGACTGATATTTTTGGATGCAACTTGCATAAAAGCCATCAGTTTTTAAACATGTTCATTCTTATATGGATCCATGACAACATTTGAATAAGGTGCCTTTTTTGTCAAGTATCTATGTCATTAAATTGCATGTCAAAGTGCTCCATGCTAAGTTTATCTTTTCAAGATTTTCACCATAGTGCCTAATCCCTCCAAATTGTTCTTCCTTTAGTTGTAAGAAGCAAGTCAGTGCAAGTATATGATTTAAAAATGCTATGTTGGTACTCAAAAGGAATCTATTCAGTCTAATCTTGAATTCATACCCTTTTTAACAGTGCCACTTGTTAATGCTTTTCTAATGAAAGCTGGAATTGCTTCCTTCTATCAAACATTCAGTAATCTTAATAACTTAAAGCTCAATTGTGTTCCTTTGTTGCTAGGTAACACAACAGTAGATGATTTAATGATGCGGCTGATGAATGCCACGGAGATCTTTGCAGCTCAACAACAAGAGGATATAAGGGATGAGGTAAAAAAAAAACTGAGAATGTCATATTTTAAACAACAGTTTGTATTTTCGGGACTTTTAATATAGCAAAACATCAAAAGTTGCTTCATAAGAGCATTGACAACAAACTTTATCTGCCCTGGAATAATAGTGCAAGTGGCCAAAGTCTTGTTCAAGTTCATTCAGTTTACTGTCATTCAGTTGTACACATGTATACCCCAAGTGAAACAACATTGCTCTGGACCAAGGTGCACAACACAGTATAACTCATACATAGCGCATAAAGTAAAATTACTGCAAATAAATTAACAAATACTCAGGTACATATACAATACAAATTCAGAAGTAAACAGTATAATACTACTGGCACTTCATATGTGATGAGACCATATGATCAGGTTCATACGTGATAACAGGGAATTCAGTAGTCTTATGAACTGGGAGCGGAAGCTGTTTCCCACTTTACTAGTTCTTGGCCCAATGCTATGGTCCTCCTGCACGAAGGTAGGGGGTCAGAGGGATCATTGGCAATGCTAAAGGCCCTGTTTATGCAGCACTCCTGATAAATATCTCTAATGGGTAGACGAGAGACTCTGATGACCGTCTCAGTAGTCATCATAATCCTTTGTAGGGACTTGTGGTCAGATGCCTTGTATTTCCCATACCAGTTGGTGATGCAATTAGTCAATCGATCTCCTCTCTGTATGCTGTCTCACTGTCCTTGTTGATGAAGACAACCACTGTTGTGTCATCAGCAAATTTGATAATTTGGTTTGAACTGGATCTGACTGTGTCGTAATGCATCAGCAACAAACTGAGCATGCATCCCTGGGTAGCAGCAGTGCACAGCGTGATGGAACTAGAAGTGTTTTTGCCAGCATGGACTGACTGTGGTCTTTCCATCAAGAAGCCAGGATACAGTTATAGAGAGGTGTTGAGAAGCAATGAGGGCAGTTTACTCACCAGCTTATAGAACATAGGACATAGAATTGTACAGCACAGTACAGGCCCTTCGGCCCACAATGTTGTACCGACCCTTAAACCCTGCCACCCATATAAGCCCCCACCTTAAATTCCTCCATATACCTGTCTAGTAGTTTCTTAAATTTCACTAGTGTATCTGCCTCCACCACTGACTCAGGCAGTGCATTCCAGGCACCAACCACACTCTGAGTAAAAAACCTTGCTCTAATATCCCCATGAACTTCCCACCCCTTATCTTAAAGCCATGTCCTCTTGTATTGAGCAGTGGTGCCCTGGGGAAGAGGTGCTGCCTGTCCACTCTATCTATTCCTCTTAGTATCTTGTATATCTCTATCATGTTTCCTCTCATCCTGCTCCTCTCCAAAGAGTAAAGCCCTAGCTCCCTCTGATGATAATGATATCTGATCGTAATGCATACTCTCTAAACCAGGCAGCATCCTGGTAAATCTCCTCTGTACCCTTTCCGATGCTTCCACATCCTTCCAGTAGTGAGGCGACCAGAACTGGACACAGTACTCCAAGTGTGGCCTAACCAGAGTTTTATAGAGCTGCATTATTACCTCGCAACTCTTAAACTCTATCCCTCGACTTATGAAGGCTAACACCCCATAAGCTTTCTTAACTACCCTCTCTACCTGTGAGGCAACTTTCAGGGGTCTGTGGACATGTACCCTCAGATCCCTCTGCTCCTCCACACTACCAAATATCCTGCCATTTACCTTGTACTCTGCCTTGGAGTTTGTCCTTCCAAAGTGTACCACCTCACACTTGTCCGGGTTGAACTCCATCTGCCACTTCTCAGCCCACTTCGGCAACCTATCAGTGTCTCTCTGCAATCTTTGACAATCCTCTACACTATCCACAACACCACCAACCTTTGTGTCGTCTGCAAACTTGCCAACCCATCCTTCTACCCCCACATCCAGGTCGTTAATAAAAATCACGAAAAGTAGAGGTCCCAGAACCGATCCTTGTGGGACACCCCTAGTCACAATTCTCCAATCCGAATGTACTCCCTCTACCACGACCCTCTGCTTTCTGCAGGCAAGCCAATTCTGAATCCACCTGGCCAAAGTTCCCTGGATCCCATGCCTTCTGACTTTCTGAATAAGCCTACCGTGTGGAAGCTTGTCAAATGCCTTACTAAAATCCATGTAGATCACATCCACTGCACTACCCTCATCTATATGGCTGGTCACCTCCTCAAAGAACTCTATCAGGCTTGTTAGACATGATCTGCCCTTCACAAAGCCATGCTGACTGTCCCTGATCAGACCATGATTCTCTAAATGCCCAGAGATCCTATCTCTAAGAATCTTTTCCAACAGCTTTCCCACCACAGACATAAGCTCACTGGTCTATAATTACCCAGACTATCCCTACTACCTTTTTTGAACAAGGGGACAACATTTTCCTCCCTCGAATCCTCCAGTACCATTTCCATGGACAACAAAGACATAAAGATCCTAGCCAGAGGCTCAGCAATCTCTTCCCTCGCCTGGAGCTGCCTGGGGAATATTCCATCAGGCCCTGGGGACTTATCCATCCTAATGTATTTTAACAACTCCAATGCCTCCTCTCCCTTAATATCAACATGCTCCAGAACATCAACCTCACTCATATTGTCCTCACCATCCTCAAGTTCCTTCTCTTTGGTGAATACCGAAGAGAAGTATTCATTGAGGACCTCGCTCACTTCCACAGCCTCCAGGCACGTCTTCCCACCTTTATCTCTAATCGGTCCTACCTTCACTCCTGTCATTCTATTCTTCTTCACATAATTGAAGAATGCCTTGGGGTTTTCCTTTACCCTACTCACCAAGGCCTTCCCATGCCCCCTTCTTGCTCTCCTCAGCCCCTTCTTAAGCTCCTTTCTTGCTACCCTATATTCCTGAATAGACCTATCTGATCGTTGCTTCCTAAACCTCATGAATGCTGCCTTCTTCCACCTGACTAGATATTCGACCTCACTTTTCACCCATGGTTCCTTCACCCTACTATTCTTTATCTTCCTCACTGGGACAAATTTATCCCTAACATCCTGCAAGAGATCCCTAAACATCGACCACATGTCCATAGTACATTTCGCTTTAAAAACATCATCCCAACTCACACCCGCAAGTTCTAGCCTTATAGCCATAGTTCCCTCTAAGCTGTGCGCGTGTGTGTGCGCGCACACGCGTTTTTCAACGAGCGCACAAAGGAAATTAATGTGCGCACAAAGGGTTAGTTTCCTAAAATAATGTAGTAAATAATTATACTTATTGAAAATAATCTTTCAGCTAACTGTTTCTGTTAACTAGTTAGTCAGTTTTTCAAATACCACAATGAACGTCACTAATTTACATCACCTCACCTATCCTGTTCCGGTTTGTAAAGCTGCCTCACGGCAGCAGCCATGTTTGGCAGACAGTGTTCATATCGTAAAGTTTACAAAGATCTGTTTCAAATCCTGTAGATAGCTTACTAAGTTTTTATTGGAAAAAATATTGATTCACTATGTCGAATTCAAAAGAAGCGAAGGGCGTGAAGCACAAAAGAACTGCAAATTTGTTTAAAGTTGAATGGCTTAACAAAATAGTAGAAACTGTTACACCGAAAGCTCATGAGGTCATGAACGTTCAGCTACGAGAAATATTTAGGTATGATTCGGAAACTGGAGTTACCTGTTTGTATTGTGGAGATGCGAAAGTTGCTGGAGAATTTGCTAGTGAAAAGAAGTGGGATGATTTTTGGAAACTTGACTTTTTGAAGTGTCATTTGGCAAGTAAATCTCATTTGGGCGGTGTACAAAAGCTCAGGCAACAGAACCCGTCATTACCCGTTAACAGGAGTGCTACGCATGTTACGGTTGAGTGCAGATGAGTGAGAGCGAAAACGATCAAACCCAGAGGAGATCAAAGTTGAGGTACAAGAATGGTCAGCTTTTGATTTCTCCACAATTGCAGATTGTGACTTCACATTTAGCGATGAACAAGTTAATGCCTTATGTCTAAAATATTATGATTTTCTAGCTGAAAATATTGTAACAGTTCGACAGTTTAATGATTTCAGATTTTCCGTGCAAGAAAAAATTAAATCCAAACTGACTTCAAACTTTGCTCAAATGGTGGCATTTGTACTTCAAAATGAACAGTTTTGCCACCTTGCACAGTTGATGGATATTGGGGGAACCTTTCTTGTGTCTAGTGCGGACTGTGGACGAGGTTTTAGCCAAACGAATCAACTCAAAAACAAGCTGAGAAACCGTTTAGGTGAATGTCATTTGGGTCTGTTAATGAGAATCAAAAGCTATCAATGGGATAGGAGTTCTATTAGTCGAGATAGAGTTTACAAAGGATGGGTAAATGCCAAAGACAGGAGAGAGAAAAAATAACTGAATGACCTAAATATGATAAAAAATTAAATATCTCCAACCTGATGGCATGAACATTGACTTCTCTAACTTCCATTAATGCCCCTCCTCCCCTTCATACCCCATCATTTATTTATTTATTAATTATGATTTTTTTTTTTTTTCCTTTCCCCTTTTTTCTCCCTGTGTCTCTCTCACTATAACTCCTTGCCCATCCTCTGGGCTCCCCCCCCGCCTTTCTCCCTGGGCCTCCTGTCCCATGATCCTCTCCCTTCTCCAGCCTCGTATCCCTTTTGCCAATCAACTTTCCAGCTCTTCGCTCCATCCCTCCCCCTCCTGTCTTCTGTCATTTCGGATCTCCCCCTCCCCCTCCCACTTTCAAATCTCTTGCTATCTCTTCTTTCCGTTAGTCCTGACGAAGGATCTCGGCCCAAAACGTCGACTGTACCTCTTCCTATAGATGCTGCCTGCCCTGTTGTGTTCACCAGCATTTTTTGTGTGTGTGACTTAAATATGTATGTTATTTTGTTGTTATTCTGTGCAGTTTTATGTCAAGTATTTTGTAAACCTACATAAACTGTCCCATGTGTACATTCAGTGCGCACATATTTTTGTCACAGGAAAAAAAATTGCAGAACGTAAGATTTTTGCGCACACTGACTACTAAAAATTAGAGAGAACATTGCTTATAGCCTCATAATTTGCCCTTCCTCAACTAAAAATTTTCTTGTCCTCTCTGATTCTATCCTTTTCCATGATAATGCTGAAGGCCAGGGAGCTTCTCAGATATGATCATATTCAATACCGAGTTGAAGACAGTAAGCAGCTTTCTGGCATACAAGGCATATATTTCCAAGTGGGAAAGGATGAAGTGCAGTACAGAGGCTATGGCATCATCAGTGGACTGATTTGAATAATAAGTGAACTGGAAAGGATCCAATGTAGTAGGAAGATGGGATTTAATGCAATCCATAACCATCCACTCAAAGCACTTCATTATCGTTGAGGTCATTGGGACTGGATGGTAGTCATAAGGCAGATTACTGTCACCTTCTTGGGAACTGGGATGATGGGTGGCCGCCTTGAAGCCTGAGGCAGCATCTGATCTCTCGGCTGTGCTCAGACATCTACCTTCTGATCTGCCCTCACATTGATATGTTTAATAACAGTGATGTCCTCAATGCACTTTTCTATGTACCCTGTTCAGCACAGTCTTGTGGGTCGAAGGGCCTGTATTGTGCTGTAGGTTTGCTATGTTTCTATATTTCTGTCACAGATCTCGCATATTCGTCAATGTTAATATGATGGCCGTAGGTAGCTGCCGCCCTGAACATGTTTGTGTTTTCAAAATAGTCCTGTACTGCTGAGGTTGCTCCTTCTGGCCAGGTCTTTATCTCCCTTTGAATTGGTTTGACATAAATAATCAGTGGTTGGTATGCAGGAATTAGCATAATAGGTAAATGGTCAAAGAGTTAGATTTTAAGCAGCTTCTTGAAGGAAATTTAGAAAATTTTCAAGAGGGATTTCTGGAATTTAGAGTCCTGACAGTGGAAGGCATGGCCTACATTGGTGGAGCAGTTAAAATTGGCAATGATCAGGAGGCCGGACTTGGAGATACACGGATAGTTATTTTGGAGAGTTGCAAAACTGAAGGTGAGCCGAATGATAGACGGGGCATAAGGCCAAGGAGAGATGAAAAATTGGAGGATTATTTGCAGCAAGAAACAGTAGGAGTAATGAGTGAGCAAAGATTGGCTAAAAGTGAGGGCAGTATGGTTTTGGAAAGCATGTTTGAAGAAGCTAGAATGGTGGAACACAGCTAGGACTGTAGAGATATAAAGAAATATTAAGACGTTTTTTTTAAAAAGTCTGGATCAGGATCTTGATAGCAGATAAGCTAAGGCAGGGTAGAGCAGAGTGGTTTCACAGAAAAGGGGAAAAAGGCAATCTTCATTAAGGCTTTGCTATGTGGCCTGAAGCTCAGAGTTCCAAAAAATCTCAATAGTTCAATAGTTCCATTTAATATCAGAGAATGTATACAGTATACAACCTGAAATTCTTGCTCTTTGCAGATGTGCACAAAACAGAAGAAAACCCCAAAGAATGAATGACAGAAAAACGTTAGAATCCCAAAGCCCCCTCCCCCTCACACGCACATCTGCCTTGTGTTTAGACAAGGATGGAGTTGATGGCCAGGGCACGAACTTTGATGGAAAAACCAAAGAAAATAACTGTCCTATTCTAATAATGGAAATTTCCTTTCATCCAGTGCTGCATATTGGTGAAGCAGTCTGACAACTTGGAGGTGGTGGAGGGTTCAAAACCCGGAGATGAGATTGACTTGAGTATTATTTTTGTAATTGGAACATAACAGGGGGTTAATGATAGATCTTTGGGGGTCCCTTTGGTGAGGAAGAGAAGCCAATGCAGCTACTAAAAAGGAGCATTTCCTAGTTACCTATTGTGTCTTCATGGATATGATGCTCACTATAACAAGTTAAGACATTTAATATTAGTTTCCACATGAATTTCCCTCAGTACTGAGGCTTATTGTTTGGCACTTCTTAAAAAAACTTCATTTATTTTCCTTTACTAAAACTGGCCGCAGAAAACTAATTATGTCTCCTGCTTTAAATAAGCAATTATTCAAAAGTGTATATTAGTAAATGCAGGATTATTACAAATCCAGCCCTGTTCTCGCTCTGTGCCAAAACGTACACCTTGGACCAAAAGTTACTGAGTAATATTTGGAGCAAAATAGGTTTATTTATCCTTCCTCTAAGATGCTGAGGCCAGTTATTTTAAGGCTAGCTATTTTAACATCAACAGAGGATTGAATTGCAGAGAAATCTATTTGCATTTTGATGCATTTTTGGTCTCTTTCTGTAGATTCACTTAAATGTATTTAAATTGATATAAAATATTACAGCAATTGAAAATGTAAAAAAAACTGTAGATGTAAAAAATCATAAAAAGCTGAAATCTGAAACAAAATAAAATACTGCAAATTTTCTTCAGGTCAGGCATTGTCTATGGACAGGTAAAACTAAGTTAGTGTTTCATATCAAATACTCTTCGTTGGAATTGGGAATGAGAGAAAATGTTAGTGTTAACATGCAGGAAAAAATGAGGAGGGATGGATTAGGCAAAGGCAATATCTCCAGTAAATTGAAGCCAAGTTTGCTGTGATGATGGGTTATTTAGGAATCTGTCTGGTTGATAGATTAATGAAGGAAGTTACATAGAGAAAACAAATAAAAGTGCCTATGAAAACTGTGAATGTAGATCAGTGTTGTAGGAATGCACCAATTTCAAATAAATCTGCAAATCATTGAAGATACCTTTATTTAACATAGGTAGCATTTAGTTATGTGGGCAAAATTGTTCTTTATATTGCTAAATACTAACTTTTCTGTTTCATGGGTGATACTGCTCAATTTGGCATTTTTTAAGTTCAATCAGCTTTGCAATAATGATCAATATCATCAACTACTTAATCTGCACATGTTGGATTGGTCATCAAGTTCAAAATAAACTCATAGAAACTGAAGCACTTGGGTGCAAACTTGATCCAAAGAGAACCTATAAGAAAGGAGTACTAGAAAGGAGAGAACTTGAGATGTTAATTGTTCCTGTGTGCAAGAAAAGATAAAATGAAATCATAGTGGTCAAAGCTAAAATTAAAGTATCACTTCAACCATTCCAGCAGCTGGCAATTGCTGGAGTGACTGCAAATACTTTTAGTTACTGGTTGGAAGGTGGTTGGATTGGTAGAGTAACTTGTTGATTACTGATCTGGCCATCTTTCAGTCACTTGTTTGCTAGCAATACTAGTCCTCATTATGCTGTTGAGAAAGGGATCTTACAGTCTTTGTGTCAGTGAGCAATGCACACAAATAATGAAGGCTCTCAGCCCAAAACATTGATTGTTTGTTCCTTTCCATGAGTGCTGCCTGAACTGCCAAGTTCCTTCAGCATTTTTGGTGTGTTGCTCCGGATCGCCATCATCTGAACAATCTCTTATGTCTGTGAGATGCTGTGATTTCAGCAGACCAGTTCTATGGAGATTTTCTGATGCAACTGCTGAGTGGTGGGAAGACTTTAGCTGAGTGAGACTCACTTCTGAGATCTCTGACAATCTCCGTGCACCAATAATATAACGTGCCTGATATTTAGAAATTCATTCTGATTCCAACTCTCTGTAAGATGATTGAAGTGGAGACTCAAGAAATGTGACTGCTGTTTGAGTGGAAAGTGGAAATAGGCCAACCCTGCTTGGGGTACATAGGAAGTTGATCTCCTTGCTTACCCCTAAAATAATAAAGGATAAAGCTGAGAGACGTCATCAAAGGTTTTCATATTGGTTAGATGTGAAACAAGAGAAGTGAAATTATCAGCAAGTGAGAGGGTTGGTCGTATGGCCTATTCCATGCATCCATGATTGGTGAGTATAAATTAATCATAAATTATACACAGTTTTTACAAGGAATAACTCATTTAGAACAAAAAAAATTAGGTCCATTTTAGGGCAAGGTGATCAAAATAGTTACAGCAACACACACAAAATGCTGGAGGAATTCAACAGGCCAGGCAGCATCTATGGAAAAATGTGCAGTTTATGTTTCAAGCTGAGACCCTCCAGCAGGACACAGTGCTTCTAAATTGTAATGATTAGGGTTGTGCCGATTGGTTCAAGAACCAAGTGATTGAAGGGAAGTAGCTGTCTTGAACCTGATGGTGTAGGTTTTCAGGCTTCTGTACTTCCTGCCCAATGGTAGCTGCAAGATAGTGGGGAGCTTTGCAATGGATGTTGCCTTCTCAAGGGAGATCCTCCTGTAGATGCTACTGACGGTGGGGAGGGTTATGCCTGTGATGCATTGGGCTGTGTTAACTAATCTGTATGGCTTCTTATATTCCTGCATTTACTTCTTGAGCAGTGAATGTGAAGAGACTACAAGATAAGTGACTAGGAGAGATCAAATCAGAAAATATTTTTTTCCCATTTGGTATAATTAGATGGCCATTTTCATTATGGGTGACATGAAAGTGAAGCAATAATATTCAGTGGGCATCATGGTAGCGTACTGGTTAGCACAATGCTATCGTAGCTCAGGGCATCGGAGTCTGAAGTCATCTAAGGAGTCTGTAAGTCTGCCCCATAGAGTGTATGGGTTTTCTCTGGGTGTTCTGGTTTCCTGCCACAGTCCAAAGATGTACCAGTTACTAGATTAATTGATCATTGTAAATGGTCCCACAATTAGGCTAGGGTTAAATTAGAGTTGCTGGGCGGCACAGTTCGAAGGACCAAGGAGGTATATTCTGTGCTGTATTTCAGTAAATAAATACATAAATGTGAGAAGAGGGTACCAAGAAGTACTACTTATTCATCAAAGGATAATGAATAATTTGAATATCTCATGGCATGATTTCAAAAAACAAAGGAAGGGAATTATCCCAGTGTCTTGACCAATATTATCCCTCCATTATATAGGAACTTGGATTTCCAGCACTGCAAATGCGATTACTTTTCCAATGGCAATAAAATGCTTTGGAATATTCTGAAAGGATTATTGAAGGCAATGTATAATATGTATTGCCAAGCGTATAGTGCAGAGAATATTAGCACAGTTCATAGAGCTGTTGCTTCATAGCTCCAGTGACCCAGGTTCAATCCTGACCTCACATGCTGTTCGCGTAGAGTTTGCCCATTTCCCAATGCTTTAGATTCAAAGTTGAAAGTTCAAAGTAAAGTTCTTTTCGAAGTACATACAGTGGCATGCAAAAGTTTGGGCACCTCTGGTCAAAATTTCTGTTACTGTGAATAGTTAAGTGAGTAAAAGATGAACTGATCTCCAAAAGTCATAAAGTTAAAGATGAAACATTCTTTTCAATATTTTAAGCAAGATTAGTATATTATTTTTGTTTTGTACAATTCTAGAGTGGAAAAAAAGGAAAGGAGCACCATGCAAAAGTTTGGGCACCCCAGGAGATTTGAGCTCTCAGCTAACTTTTACCAAGGTCTCAGACCTTAATTAGCTTGTTAGGGCTATGGCTTGTTCACAGTCATCATTAGGAAAGGCCAGGTGATGCAAATTTCAAAGCTTTATAAATACTCTGACTCCTCAAACCTTGTCCTGAGAATCAGTAGCCATAGGCTCCTCTAAGCGGCTGCCTAACACTCTGAAAATTAAAATAAATGATGCCCACAAAGCAGGAGAAGGCTATAAGAAGATAGCAAAGTGTTTTCAGGTAGCCGTTTCCTCAGTTCGTAATGTAATTAAGAAATGGCAGTTAACAGGAATGGTGGAGGTCAAGTTGAGGTCTGGAAGACCAAGAAAACTTTCTGAGAGAACTGCTCGTAGGATTGCTAGAAAGGCAAATCAAAACCCCCGTTTGACTGCAAAAGACCTTCAGAAAGATTTAGCAGACTCTGGAGTGGTGGTGCACTGTTCTACTGTGCAGTGACACTGCACAAATGTGACCTTCATGGAAGAGTCATCAGAAGAAAACTTTTCTTGCGTCCTCACCACAAAATTCAGCGTCAGAAGTTTGCAAAGGAACATCTAAACAAGCTTGATGCATTTTGGAAATAAGTCCTGTGTACTGATGAAGTTAAAATAGGACTTTTAGGCCGCAATGAGCAAAGGTATGTCTGGAGAAAAAAGGGTGCAGAATTTCATGAAAAGAACACCTCTCCAACTGTTAAGCACAGGGGTGGATCGATCATGCTTTGGGCTTGTGTTGCAGCCATTGGCACGGGGAACATTTCACTGGTAGAGGGAAGAATGAATTCAATTAAATACCAGCAAATTCTGGAAGCAAACATCACACCCACCGTCTGTAAAAAAGCTGAAGATGAAAAGAGGATGGCTTCTACAACAGGATAATGATCCTAAACACACCTCAAATTCCACAATGGACTACCTCAAGAGGTGCAAGCTGAAGGTTTTGCCATGGCCCTCATAGTCCCCCGACCCAAATGTCATCAAAAATCTGTGGATAGACCTCAAAAGAGAAAAGAGCAGTGCATGCAAGATGGCCCAAGAATCCCACAGAACTAGAAGCCTTTTGCAAGGGAGAATGGGCAAAAATCCCCCAAACTAGAATTGAAAGACTCTTAGCTGGCTACAGAAAGCGTTTACAAGCTGTGATACTTGCTAAAGGGGGTGTTACTAAGTACTGACCATGCAGGGTGCCCAAAATTTTGCTTCGGGCCCTCTCCTATTTTTGTTATTTTGAAACTGTAAAAGATGGAAACAAAAATGTAATCTTGCTTAAAATATTAAAGAAATGTGTCATCTTTAATTTTATGCCTTTTGGAAATCAGGTCATCTTTTACTCACTTAGCTATTCACAGTAACAGAAATTTTGACCGGGGTGCCCAAACTTTTGCATGCCACTGTACATGTTGCCATGTACAACCCTGAGATTCATTTTTTGTGGGTATGCTCAATAAATGGAATAACTATAACTGATTCAATGAAAGACTGGACCAACAGAGTGGGCAACCAGTGTGCAAAAGACAACTAACTGTGCAAATACAAAAATAAAGAACAACAAACAATAATAATAATAATAATAATAAATAAGCAATAAACACCAAGAATATGAGATGAAGGGTCCTTGAAAGTGAGTCCAGAGGTTGTGGAAACAGTTCAGTGATGGGGCAAGTGAAGTTGAATGAAGTTATCTCCTCTGGCTCAAGAGCCTGATGGTTGAGGTGTAATAACTGTTCCTGAACCTGGTGATGTGAGTTCTGAGGTCCCTGTACCTCCTGCCTGATGGCAGCAGCAAGAAAAGGGAGTGACCCTGGGCTTCCCTGATGATGGAAGCTGCTCTCCTGCAACAACTCTCCAGACAGATGTGCTCAATGATGGGGAGGGCTTAACCCATGATATACTGGGCCATATCCACTACTTTTTGTCATATCTTCTATTCAAGGGCATTGGTATTTCCAGACCAAGTTGTGATGCAGCCAGTTGGTATACTTTAATGTACATCTATAGCAGATTGTCAAAGTTTTTGATGTCATGCCAACTTTACACAAACTTCTCAGGAAGTAGAGGTGCTGCCTTGCTGTCTTTGTAATTGCATTCACATGCTGGGCCCAGGACAGGTCTTCTAAAACAATGGTCCCCAACCACCGGGCCGTGGACCGGTACTGGGCTGCAAAGCATGTGCTACCGGACCGCGAGGAAATGATATGAGTCAACTGCACCTTTCCTCATTCCCTGTCATACTTGCTGTTGAACTTGAACGCACGCGAGGTCATTACCCACATGACATCAGTCGGTCATTAACCTACAACTACTCGATGAGTAAAAAACAAACGTTGCTTGAGAGTTTCTTTGGAAGATATGGTAGGGGACATAAAAGGCCTAACGATGATGATAACACAGAGACAGCTGAGACCGAGACTGCAAAAAAAAAGAAAGCTTCCTTCAACAGAAAATATGTCGAGTCGTACATAAAATGTGGCTTTATTGCAACCGGTGACTCGCATGTTCTGAGCCTCCTGTGTGTGATATGTGGACACAAGCTGTCTATTGAGGCAATGAAGCCCTCAAAACTGCATCGGAACCTTGATTCCAAGCATCCTGCACTTAAAGACAAATCCGTTGAGTTTTTTGAGCAGAGAAAACGTGAGCAAGCGGAACAGAAGCAAGTGCTGAGAGCCACCACCTGCACAAATGCTGCTGCTCTGAGAGCGTTGTACTTTGTGGCTAGCCGTATTGCTAAGGCTAAGAAGCCTTTCACTGTTGGTGAAGAATTGATTCTGCCTGCTGTCAAGGACCTGTGCCGTGAACTGTTGGGAGAAGCTGCAGCTAACAGGATGGCACAGGTTTCTCTTTCAGCTACCACAGTTTCAAGGAGAATCGATGACATAGCAGAGGATATTGAAGCACAGCTGTTGGAACGGCCTAACGAGTCTGGTTTCACTACCCAAGTCAAAGAGGTTGCTCCTGAATGCCAGTGTACACACTGTGTCACACACTGGGAAATGCTGGCTAACCGAAAAATGTCACCTGATCTTAACAGCGTATTGAGTGACGTTGTTGAAGTTATCAATCACGTCAAAGCAAAAGCCATTAACTCACATCTGTTTGAGCAGCTTTGTGAGGAAATGGATGTAGAGCCCAAACGCCTTCTCTTACACGCTGAAGTCAGGTGTCTATCAATGGGGAGAACCCTGGCCAGGATTTTTGAGTTAAGAGAGCAGCTACGGAGATTTCTTTCAGGAAAAAATTCACCGCTGGCAGCTCACTTCAGTGATGAGGAGTGGATAGCAAAACTCGCTTATCTGTGTGACATCTTCAACCTGCTCAATGAACTCAATTTGTTGCTTCAGGGGAGAATTCAAGTTGGCAGATAAAGTGTCTGCTTTCACAGCCAAACTGGAACTGTGGGGACGACGAGTGGACAGGGGCATAATTGACATGTTCCCAACATTAGCTGGGAATTTGGGAGAGACTGAGGCTCACAGCTGGTGTGTGATCACCTATCTTCACTGTCAACAGAATTCGAGCGTTACTTCCCAACCTCAAATGACCCAAGACGTGCAAAGTGATGAGTCTGTGACCCATTTGTGAATGTCCCCGGTGAATCATCCATGTCAGCGCGGGAAGAAGATCAACTCCTTGAGCTTGCAAATGACGGTGGGCTGAAAAGTATGTTTGACGTAACATCTCTGCCGGCATTCTGGATCAAAGTCAAAGCTGAGATAGCCACGAAAGCACTGAAAACTTTGCTTCCATTTCCAACATCATATCTCTGCGAATGCAACAAAAACTAAATTGCAGAATAGACTGGACATAAGGAACCCCCTTATGACTTATAATGGACTTATCACTATATTCATGCGAGGAAAATATGTGCTGTGTGTTTAATATTAAATTTGTTAGATAAACCCTTTTAGAAACAAAATTGAGTGTATTAGCCACTGATAAGTGACTTATAGTTGACTTATCACCTATATTCTAGTCGCGATTAACACCACTGTCACCCCACCCCCCATCGGCTGGTCCACAAGAATATTGTCAATATTAAACCAGTCTGTGGTGCAAAAAAGGTTGGGGACCCCAGTTCTAAAATGATGACACCAACGAATTTAAAGTTTCTGACCCTCTCCACCTCTGGTCCCCTGACGAGGACTGGCTCATGGACCTCCAGTTTCCTCCTCCTGAAGTTAATAATCAGCTCCTTCCTCTTGCTGACATTCAGTTAAGAAGTTGTTATCGTGGCACCACTCAGCCTGATTTACAGTCTTCCACCTATAAACTGATTTGTCACCACCTTTAGTACAGCCAACAACAGTAGTGTTGTCAGCACACTTAAATGTGGCATTGGAGGTGTGCTGCTTCCACAGCCCAGTGTCATGCAGGTTGGTCAGTTAATTGACTCCCTTAAATTTCCCTGAATGCATTGGGAATGGTAAAATCTGGGGGAAAGTGGGTAGAATAAAATAGGATTATTATAAGTATGTTCTAGGTGGACAACTTGAGAGCTGAAGGGCCTGTTTTCATATTGACTAATTCATTGAGATCTGGGAATTAAAACACTTTGTTTGTAGCTGCAGCAAGTGAATATTAAGCTGATATGTTCATTAAAATCAAAGCCTTTCTCTTTATTTCCATTATCCTGTCCCAATAAAGCTCTTTTACTTTGGTAAGAAGAAATAACATTGATTCAAAATATTAAAATTTTTGATAAAGGGAACAGAATGTAAGTTCTGATTTCTGAGCTTTTAAAAGGAAGATCCAACAGAAAACTATAGTAGGTAACAGAGGGAGGTTACATTTGTAAAGGAGACAGTATATGTTTAATGTCAACAAAGAAATTCCAGAAATAGGTGAATGTGCTACAAATAAAAGTAAACCAAGGAAATATACAATTGCTTTTTAACCTTTCATGTAAAAGTTAAGTCAACAAACTGATTTATACATTAAGGAATGTAACTAAGCCATTCTCTTTCCTGTCCAGTTTGATTTATTGACCGAAAAGATCTACATTTCACCAGTAGATAAAAATCTTTCATTTTTCCAATAATGGTTAAAGTGACAGTATTATAAGTTTCAAAATAAAGGTTTTTCATGCAATGCAAATATAACCAAAAAAGCAGAAGCAATGCAATCTTCATTTTAATCTTTAAGAATGATTATTTTAAAAAGAAATTTTCTTGGCAGTAAACTGTATTTGTAGTTAAGTCAAGGAAATGCAAATTTCTCACATTTATATTTACGTTGGCATATGACACGCCAGAAGTCTTTGTCCCAAGATGTGGTCTGTTAACTTAACAAATGATTGATACCTTGGTGTTGCATGACAGACCACAAAATGCTTAAGTTTGTCATATACAAAGTTAATGAGTAGATACACATAGAAAACCAAAGTTGTTAGAACTTAACACACCTGCCTTTTGCTGTCTGACACTATTGCCTGAGGATTAGACTGTTTTGTGGATTACAGTAACTCTTTCTGACAAGTTTTTTAGGTGGGGTTCACTTTAAAGACAGCAGTATTTGATAATATCTCTACAATGCATTCTTTTATTTCAGCTGTCAAAGATTATTACTGTAAAAATAGTCACAGTTGCACAACTGACAAAACTTGTTGAAATTGCATTTCAGAACAATTCCACCGTACAAATTTGAGCTTTCATAGCCTAGAAATTTTAAATTGTCAAGCAAATAAAGGTATTGGCATTCATTGAAAAGTGTATTTATTTTTTTTAAACGACCTAATGGTGACACACCTCGTCTTTCAATCTTCAAGTTATGCTTTTTCAGAATTCTTCTGCTAAAGTTATGGGGTCAATTTACACTTGGGAAAATGAGCTTTAGTTGGTGAAGGAGGACCTGAAACTGTAGTTGGTTGCATTAGTGTAATTGGCTCAATGATGGTCCACTGAATCTCTTTTAAGGCAAACCACTGAGCAGCCAAACTAGCTTGGTAATAGTCTGCTTCTTTTCTGGGAATGTCAAGATCGTACTGACTAACTTAAGCCCCTGATATTAACTTAAGAGGTGGATGGAGTATGACATACACTTCACACATGTCTGCTGGAGTTCTGTTCAGAAGGAGTTAGTCCATTCCAAATTTTCCATTGTTAATCAGTTTGAACAAGAATTATATTTCTAACTGGGGGGGAAAAACATGGAAAGTTGCTATCCATAGCCTCCCTCTATCTAATTATTGCTTTGCTTCTCAGGTCTTTGGAAGTATCCAATTGGCTAACTTTTCAGAAGTTAAAGTGTTGAACTGCATCAGGATGTCTGTCTGGTATTCACACCACAGCTGACAAATTCAAATATAGCCATAGGGCAAAATTACAGCTGTCTTCACTCCTGGAATGCTTAGCAACTTGATGTGCTTGTATGCTTAACCACCCAAAAAGTCAAGTTAGCTGCAAAATTTCTATCAGTATGAACTTCATTTTGAATTTATTGTGGTAGTCAGCAGATCTGCATTTAGTCAAAGCTGCCACCTGATTCAAAAAGCTATTCTTTCAAGATGTTTTTTTCCACACAAAATTCAAAGCACATTTTGTCTATATTTGGTTTAATGCAATGAACTTGTGCCATCAAGATTATTTTCAGTTCTACAACTGTCATGGTTGGTAGGTCTTGCATAATTGTTTCTACGTGCGGTCAAGGGCACATTCTGCACAGAATCAAATTTGGACCTATTGTGTAGCAGCAAGCATTTCACCCATCTCCACAGAGCAGAAACCAATCACCTTCATTCTTTTCCTAACCTTTACTCCTATCTAATCTTATCATTCTAATAACCTGATACTTCCGTCACAATGGCTGACTTTGTATTGAACACCCTAGTTATTGCCGTAACTCTCCGGCTTGGCATCCAAGCACAAGAAGAAAGTATTTTCAGGCTATTCCACAATCTGCCTCCAACTATTACTTTCCACCAAACTCCTTAAAGCCTTGTATATTGTAGCTTTATTTTTCAAATAGTGCACTCATGATCAACATAAATAGTTTCTCTTTTTCTGTCCTGATGAACCACCATGGAATCATGCAATGCCAAGACAGACCCTTTGGTCATCCCTCAACTAACTATCTGTAGTAGCATATCATCCATAGCATAATGTATCTCAGTGACTCCTATGTTTGTACAGTTGCTTACACTCTCTGAAAGTGTCTGCCTTCATCAGCCTCTTGAGCAGAGCATTTCAGATTGCAGCCTTCTTCTGGGGCAGTGGGGTGTTGTTCCTCATATCCACTCTAAATCTTTCACTCATACCAGTGCCCTCTGGCCTTGGATGCCTCTGCCTTGGATAAAGTTTCTTACTATCTATCCCTTGTCTCTCATACTCTTGTATACCTGTCTCCGTTCCTCCCTCAGCCATGTCTGCTCCAAGGAAAACAATCCCAGTCTTTCCACATGGAAGAAGCATTCCACCTGGGTAATAGTCTGGTGCATTTTCTCTTTGTGTCCTCCAGTGCAATCACATCTTTCCTATAGAGATTAGAACTGTGCAGTGTTACAACATTTTATAAAGTCATACTAAGACCTTCCTGCTCTTATATTATTCATCCTTGCTAATTAAAACAATGATCCCCTTTGCCTTCACCACTATCCAGTTGACCTGCTTCGGCTCCAATGTCTTATAGGTTCTGAGGAGAAGGAAGGAGAATAGAGTTGAAAGGGATAATTCTGCTCCTATGTCTTAAGATCTTATGATCTTATCTGTACTGTCAGTTTCAAGGACTTTTGGACTTGGACACCAAAGTTCCTTTGTTTTTCAATATCCCCTAAGAAACTACCATATGTAGTATGCTCTATCCTGAATTTGATCCTCTGCATCACATCACATTTTTCAGGATAAAATTTCATCTGCCACTCCACTACCCAAATTGTCAGCTGATCAATATCATTCCATAGACAGCGATAATCTCCTCACTAATAAAAATAATACTAATTTTCAGTATTCAACAGAGAACAGCAAATTTTATACAACCAGATCTCTTGATATGAACTTTTGAGCTGTGATACCATGCTGGTGAGCCTGTAGAATAGCCCCTCCATACATGCAATTTCCTCTACAGACTGTCTAGAATTGACTACAGTGCTTTACATGGGGTAAAACCAAGGTATCTTGCATTTGATTTTTAGCACCATACTTGTATCCTAACTCCTCTTTCTAATCCTTTCTAATATTTTCTTTTACCTATTATCTAGGTGTTAGGCATTTGCATGCCTGAACACCAAAATTTTAGTCAAAGATCCATCTAGCTGGTCAGAAAATACAGGAGCACATGAAAATAGAAGACTCAGAATTGGATACCTAACTCCCTCAAGCCTTGCCCCACTGCTCAGTATGATTTTGCCTGATCTGCCTGGGGCTCAGATACTTTTCTGGGTCAGTTCCCCATAGCCCTCAAATCCCTTATCTTTAAAAACGATATATATTCACCATCTCTTTAAGTACTTTCATTGGTGCATGCTCTGGAACCTCCCATAGACAATTGCAGAGACTCATCAACACCCTCTATTAGAAGGAATTTTCATTTTAGTATTCACTAGGGAAAAGGATATGACATCTATTAAGTTAGGGATCTGACACATGTTTATATCAGGGAGGAAGAAATGTTAGAAATATGGGCATATATTAAGAGCATTAAATCCTCAGGGCTTGATTATCTCAGGATACCAAAGGAATCAAGGGAGCAAATTGCTGGAGCTGTGGAAGAGATTTTTGACCCTTTGTTAGCTATGGATAAAGTAGCAGAAGGCTGGAGAATAGCTGGAGGAACTCAGCAGGCCAGGCAGCATCCGTGGAAAAAGGTACAGTTGACATTTCAGGCCGAGACCCTTTGGCAAGGCTGGAGAAAAAAAAAAGCTGAGGAGTAGATTTAAAAGGTGGGGGGAGGGGAGAGAGAACTACCAGGTGATAGGTGAAACCTGGAGGGGGAGGGATAGAGGAAAGAGCTGGGAATTTGATTGGTGAGATGAGGTGAGAGAAGGAAAAAGGAATAGAAATGGAGAAGCGGGGTGGTTGGGGGGCATTACCAGAAGTTTGAGAAATCGATGTTCATGCCATCAGGTTGGAGGATACCCAAATGAAATATAAGGGGCATCTCTTCCATTTCACTCACGTCCCCATCCTCCTGCCACCCTAGCAATGATAGGGTTCCTCTTGATCTCTAGAACTCTCTGTAGAATCATGGAGTTATACAGCATAATTACGGGCCCTTCGGTCCAACTCGCCCATGTCTGCCAAGTTGCCTAACAGAGCTAGTCCCTGTTTGGCCCATATCTTTCTAAACCTTCCCTATCCATGTAGCTGTCCAAATGAATTTTGAGTATCAGAATTATACCAGCCTCTATCACTTCCTCTGGCAAAAGCACTTGCATTGTATCTCTACTTAGATATTCTGTCTTTTGATTTCCCTCATCAAATTGCATGGCCTCGCATTTTCCCACATTAAGTACCATTTTCCATTCTTTTGCCCATTGACTCAATTTATCTATTTTCCATTTCAGAATCATAATCTTATGACAACATGTTCTTCCTTCCTCCAGGTCATTAATGTAAAGTGTGGACATTCGAGCCAAGAGTTGATCTTTGCAGTACTTCATTGGTTACCTCCTTCCTATCTGAAACGGACCTTTTTATTCCAACTTTCTTTTCAATGTGATTGTCAGTTTCTATCTGTTCTAACAAATTTCTTCCAGGTCCATGGTTTCTTAATTTATGTTCTGCCTCATGTGGCACCTTGTCAAATGTCTTTTGGAAATCAAAATACACTACACCTACACTTTCCTATCACATTCTCCTCTTTCTTGTTTTATTTCAAAGTTTTGATCATCATCATGCAAAGTTAACTATGTTTCTCTCTTTTCCTTCAACTTACTGTGCTTTCCATTAATAATCTCATGTAGAGAAATAATACTGATAGACATTCATTTATCCATCCTTCTAGTAATCTCTAGTTAAATTAGACGGATATGACTTTTCACAAATATAAACTTGAAAGGTGTTTCCAAACCAGAAACCAGGGATGAACTGGAAGATCACTTCTCTTTTGAAGTCTAGATTTGCAGCATTAAAATGAGGTGAACCTGACCTTTATAATAAATAAAGATATGACTAACATGAGAGGACACAGTTTTAAGGAGCTTGGAAGTAGGCGACCTCTGCCATCATCTGCTACTCCCCGCACAACTGCAGCGAGGAGAAGGAGGTGGAGGCCGTCTACAGTAAACTTCATTAAGCTGTCACTTCAATACTGGCACATAACTTCCTGGCTGTGCTCGGCGATTTTAATGCCCAGGTCAGACTGGAAGATGTTCCATACTCATACCAAGACTTTACTGACAGAACTGGACCATATCTAGTTGATTTCATCCAGAAACACAGTCTCATTGCTGCCAACACACAATTCAAGAAGTGAGCTGGTAAACTGGACATATGAAAACAGAGCCTCCATCTACAGGAAACAGCTCGATTACATCCTCGTGAGAACAAAATGGCATAGTTGTGTGATCAACGCAGAAGCCTACAGCACCTTCAACTCGGTCAGTTCTGACCACAGAGTAGTGTCAATGCAAGTTCAAGACAGCAAAGAAGAATATCTTTGCCACCTACGACCGACTGAAGGAAGAGGAACTAGCTGAGAGGATTAGAGAGATAGAAGCTGCTAATGAAGACATGCAGCATGGAGAAGCATGGCACCTAGTCAATGAGATCAGTAGACGGAAGAAGTCCCCTTCAGGCCAAATAAGTGGTAAAACAGCAGAGGACTGTGTCCTGACATGGTTTACCCACTTTAAGAACCTGCTGGGAAGTCCTCCAACGATCACGGAAGAAGAAGAGGACATACCCACGATACTAAAGCAAGTCAACATCGATGACGGCCCATTCACCATTGACGAACTGAAGAAGGCCAAATATGCACTCAAACAGGGCAGGAGCGCTGGACCAGATGGGATACCACCAGATGTCCTGAAGAACTGCGACCTGGACAACATCTTGCTGGACATGTATAATACGGCACTAATGAAAGGCAACAAACCAGAACAGTGGTCACTCTCAAACATTATCCCAGTCCCCAAGTCTGGATCCCTCACAAAGACAGATAACTACCACGGTGTCAGCTTGACCTGCATCTTAGCAAAGTTATACAATCGGATGATTTTAAACAGGATTCGCATCGCCATTGACCCTAAGCTAAGATTCAATCAGAATGGTTTTCGGCAGAAGTGCACAACAGTAATGCAAATACTTGCTCTCCGTAGGATTATCGAGGAATTCAAGAAGAACAACCTACCAGCCGTGCTTACTTACATCGGTTTTCGCAAAGCTTTTGACCCCATTCACCGAGGTAAAATGCTGAAGATCCTGAAAGCTTACGGAGTGCCAGACCATCTACTGAGAGCAATAGAGTCCAGCTATACCAAAACCATGGCGAAAGTTGTATCATCAGACGGAGAAACAGCAGTGTTCGAGCTCCTAGCTGGTGTGCTGCAAGGAGACACTGGCACCCTACATCTTTATAATTGTCCTTGATTACGCTCTGCTACCAGAGATCATGACAAGCTTGGTTTTACCATAAAACCATGGCGAACCAAAAGGGTCAGACCAGTTACGCTCACAGATCTCCATTTTGCAGATGACGTAGTCCTGCTCTCTGACCAGATGGAGGAAGTACAGCAGCTACTGACAAAAGTGGAAATTGAGTGAAATAAAGTTGGAGTTCACCTAAATGCTAAAAAGACAGAGTACATGGCGTTTAACTGCGATGAAGCTACTCTCAAGACCGTAGAGAATGATACCATTAAGAAAGTCTTTGACTACAAGTACCTCGGGTCAAGAATGATGAGTTCGGAGAAGGACATAAGGATACGGAAAGTGCTGGCGTGGAGGGCTATGAACGACATGAAGGAAATCTGGAAGTCGAACCTGACCAGAGGGCTTAAAAAGAGGATTTTCATAGCAGTCATAGAGTCCGTTCTCACGTACAGATGCGAGACGTGGACACTCACCAAGACGATGCGAAAGTCTCTAGATGGTTGGGCCAAAAGGCCTGTATTGTACTGTAGGTTTTCTATGTTTCTATGTTCTATGATCTCCATAAAGCTATCAGAGATGCAAAGAGACAATACTAGTCCAATATTGAGTCTTATTGCAGCTGTCAGCCGTGGCAGGGCTTAGAAACTATAAAAGGCTACAAAATGAAGTCAAACATCATTGCCAACAGCAACCTTCCCGATGAGCTGAATATATTCTTGCAATACTTGGAACAGAAGGAAGCGGATATGTCATCACCACTCTGATAGTCACCTGCGCATCTGAATCTGCAGTCACCATCATCGCCATAAGATTAGGCTTCTGGAGGGTGAACTGCGTAAAGCATCAGGCCCAGCTGGTGGTTTTGGCAGGGTATTTGCTTCAGGCTGTGATTCTCTCCAGCTTTAAGAATCCCACTTCTTTAAGAAGGCTATTTTCATCCTGGTACCCAAGAAAAGCAAGATGGGTTTAAGATTGCGCTGGTGAAGCACATCGACAACTTACTGGCAGCAAACACAACCATTAGCTATTTTATTACTCGCACTTTTTTCAAATGATCATTGCAATCAGTAGCCTGTAACTTCCCTTTTGGAGTTGAGCTTTTGAACGGCCTATATGACCTGGCATTTTTGTGGTGTGAATTGAAGTCTAGAAGGTGCAGGACAGTTGCAATGTTGCATGTACAGTCCGAATTGAGGCAGCTGTGATTGAGCCAATGTTTGGCCACTGCTAGAGCGGACCTGGAGGTGATTCAAAGTGGCAGAACTGACAGAAAGCACAGTCGAGGTGATGGGGCCCAGGCCCAAGAACAGCAGACCCTGGGTCTGAGAGAGAGCAACAACCTGAGGTGTGGTCAATTTAAGTGCCTGGCCAGATTGAAAAGGTCAAGGTGTTGGGGCCAAAGGCAAGGAACAGGCCAGTGTTCAGCTCGCTGCTCTGCAAGGTTTACTCGTCTCTGCACTGAGTTGAGACCGTGACCTGAAACTAATGGACTCCTGGATCGGCTGTGACTGGCTTCAAGAGTGTGGACTCACTTTCTTGAACTTCAGTTCTGAATGTTATTTGCTTACTTTTATTGTTTGCTCAGTTTGTTTTTATTCTGCACATTGGGTGTTTGATGGTCTTTTTTCCAGTGCGTTGTAGGGAGTTTCTTTGTTTTGTGGCTGCCTGTAAGGAGACAAATCTCAAGGTTGTAGGTGGTATAAATACTTTGATAATAAATATACTTTGAAGATAGTGTGCTCCAATAACTACCACTCAGTGGCTCTAACATGTACCTCGGAGAAACTGTTCATGCCACACATCAACTCCAGCTTTCCAAACAACCTCAACCCACTGCAATTTGCCTATCACTGAAACAGTTCTACGGTGGGCGCCGTCTTCCTGGCCCTATACTCATCACTGAAGCACCTGGACAGTAAAGGCACCTACATCAAACTACTCCAACATGAGGAAATCTGCAGATGCTGGAAATTCAAGAAACACACATCAAAGTTGCTGGTGAACACAGCAGGCCAGGCAGCATCTCTAGGAAGAGGTACCATCAACGTTTCAGGCCGGGTCCTGACGAAGGGTCTCGGCCCGAAACGTCGACTGTACCTCTTCCTGGAGATGCTGCCTGGCCTGCTGTGTTCACCAGCAACTTTGATGTGTGTTACATCAAACTATTGTTTATTGACCACAGTTCTGCTTCAGTGCTATTATTCCAAGCAAACTCATCAATAAACTCCGAACTGTGGGAGTCAATGCCTCCCTATGCAACATGATCCTTGACTTTCTGACCAGCAGACCTCAATTAGTAAGGATAGGCAGCAACACCTTTGTCATGATTATTCTAAACAGGATTATTCAGCCTTCCTCTACTCCCTGTGCACTATTGTGTGTGGCCATTCTATATGTATGCAGAACATACCACTGGGCTGCATCTCAAATAGCGATGAGTCAGAGTACAGGAACAAGATAGAGAGTTTAGTGGCATGGTGTCATGACAACAACCTTGCCCTCAATGTTAACAAAACAGAAGAGCCTGTCATTGACTTTGGAAAATGGGGTGGGGGGGGGGGTAATGCACATGTTTCTGTCTATATCAATGGTGTTGAGTTTGAGCATTCAAGATCCTTGGTGTGAACATCACCAATAGCCTGTCCTATTCCAATCATGGTGATATCACAGCCAAGAAAGCTCACCAATGCCTCTTCCTCAGGAGGCTAAAGAAATTTGGCATGTCCCTGATGGCTTTTACCAATTTTTATCAATGCACCATAGAAGCATTTTCTCTGAATGTATAATGGCTTGGTATGGCAACTCTTCTGCATGTGACTGCAAGAAACTACAGAGAGTTGTGGACACAGCTCAGCACATCACAGGAATCAACCTGCCCTTTATGGACTTCTCTATACTTCTGGATGCCTCGGTAAAGTAGTCAGCATAATCAAAGACCCCAACCCACCACTTACATTCTCTCTTCTCCCCCTCCAATTGGGCAGAAGATATGAAAGCCTGAAAGCATGTGCACCAAGCTGAAGGACAGCTTCTTGTCTCACAGTTAACAGACTCTTGTTTGATAAGATGGACTCTTGGCTTCACCATCTACCTTGTTATTATCTTGCAGTTTATCATTTACCTGCACTGCACTTTATTGTTAGCTTTTACACTTTATTCTCCATTGCTGTTGCTTTACCTTATTCTAGCTTAATGCACTGTTCAATGATTTGGTCTGTATAAACAGTATGCAAGACATGCTTTTCACTTTATCTTTGTATATGTGACAATAATAAACCGATACCAATACCAGTATTAAACTTGTCCAACCAGTCAGTGATCCTTCCTTGACACATTACGGTATCCACAACTGAAGTTAGTTTAATAGTGGGATGCTATGCATCTTGACCTCCCACCCATCCTAAATCATAGAGTGACATTTTACAATTCATTATACATATACATATACATTAATGATCTGGATGATGGGGTGGTAAATTGGATTAGCAGGTATGCAGATGATACTAAGTCCACACTACACCGGATAATTTCGAAAACGAAGCTTTTTCTCGTTTTTTTGACCCTCTGTCCACACTAAAACGGCGTTTTCATCCCCCGAAAACGGAGATTTTCAGAAACGGTCTCCAGAGTGAATAAATCTGAAAATGCCTAATATCCGTTGCAGTGTGTACGGGGTAACTGGAGCTTTTTAGAACCGCTGTCATGACGTGCCAGAACAGATAGCGGCAGCACGGCATTTCATTGTTTTCTTTTTCTTCTTCTTCTTCTTCTTCTTATTATTACTACTACTTTATTGTCGCCAAACAATTGATACTAGAGTGTACAATCATCACAGCAATATTTGATCCTGCGCTTCGCAGAACCTAACAATTTCAGAACAGACAGCAATGAGGCTGAAGCCAGAAGAGTTAGAAATGTACTCACCAAATACTTTGACCCATAGCTTACTAAATAAATAAGTATACTCACTTTGCCGTTTTTTGTCCTTGCTTGTATGAAGGTGGTTTATCTAGTTATGCAAGTACTTCTCTGACAATAGATGTGTAACAGCCTAATGTAACATTGTATGGAAATACAAGATAAGACTGATGCAGACATGTTTTATACATTTAACAAGGTGCTTTAATAATGCAACAGAGTTAGTCAGTTTTTCAATGTTCGTCGTCAGCCAGGTCGTACTGTCTGTGAGCTCCCTGTCAGTTGCCTCCATATGCTCCAGTATTTGTTTTTTTTAGTTTTAAGTCCTCCTGCATGAGAGCCAAGAGCAATTCCTTTTAAGTTTTTCTACTCTGTAACTGGATAAACACGCACCAAGTATACAGTTTCCTCTTCGCTTGTTTTCTGTGTGTCCAGTAGAGGGGATTCGCCCAAATATCCGTGTTAGTGTGGACAGAGATATTTTGAAAAACGCTTAGTATGTACGCCTGTCGTTTTTACTCAAAACCGGCATTTTCAAAATTATCTGGCGTAGTGTGGACGTAGCCTAAGATAGGTGGAGTTGTGGATAATGAAGTAAGTTTTCAAAGCTTGCAGAGAGATTTAGGCCAGTTAGAAGAGTGGGCTGAAAGATAGCAGATGGAGTTTCATGCTGATAAATGTGAGGTGCTACATTTTGGTAGGACTAATCAAAACAGGATTAGTATGGTAAATGGTAGGGCATTGAAGAATGCAGTAGAACAGAGTGATCTAGGAATAATGATGCATAGTTCCCTGAAGGTGGATTCTTATGTGGATCGGGTGGTGGAGAAAGCTTTTGGTATGCTGGCCTTTATAAATCAGAGCATTGAGTATAGGAGTTGGGATGTAATGTTGAAATGGTACAAGTCATTGGTAAGGCCAGATTTGGAATATTGTGTACAGTTCTGGTCACTAAATTATAGGAAAGATGTCAACAAAATAGAGAGAGTACAGAGAAGATATACTAGAATGTTACCTGGGTTTCATCACCCAAGTTACAGAAAAAGGTTGAACAAGTTGGGTCTTCATTCTTTGGAATGTAGAAGGTTGAGGGGGGACTTGATAGAGGTATTTAAAATTATGAGGGGGATAGATAGAGTTGATGTGGATAGGTTTTTTTCCATTGAGAGTGGGGAAGATTCAAACAAGAGGACATGAGTTGAGAGTTAAAGGGCAAAAGTTTATGGGTAACATGAGGGGGAACTTCTTTACTCAGAGTGGTGGCTGTGTGGAACGAGCTTCCAGCAAAAGTGGTTGAGACAGGTTCGATGTTGTCATTTAAAGTTAAATTGGGTAGCTATGTGGACAGGAAAGGAATGGAGGGTTATGGGCTGAGTGCAGGTCGGCGGGACTAGGTGAGAGTAAGCGTTTGGCACAGACTTGAAGGGCCGAGATGGCCTGTTTCTGTGCTGTAATTGTTATATGGTTTATATGGTAATTCAGTGGCATAATTCCAAAATCAAGAAGGCTTTGGAAGTTTATGACTCAAGTTATGTGTAATTTCCTGAGAACCACTTTTCAAATTGTTCAAGTGGAAACCATCTGGAGCATGAAATTCATTTACCTTAATTCTCATTATATTTTCCATTAGGTATTCTTATATTTTGCATTACAATTATTTTGCACTCTTCCCCTACTGTGAAGACTGATGCAAAGTATTGATTTAACATGTTTTTTATTTCCATTAGGATTCCTGCTTTTGTTGTCAACTTGCAATGTCAAGGAATAACTTGAAGTCAAATGACCAGTTATTCATTGTATGGGGCTTTATATTGCTTTATTTGAGTTTGTGTTTTTCTGTGGATATGTTTTTTTTGATATGGAGAGTAATGGAATTACAATCTTTTTTATTCTCAGTTAGATCATTACTATGGCCAAGATTATGGAAAGAATGAGCAGCGTTAGTATGTGTATTTCTGATCTAGGGTGTGCCTGATAAAGTCAGGTGATATAATGAACCAATGCAAGTGAAGAGTTTCAGCAAGTAAAATGTTTATAAAACAATTATAAGAAGGCTTTTTTAAAGCCCTGCAAAGTTAAAGAAAAACCCTTTTATGTAACTCATTATGTTAAACTTTTGTTGGTGCCTTCAACAGGAATACTAACGATGCATTGTCTGTATTTAATAATAACATATTACTGATCTTGTGTACTGAGCACACAAGGTCCTGTACATAAAAACTTCATTTTGGAGTGATTTTTTTCACTTGTATTCTACTTGGTTAATCAGATGATGTTTCACTTTGGCTGCTAATTGAGATCACTTTATTATCAATGTTAAAAGGTTTATCTGTGAAGGTTTATCTGGCCCCCACCGCTTTATTTTCACCATGGATGTCCAGTCCCTATATACTTCCATCCCCAACCAGGAAGGTCTCAAAGCTGTCCACCGTTTTGGATTCCAGACCTAATCAGTTCCCCTCTACCACCACTCTGCTCCGTCTAGTGGAACTAGTCCTTACTGTTAATAATTTCTCCTTTGGCCCCTCCTACTTCCTCCAAACTAAAGGTGTAGCCATGGGCACCCATATGAGTCCCAGCTATGCCTGCCTTTTTGTTGGATTTGTGGAACAATCCATGTTCCAAGCCTTTACTGGTACCTGTCCCCCTCTTTTCCTTCGCTACATCGACGACTGCATTGGCGCTGCTTCCTGCACGCATGCTGAGCTCGTTGACTTCATTAACTTTGCCTCCAACTTTCACCCTGCCCTCAAGTTTATCTGGACCATTTCTGACACCTCCCTCCCCTTTCTTGATCTTTCTGCCTCTATCTCTGGAGACAGCTTATCTACTGATGTCTACTATAAGCCTGCGGACTCTCAGAGCTACCTGGACTATTCCTCTTCTCACCCTGTCTTTTGCAAAAGTGCCATCCCCTTCTCGCAATTCCTCTGTCTCCGCTGCATCTGCTCTGATGATGAGGCTTTTCATTACAGGACGAAGGAGATGTCCTCCTTTTTTAAAGAAAGGGGCTTCCCTTCCTCCACCATCAACTCTGCTCTCAAACGCATCTTTCCCATTTCACGCACATCTGCTCTCACCCCATCCTCCCGCCACCCCACTAGGAATAGGGTTTCCCTTGTCCTCACCTACCACCCCACCAGTCTCTGGGTCCAACATATAATTCTCCATAACTTCCGCCATCTCCAGTGGGATCCCACCACTAAGCACATCTTTCCCTCCCTCCCCCCGCCCCTGCTTTCCGCAGGGATCGCTCCCTACGCGACTCCCTTGTCCATTTGTCCCGCACATTCCTTCCCACCAATCTCCCTCCCGGCACTTATCTTTGTAAGCGGAACAAGTGCTACACATGCCCTTACACTTCCTCCCTCACCACCATTCAGGGCCCCAGACAGTTCTTCCAGGTGAGGCAACACTTCACCTGTGAGTTGGCTGGGGTGATATACTGCATCCGGCGCTCCCGATGCGGCCTTCTATATATTGGCGAGACCCGACACAAGCTGGGAGACAGTTTCACTGAACACCTATGCTCTGTCTGCCAGAGAAAGCAGGATCTGCCAGTGGCCACACATTTTAATTCCACGTCCCATTCCCATTCTGATATGTCTATCCACGGCCTTCTCTACTGTAAAGATGAAGCCACACTCAGCTTGGAGGAACAACACCTTGTATTCCGTCTGGATAGCCTCCAACCTGATGGCATGAATATTGACTTCTCTAATTTCTGTTAATGCCCCACCTCCCCTTCGTACCCCATCCGTTATTTATTTATTTTTATTATTATTATTTTCTCTCTCTCCTTTTTCTCCCTCTGTCCCTCTCACTATACACCTTGCCCATCCTTTGGGCTTCCCCCCTCCCCCTTTCTTTCTCCCTAGGCCTCCCATCCCATGATCCTCTCATATCCCTTTCGCCAATCAACTGTCCGGCTCCTAGCTCCATCCCTCCCCCTCCTGTCTTCTCCTATCATTTTGGATCTCCCCCTCCCCCCTCCCACTTTCAAATCTCTTACTATCTCTACTTTCATTTAGTCCTGACGAAGGGTCTAGGCCCGAAACGTGGACTGTACCTCTTCCTATAGATACTGCCTGGCCTGCTGTGTTCACCAGCAACTTTTATGTGTGTTGCTTGAAATTCCAGCATCTACAGATTTTCACGTGTTATCTGTGAAGCATTGCTTATTGTTGCCCTGATAATTCTAGTAACTGTGAAATATTGTTCCCCAAATAATGTGATTTTTGAATTATACTCATGCATAATATTTAACGTTAGTTCACTTTTACAGTTTTCAGTTCACAAACAAATGCTCCTTGCATTGCACTGCCAAAGTTCCTCAGTTCTGTGTGTTTTTTGTATCTTTTCAAGTACCTTTTCATTTGGGTGTGGGAGGGTAATCAAGTTTAACTAGATCCATACCTCTAGCAGTACCATAGTGAAATCAGTCACAGGGCAAGAGTTACTCACATCGAATCATTTTTAAGTGACTTTAGTGATATTGAAAGTATTATTGAAAGGGTTAGGAACTTCCTAAAGTATAACAGAAGTAATGGAAATACTCTAGTTAAGAAGCATATTTGAAGAGAAGCACCCTGGTCACAGAATCTTGTTTATCCTATTTGCCTCTTTAAAATAAACGTGAGAAAAGTTTTTTCACCCATTTGGTTAGATTGCTTAACAAATCTTTTTTAAGCACTCAGCATAAAATCCAGTCTAATGTTGGTTTTGCTGTTATTCATTTAATTGTTTCTTGGCAAGGCTACTATTTTGCTATTTCCCAATTCCAACAATATACAAGGAAATCCTGAGAGAGGTTGCCCACTCAAACATCTCAAATTTCAGTCCTGCCTTGCTGCTTTCTACATATGGAATGTTCCTAGTTTTTCCATCACATTAACTAACTTTAATTGCATTCTTAACAGGAAATCCAATTCTAATGATATTCATTGCCCTTGCTTTAAATATGAAACTTGTCTTATTGGATGCTTATATTTCATAATTCAACGTAAGATCAAAAAATAAAATTCAATGACCTTTTCTTCATTTGGGTTAAAACTAATTATGTTGTGGTTTAAAATGAAGGTTAAAGCAGATTTTAATATTATCATATATGGAACTCGAGCTTTAGACACTTGAATGACTGACTAGTTCAGTGTAATTACTGTGATTCATGGGATATTTGTTATGCAAGAGATGAATGGAATTGATCTTAAATTGTTTCGACTTGCCACTGCATCTGATTTGAAATATCTGGATAGCATACTGTCAGTTATGGTAAGCTATCAAGATTAAATGTGTCACTGGCTCAGGTGAAACAATTTTGAAATTAATGTGTATAGTTCACACTTGACAGCTGAGTAAAATTGCAGTTTACATACTGAAGTGGTTTCATAATCTGTTTGTAAACCTGTTGTTGTCAGATGTCTTTAGGGAATAGTTTGTCATAAGGGATTTTCTCTTCACGTAATGAACAGAAAACATTTGTGACAATTCATTGTTGTTTTTCACAAAATACATTTTTGGTTTATTTTGGTAGCATTTACTAGATGGAAACTTTCATGGTTTTTATCAAGTTTGTCAACTAAATTGCTTAATCAATGAAATACCAAATTTATCTCAATGCTAGTTTTTGATTTCAAGGTCTGATTACAAATCACGGAAGCTGTGATTTAGAATTTCTGATCATTTTAATTTCATGAAAAGAATTTTGCAGAAGTAATCCTGTAAACAATTTTGTCCAAAAGTCAAAAACTTTAAGTAAATACCATTGCTTATCTTGGTTATATATGCACATATTACATTTACGATATTGAGTAGTTGCTAGTCACAGCAGCATGCTAACAACTCATTGATTATGAACTTGGAAAATACTGAAAAGTGAAGTGCGTATTGGTATAAAGATGTAATAGAGAAGAATCCTGGAAATTCTGCAGTTTGTGAAGTATTGACCCACTCATGTCAGGTAATATACCAGTATTGTTATTCTGTGGCATTGTTATCTAGTAACTTAAGGCTTTATCATATATATCTTCATGGGATATCTGAAAAAAAAGCAAGTTATAGTTCATGCCTAGCCTCATCTTATAATTTTCCCAGTTTGCTTTTTAAAGATTGGAGAGGCAGCTCCAAAACACCCCCTTCCCACAGGCCACTTCCAGAGTATGCAACAAGTTAGAACACAGATTGTGAACTTGACTAGATTGTGACGTTGTACAAAACTAAGTGGAAACCTTGAGCTGACCCAGGGAACATATTCAGAGTGACAAAGGGAGTCCCAGCCCAGTTTACAAAGTACACCCACAAATTTCTACCTCTTGTCCAATTCTGTGTGCATTCTGTTCATTGGTAAAACAGACCTTCCAGAGGTGGTGGTCGGAAGAGAAGGCTCTGGGAGGCCTCAAGGTGAGCTCAGAATCACTTGTTGCCTTTTGGCATTAGGTAAAACAAAGGCGAGAAAAACACTTACAAATTACCACTTGTTATTCTCTGCCAGTATTTCTCAGTGTCAGGGAAAAAGAATTAGGAATAAACATTGATAGCAAAAAGGGCATAGAATATTAGAGGTGGGCAACTTCCATGGGCATGGTAACCTCAAGAACATAGCTGACTGGGTTCTGAAGGACATGGGTACCAGATTCTGTGTGTAGTAGATCAGCGGTCCCCAACCACCGGGCCGCAAAGCATGTGCTACCAGGCCGCGAGGAAACGATATGAGTCAGCTGCACCTTTCCTCATTCCCTGTCACGCACTGTTGAACTTGAACATAGGGTTGCCAACTGTCCCGTATTAGCCAGGACATCCCATATATTGGGCTAAATTGGTTTGTCCCATACGGGACCGCCCTTGTCCCGTATTTTCCCCGCTAAGGTAGAGCGTTCCTATGAAACCTTTCGTGCTGAAATGGCATAAAGCGAAGAAGCAATTACCATTAATTTATATGGGAAAAACTTTTGAGCGTTCCCAGACCCAAAAAATAATCTACCAAATAATACATAAAACCTAAAATAACACTAACATATAGTAAAGGCAGGAATGATATGATAAATACACAGCCTATATAAAGTAGAAATAATGTATGTACAGTGTAGTTGGGAAGTTTAAGCCAAAAGCGATTTATGGAAAAAACATCGGCACGTATGCGGATGCACATGTCACGCATGCGCACACAGGTGCCCGCGCAAGGCTTCATGGTCATGGTAGTCTTTCAGGGTAAACACAAGTCCCGTATTTGACTGCTACTTTTGTCCCTTATTTGGGAGTGAGAAAGTTGGCAACCCTGACTGTAAAAGACACGTTGAGGTGAGTTTAACCCTACTTGAACACCCCCTCCCCGGGTCGGCCGGTCCATAAGAATATTGTCAATACTAAACCGGTCCGCAGTGCAAAAAAGGTTGGGGACCCCTGTCGTAGATAGTGAGTGAGCTATCAGAATAGATAAATTTACTTGAGTTCATTCATAGTGATCTACCTGTTGCTGAGTGATGGTCATCTGGACATTCAGCACAGGAGTGGGATCTTTGCCCCACCATGCCCATATTGTTCTTTTAGCCTATCTACACCAATCCCATATACCCAAGGTTCATAACCTTCTCTGCTTTGGCTTGTCTAAATGTCTCTTAAGCATAGTAATTGTATCTGATTCCACTACATACTCTAGCAACAAAGTTCAAAGTAAATTTATTATCAAAGCGGAGCAGACTTGATGGGCTGAATGGCCTACCTCTGCTCCTTTGTCTTGTCTTGTGATCAAAGCACATATACACAACACAAAGATTCATTCTCTTGTGGACATGCACCGTAAATCAAGAAACACAGTAGAATTATTGAAAGGCCACATCCAACCAGACAGTCAACCAACTGATCCAATACAAAAGAGAGAAAAAAATAATAAATAACTAAGTAATAAGCTATCAGGATTAAATGTGTCATTGGCTCATTAATCAGGGGTAAGTTTTTTACACAGAGAGTGGTGAGTGTGTGGAATGGGCTGCCGGCCACGGTGGTGGAGGTGGATACAATAGGGTCTTTTAAGAGGCTCCTGGATAGGTACATGGAGAGAAAAATAGAGGGCAATGGGTAACCTGGGGTAATTTCTAAATTAAGTACATGTTGGGCCCGGCATTGTGGGCCGAAGGACCTGTATTGTGCTGTAGGTTTTCTATGTTTCTAAATATGAAGGACATGAAATGAAGCGTCCTTGAAATAGAGTCCATAGGTTGTGGGAAAAGTTCAGTGATTGTGCAAGCAAAGTTATCCCCTCTGGTTCAAGAGCCTGATGGTTGAGGGGTAGTAACTGTTCTTGAACATGGTGGTGCGGATCCTGAGGCTCCTGTACCTTCTTTCTGATAGCAGCAGCAAGAAGAGAACATAGCCTGGATGATGGGGGATCTTGATGATAGATGCTGCTTTCTTACACGGTGCTCCATGTAGGGATGAGCTCAGTGGTGGGGAGGGCTTTACCCGTGATGGACTGGGCCATATCCACTACTCTTTGTGGGATTTTCCATTCAAGGATATTGGTGTTTCCATACCAGGCTGTGATGCAACCAGTCAATAAACTCTACACCACAGATCTATAGAAGTTCATCATAGTTTTAGATGTCGTGCCAAATCTTCATAAACCTCTAAGGAAGTAGATGCTGTGCTTTCTTCGTATTTGCATTTTATGTGCTGGCTCCTGGATAGACCCTCTGAAATGATAACACTGAGGAATTTAAAGTTGCTGACCCTCTCCACCTCTGATCCCTCAATGAGGACTGGCTCATAGACCTCCGGTTACCTCCTCCTGAAGTCAATAATCAGCTTCTTGCTGACATTAAGTGAAAGGTTCTTTTGGCACCATTCAGTCAGATTTTCAATCTCCCCCTTATATGCTGATTCTTCACCACCTTTGATTTGGCCAGTGACGGTGGTGTCACCAGCAAATGGTATTGGAGCTGTGCTTAGCCTCATGGTTCAAATTACAATCACTTTGTGTGGAGGTATAAAAAAGCTTTTCCCCTCAAATTATTTTTGAAACTCCTTAGTCTCACCTGTAGTCTAGGCCCTCTTGTTATTGATACACAGACCATGGGGAGAAGATTCCATCTACCCAGTTATAATCTTATATGTCTCTATCAGGTCTCGCCTTGCACTGATGAAAATAAGTCTAGCCTATAAATCTTTCCCCATACTAAGGTCTTTCTATTCAGGAAACATCTTGGTAAATCTCCTTTGCACTCTCCAATGATAGCACGATTGTCACAAGCTCAGCTGAATATAGCGTTAAGACCGTTGAACTTAAGAACAGTACAGCACTGTACAGGTCCTTAAGACCCACAATGTTGTGGAGACCTTTTAACCTATTCCAAGATCAATCTAACCCTTCCCTCCCACTTGCCCTCCATTTTTCTTTCATCGATGTGCCTATTGCGCAAAATATTCCCAAGTGTCTGTAACCAGTATTTTGTAAATTTGCAACATGGCGTCACTTTATTCTATGCCTTAGCATTTTAATGCAAGCATCCCATATATTGCCTTCTCCACCCTAGGATACTCTGGGATCAGCAATTCAGTTCTTTCTCCTTCGCTCCAACAGTACAAAATTTCACCTAGTTAAGTCAGAAAACCCCTAGTTTTCCAAGTAGAACTGCTTTTTTAAAGTATATGATCAGGTCCTTTATGGTTATCCTTAGGAAGCTAAGTTTTCACTTTATTAATTTACAGGGCATACAGTCCAAGCCTGACTCAACTCTCCTTATAATCTAACCCTTGCAATTGAGATATAATTTTGGTAAAAGAATAGCTTGCTTCTCTCCAGCACTTATCGATGAGTGCAATGGAATGACTATTAATAGCTCAAAACAATATTACCTACCTATTATTCCTATTGTTTATTTCCTTCTGCTTGGTTAATTTCTTCATTGGGTTAATTCCAAGAGCTTCAAAATTACCTAGTAGTCTCTTAGGTAGCATTTTTTCAAATGCATTCAGAAAATCCACATAAATTACGTTTGCCATTCACTATTATCAATTTCTCCAAAAACATTCAATCAGTTTTGACAGGCACGATGACTAAACCTTTATGCGTACATCTACAGTGTCTCTATTTAGCTGAAAATATCCAAGTATCTAGTCATTTATTCTTTATTATAGACTGATTACCAGTTTATTTGCAATAGATGTTGATTTCAGAAATATAGCATTCCTTGGTTTCTTCCTTTTAAGTCACAGAATGTCTTATTGCAGTTGACCCTTATCGAGAGAACTTGGGAAAATTATCATTGGAACATCCACATTGTTCTCACCACCTTTAAAATCCTTGAATAGAATCATCTCAGGATTTGATATTCTTTGCCATCATTTTCTTAATTACTGTTATTTTTTTGTACACGAAGACCATAGGTACAGAATTATGCTATTGAGTCTGCTCCATAAACTTCACTTGACTTTGGTCAGTTCCCATCCTGTATTCAATATTAGTATCCTGTATTAGTATCTAGCTCTTTTCTCTTTACAGATACAAAAATTCTTAGACAGCAAAAGCAACATTACTTACATGCAAGAAAGAACAGTGATGCTATGTTGACCATTTCATGTAATATATTATCTTTGAAACTAAGTGTTTCAAATACTTAAAAAGTTTTGATAGCCAACAAGATTAAACTGCTCACAAATGACAGTTCACAACAGGGTTATCCTGTGAATCCAATAGATGCTTTAAACCAAGCAACAATTGGTTGTCAATTCATTTTATTCATCACTTATTTTCTCATATGTTTCTTTTTTAAGGATGAACGTGAAGCAAGAGAAAAAGTAAAACGAGAGCAAGATGAAGCATACAGAGTTTCTCTGGAAGCAGATCGAGCTAAGGTTCGTTCTATTTTGCAAAATTTGAAAACTTACAGATAGCACCAAATTTAGTGGTATAGTAAACAGTGAAAAAGGTTATTCAAGGTAACAGTAGGATATGGGTTAACTTGTCTTTGTTGGCTAAGGTATTGAGTATGAGAGTTGGGGCATCATGTTACAGTTGTTCTAAACTTTGCTTACGCCACACAGAGTATTGTATGGGTTTCTGGGCATTGCACACTGAAGTGTGTGATTAAGCGAGAAAGGGAGCAAGAAAATATTCACAAGGCTGTTATGTGGATTGCAGCGTTTCAGTTATCAGAATAGATAAGGTCAAGTAAACCTGTTTTCCCTGTAGTGAGGGAGGCTGGGAGGTAACATGATAGCAGTATGTTCTGAAAGCTATAGATAGGATACATAACCTGCTTGTGTTTGTCATGGTTGGGGTGTCTAAAACTAAAGGGTGTAGCTTTAAGGTGTGAGGAAGGAGGTTTCAAGGAAATCTGAGTAGTAATATTTTCACACAACGGGTAGTTGGTATGTGGAACAAGCTGCCAGATGCAGTGGAGGTAGGAGCAAAATTGAATTGAATTGACTTTATTTCTTACATCCATCACATACATGAGGAGTAAAAATCTTTGTCTTGCGTCTCCATCTAAATGTGCAATCATAGTCATTTATAATAATTTATAATAAATAGAACAGTCAATGTAATATAGAGTACACTCAGATCAGCGTGAGTTCATCAGTCTGATGACCTGGTGGAAGAAGCTGTCCTGGAGCCTGTTGGTCCTGGCTTTCATGCTGCAGTACCACTTCCCTATGGTAGCAGCTGGAATAGATCCATGGTTGGTATCAATATTTAAGAAGTATCTTGACAGGTACTTGAATGAGCAGCACAGGTAAAGATGTAGAATTAATAGCAGAAAGTGGAATTATTAGATGTAGGTACAATGGTTGGCATAGACATGTTGAGTTGAAGGGCCTATTTCTATGCTGTACAAATCTGACTTTTTATTCTCATAATGTGGGATGATTCTTTTCCTCTTTAAGGCCAGTTTTTTTAATGTTGGTCAGATTGACTTTCTAACTTCCATAATCTTTTTTAGCTCTGCAGTCCTTCATGGTTTGTTACATTCAAGATTTAAATTGCTCCCCTCCACCCCAACTCCTGTTAGTACATCAACAGGCCCTTTGGCCTATCTATGCTGATATCAAGCACCCATTTTTACACTTATCATACCCTAATCAATTTTGTTCTCCCCTCATTCTTCTCATCTCCCCCCCCCCCGCCGCCCCAGATTCTGTCCCTTGCTTACACACCAGGGACAATTTACAATTGCCAACCTGCATGTATTTGGAATGTGGGAGGAATCTGGAGTTCCCAAGAGAAACCCATGGGATCTTGGGTGAACATTCAAACTCCACACAGGCAACATCAGAGGTCAGAATCCAACTCAGTCACTGGAGATCAAGATGTCTTTGGACTTTCCAGCCCTGCCCCCTTGAAATTCTCTGCTCTATGCCTTTCCTATCCCTGGTGCTTATTAAAACTCAGTTCTTTGGTTGAATGCTCATTTTTCCAAATATCATGCTTTTTGTCAGCCTTCGTTTGATATGATTTACATGAGAAGCTGAGATATTTTGGTACATCTTGAGAAGTACATAATTTGAACATTAAAACAAATAGAACTTGAACTTGTTCCTTAACTTTGATGGAAACTTTGTGATATTTGAGAAATCTCAGGTGAGGTTAAGAAGCGCGAAGTATTTTGTGGTGAATTACCATCAGTTTTTCCAAATAAACCTGTGTGAAAACAGAATTCCTGCAGCTGTTCATTGGTAATTTGCCAATGGGCACCTTATTAAATCTCATGGTGGATCACCATAATGACAGCAGTTCTCCAGCACTTAACCCTGGCACAGATTCAAAGGAGAAGAGTGGGTACAAGGCATTAAGTAAACATTCATACTTGGGTTTGCTTACTAGTTACATTTTATTTCAATATTTATACAGGTTTTTATATTTTGAGACCTGTTTTGTATTCAGTGTGGGATTGCTGGGATTGCCCCCAAAATCTGACTATTATGTCTTCTTAAATGGCAATTTTCCCACACTTTAATTTATATGTCAACAGTTTTAGTAACTTATTTGCCTTGGAAATGTTTTTGAATGTTAACAACATTCAGAAACCTTTCCAATATATGTATGTAAGGAAAACTTGCCACTGCACAATGTCCTTTCTGGAGTTAGTACAAGCTTTATTTAAAGTGTTCTCAACAGACAGTGAAAACAAATCTAAGTGAAAGCTTATGGCTAGCATTAGCTCACTTTTCTGCAAAATTTGGCCTTTTATTTTTTGTATAAGGACTATTTGCACATTCATTATATCAATGTTATTAAGAGTTCCCTGTACTTTTTTTAAACTACTAAATTAGGGAATACAATATGGTGAACTAAAATGGTCTTCAACTTTTCTTCAACTCAATTTATGTTCTTCAGAGAGAAGCACAAGAAAGAGAAATAGCAGAGCAGGTGCGTCAAGAACAGATTCGAAAAGAACAAGAAGAAGAACGAGAGGTAAAAGTATATAAGAACTAAACCTCTTTTTGTACCTGTATTCTGAGCATATTGTACATCTCAGTTTCATTTCAAAACACTTAACTTCCGTCTCTCAGTAGTACCACAGTCGAATCTCATCACATCACATCTTTCACCTTCATGTTTGTTCTTCTTGTTATAGCGACGTAAACAATAGTAAGATGCATTTACTAGCGAATAGGGCATTGAACAAGACGTTTCAGATAATGCACTTGTTTTCCCATGATTGTCCTTCATTTTCACTGTGACTAAAAGATATTGATAAAAGAAGAAAGAAATATGAAAACTCATAAGACAGAATCAGGTTTAGTATCACTGATATCATGAAATTTGTTGTTTTGGGACAGCAGTGCAGTGCAATAAATGAAAATACAATAAATTGCAGTAAGAAATATATAGAAATTTAAATAAATAGTGCAAGGAGAGTGCAAAAATAGTGAGATGGTGTTCATGGATTGGATCATTGTTCATTCAGAGTCTGATGGAAGAGGCGAATTGTGTGGTGTCTTTAGGCTCCTGTACCTCATCGCCAATGGTAGTAACAAGAAGAGAGCACATTGTGGGTGAGAGGGGTCCTTAATGATGGTGCCACCTTTTTAAGGTATCGCCTTTGTAAGATGTTCTCCATGCTGGAGAAGCTCGTGCTCTTGGTGGAGCAGGCTGAGTTTGCAGCTTTTTTCCGATCCTGTCCAGTAGCTCCTCCATACTAGCTGGTGATGCAACCAGTCAGAAAGCTCTCCACAGTACATCCATTTAAATTTACTGGAGTCTTTGGTGACGTAACAAGTCTTCTCAAAGTCCTAATAAAGTATAACCATTAACTTGCTTTTTTCATCAGACAGAATGATTCTGGATCTAGCTCATTTCCTGGACTTACCATCAATGCTGTGCCTGCATTTATTTTTCAAAATGTGGAGAGTTCAGCAAACAAAGTCCTCACATTAGTATCCAGCAGAGCAGAAAAGGTATCAAACAACAAGTAGGCCTTAGCCTTTGTTAGCTTGCAAAATATTATAATTATGAAGAAAACGTTGCTATGTCACAGGGCTCAATGATCAGCCTTGCTATGTATCAGAGAGTTGGATAATTCTCAAGCATAGAAGGCCAAGAGTTCCTGCGACATGACTTTCTAAACCTTTAGAGTTACCAGCTTTTAATCAGCATAGTTTGGCCCATCCTCACAACTATCCTTATCCTGCTAGTAGAGTATTTCAGTGCAGGTGCAGCTCACATAGAACTGTACAGCAGAGGAACAGGCCCTCTGGCCCACAATGTTGTGCTGAACCAATTAAATTAGTCATCAAATGCCAACTAAGCTCATCTATGCAATGCCCATATCCTTCCATTTTCCTCACATTCATGTGCCTATCTAAATGTCTCTTAAAAGTCCCTAATGTATCTTCCTCCATCACCACCCCAGGCAGCACATTCCAGGCACCCACTGCTCTGTGTATAAAAACCTGGGGAAAAGATGCTCCCCATCTACTTTATCTATGCCTCTCATAATCTTAAAATCTCAATCTCAATCTCTGCTGCTCCAGGCAAAACAACCCAAGTTTGTCCAAACTCTTGTTTTGGACATGTCTTCTAATCCAGGCTGCATCCTGGTAAACCCCTTTACACCCTCTCCAAAGCTTCAGTACCCTTCCTATAATGGGGCGACCAGAAATGATGCAACTTAACAAGAGTTTTATAAAACTGCAACATAACTTCCTGATTTTTCAACTCATTGCCTCAACTAATAAAGGCAAGCATACCATAAGCCTTCTTAACCACCCTATCAACCTGTGTAGCCACCTTCAAGAAGCTATAAACTTGGACCCCAAGATCCCTCTGCTCCTTAACACTGTTCAGGGTCTTGCCTTTAACAATGTACTGTCTCTTTAAGTTTGACCTACCAAGGTGCAACACTTTTTACATTTGTTTCGGTTAAATTACATCTGCATCTTTGCCAGTCTTCTACGATATCTACAACATCATCAATCTTCGTGTCATCTGCAAACTTACTTAACCTCCCATCTACAATTTCATCAAGGTCATCATTATACATGACAAACAGCAGAGGACCCAATGCAAATCCCTGTGGAACACTAATAATCACAGTCCTCCAGCTATAATGAGTCCCTTCGACCATTACCCTGTATCTTCTATAGGTAAGCCAGTTCAGAATCCAAATGGCTAATTCGCCATGGACCTCATGCATCTTAATCTTCTTGATGAGCCTCCCATGAGGGACCTTGTCAAACTCCTTACTAAAATTCATGTACGCAACATCCACAGTTTTAACTTTTATCAATTACCCTTGTCACCTCATCAAAGAACTCAATCAAGTTAATCAGCCAATTCTGAATCCAAAAGGCCAAGTCACTGTGAATCCCATGAAATTCTTTCAGTAAGATGGTACAAATTAAAGGGACAATTTTGCTGTGAGTGTGCAGTAGATTCCCAAACAGTCTGATGGAGCCCATATGCCAAATACACTGGCCTACTAGCAATGCATATGAAGCTACAGTTCCTAATGGATGCTTTACATTGTCTCCTGCAGCAAGATTTACAGTTAACCACTATCACTCATGTTGCGTCAGAATCAGTCGGACTGTAATGTCCAGTGCTGGAAACACTCAATAAATCGGATAATATTTGTGGAGAGAAAACTATTGTTACTGTTTCAGATCTGTTTCGTCAGAACTCTCTTTCGCTTTTCATAATTACCTGACCTACTCTGTATTTCATATCATATTTCACATTTCCGGAATCTCTACTATTTTGCTTTTTTATTATTTAACCCAGTGGTCCCCAACCAAAGCATGCAGTGGTGCAATGGTAGCCAGGAAACACCCAGCACATCTTTAAGAAAAAAGCCGAAATAAACAAGCTAATTAATTAGATGTCGCCTGGCACGTAAATGTCGGCCCAGATCATAGGCGATTGCCAATTGCGTAGAGCAAGTGAATTTCTCCCAAATTCATTCTCCTTAACTGTACCTGTATGTCTCTTTAAGACAGTATTACTTCAAGAATGATATGTGTATATACACTGTCCAATTGATATATTGTCAGAGTTCATCGAGCAAGTTTGCGCTAACTTTCTGAGCATATGCCATAAAACTTATCTTATGCCAAGCCGTCCATCATACCCTGTATAACATGTAGTGGTCTAGCAGCTTAAGAAGAAACGTTATTCCCTGATGACTTAACTCATCACTCTCCTATATACAGTCCTAACCATAACAATTTTTTTGCATTTCTCAGAAAGCTGCCTATGTATTTGGCATACAATCTCCATCAGACTGTTTGGAAACCTGCTGTATACACACAGCAAAATTGTGCCTTTAATTTGTTCCATCTTACTCAAGGAATTTCCTGTCGCATGGAATCCACAGTGACTTGGCCTATTGATGGGATGTATTCTTGTTGAAAGTCTGTGTCTCATGGTGTTCTGCAGGGATTACTGTACTTGTTCCTCTGCTGTTGGTATATATAAATGATTTAGATGGGCTGGCTGGTGGCACAATGACATCAGCACCGGACTCTTGGAACGGAGGTTCCCGGGTTGGAACCCAGTCGGAGCTGCTCCCGAGTATGCTTTCCATCCATGTTAGGTTGAGTGTCAAGATCGCAACTCGACCTCGTAAAATAAAGGTGAAAATACTGCGAAATGTCTGTGTGAAGAGTGGCACGCCACACAGTCTCTCTTTCTTGCTCTGCACCTTGTAAAAGCATGAAAAAGACATCATCCTGCCAACATCGTACACACCAATCAATAAATAAATGACTTGGATGAAAATATGGAAGGGTGGGTTAGTAAATTTACAGACATTACAAAGATTGATGGTTTGTGGATAGTGTAGGTGATTGCCAAAGAATACAGTGGTGCTAGAAAGTTTGTGAACCCTTTAGAAGTTTCTCTATTTCTGCATAAATATGCCCCAAAATATGATCAGATCTTCACGAAAGTCCTAAAACTAGCTAAAGAGAACCAATTACAGTCAGATGTTTCAATCAATGGAATGACAATCAGGTTGTGCATTGGAGGCCTTGTCCTATTTAAAGAACATAAACCTAGGTCTTCGCTATCAAAGTCTGATCTTTATCACACGTTTTTGGGCGTGTTCCTTGCCGCGGTCAGTGAGGATTTCTGAGGACTTCAGTAAAGAGGTTGTTGATGCTTATCAGACTGGAAAAGGATACAAAACCATTTCTAAAGAGTTTGGGCTCCACCAATCCAGAGTCAGGTAGACTGTGTACAAATGGAAGAAATTCAACGCTGTTGTTACTGTCCCCAGGAGAGTTCGACCAACAAAAATCACTTGAAGGGGCCGAGACTTTTCATCAGGACTGGATCTTTTTTTTCTCCAGTCCTGATGAAGGATCTAGGCCCCAAATGTCGACTGTACTCTTTTCCATAGATGTTGCCTGGCCTGTTTAGTTCCTCCAGAATTTTGTGTGTGTCCACTGTATATCCATTCGGTTTGGTTACCATTGAAATCCAGTAATAGGAAGCATACAGTTGTTTTTCTGACTGGAAGTTGTAACCAGTGACATGAAAATCGGTGGAGTCATAGATTGGAAAGGAAGTTGTCTAAGGATACAGATTGGAAAGTTAATGGGAATAGTGGAAGATGGAATTTAATTTAAACAAGTGTGAGGTAATGCATTTTGGGACATCAAGTGTAACACAGTATAGGGCAGTAATATGCAGTAAATGGCAGGGACCTTAAGAGCATTGATGTACAGAGAGAACTTCGGAGCTAGTTCAGTTTTTTGAAAGTAGAAAGACAGGTGAATAGGTTGTGGCAAAGACGTTTGGAATATTTGCCTTCCTAAGCAAAGGCACTGAGTTGGAGCTTCAGGTTGCTGTTGTACAAAGCATTGATTAGGGCACACTTGGAGTATTGTATTTGGGACTTTTTGTACCTAGAGGAAGGATGTAGGTACATTACAAAGAGTGTAGAGGAGGTTTACCAGGATGATTCCTAGAAAGGTGAGCTGTGGTTAAAAGAGGGGGTAAGTTTGTTCTCACTCAAATGTGGGAGACTGAGATTTTGGTTACAGTTCTAACGTAAACTGAAGAAATTGTGTATGCTGTCAATTATAATGACACGTATTAAGATTAAGCAAACTCTCAGTGCCTACTTATTTAATATTTAACCCTAAATGTGATTTTTTTTAACATGGCTTGATTTTCTGTTGTGCTCAGTATTTCTGTTTGTGGCTGCCAAAAAAAAAACAAGGATTTTCTGTGTGGAAATGTAATTTTATTCAGAATGCCACAGAGCGGTCAGCGTGGAGGCCAAATGGATTTCAGAAAACTTTGTAGACAATTATAAATCCAACATTCCCATTGTTAGCCAAGGTTTATTATTCGGATTGCATCATTCAGGTCCTCAAGGAGGAAATCTTGCATTCAGTCCTTAGTTTCTGGATTTTTAGTCGATCTTCATACAGTAAAAACATAATTTATCTCAGACTTGCGTGACATGAGAAACAGATCAGGAAGCTGTTGCTGTTTTTCATTTATAGCACCCAACAACTGTACTATAACGTGACTTGAGAAACAATGTTGATCCCAACTGCAGTGGGCACCAATGGGCAAATTGGCACAATTTAGGCAGGCATCTGTATATTATTTCTTAAGTACAAAGTTCAAATGTCAAGGAGATTTTAATTTTTAAAAGTGCTCATTTTCAGTTACTTTTAACATCCATGAAACGTAAAAGATGGCTTCATTTTGCAGCTGTTACATAGCGACTTGGATATGACTACTTCCTCAACATTGTTTAATACTGAACAACAAATATTGAAATTACATCAGTTCGTATATGGTGTTAGGTTCTGTGTTAATGCTTGATTACAAAATAATAGTTAGCTTGCATTGCCTTTTGTTAGATGGATCATTGAAAACAACTTTTTCTGATAATGAACCAATGATGTTTTTTCAGTCGGTATATTTATGTGCAATCAGGCTTAGAAGTACCATCATAGGTAATGTAGTTTTGAAACTTGAACCCTCAGTTCCTGGAATCCACACACTTTCTGTAATGATGCATCACAGCCAAAATTTAAATACAGCCAGGTGAATTTATTTATTAAAAAGCTAGTGCAATAAGAGATGTTTGCCTTGAGAAGTGCACTTTAACAGGCTTTAGCTGTGTGGTATCAATGAGTCTTTTTTTTATGATTGGATCTTACCAAAAGTTTGTTGCTTCTCACACAATAGTGTCCATTTATTTGCAGCTTTTGTCAGATACAGCTGTAGAGTAGATGGTCTATGCAGTAATAAAGCATTTTTCTTTTATTTATTTTCCTATTGGCCAAATGGATGTTTGCTCAGCTTGATATTTGTTCTACCTTAATATTATTAACATTATCAATCTAATTGTTCTGAAGAACAAAGTTGTACCCTTGACAAGGCCTTCTTTGTTAACTTATGTGATACTGAGAAGCCTTCGGGAATAGTGAAGTGGGGAGCTGACAATATATAACAGAAAAGAGATTTAATGACCTGATTTTTTTTGTTCTTCTAAAAGCTCTGTGCTCCATCTTCAGTATCACCAATTGTGTTGGGCATTCATGGGAGAATTATATGTATCTATGCCTAAGAATTGATGCAGTAAATCCTTAAAAAAGTGCCTGTGCTGTGTTGCAACCAGAAATAACAGAGCTGTGCGAAGGCAGGAGGTAATATAGCACGTGGGACATAGGAGCAGAATTAGGTAATTCAGCCCACAGAGTCTGCTGTGCCATTCCATCATGGCTGACTTACTATCCCTTTCAACCCCATTCTCCTGCCTTCTCCCCATAACCTTTGATGCCTGACTAATCAGGAACCTATTAACATCACATTAAATATATTCTTGACCTTCAAAGCCATCTATAGCAGTAAATTCCATAGATTCACTGCCCTCTGGCTAAAGAAATTCCTCCTCATCTCTGTTCTAAATTCCCTCTTCTGAGTCTGTGCCCTCTGGTCCTGCTGTTGCCCACTACAGGGAACATCCTCTCCACATTCACTGTATTTAGGCTTTTCAATATTTGATAGGTTTCAGTGAAATTCCCCCACCCCCCACACACACATTCTTGTAAACTCCAGCAAGTATAGATCCAAAACCATCAAATGCTCCTCATGTATTACTCCTTTCATTCCTCCTCTGGAGTATCTCCAACACCAGCACATCTTTTCATAGATAAGGGGCCCAGAACTGCTCACAATATTCCAAGTGCAGTCTGACCAATGCCTTGTATAACCTCAGCATTATATCCTTGCTTTTATATTCTAGTACTCTCAAAATGAATACTAGCATTGCACTTGCCTTCCTTAGCACCAACTCAACTAGCAAGTTAATCTTTAGGGAATCCTGTACAAGGACTCCCCAGTCCCATTGCACCTCTGATTTTTGAATTTTCTCCCCATTTAGAAAATATTTATTCCTTCTACCAAAGTGCATGACTTTACACTTCCCTACACTATATTCCATCTGCAACTAGTTTGCCCATTCTTCTAATCTGTCTAAGCCCTTCTGCTGATTCACTGCTTCCTCAACACTATGTACCTGCCCCTCCATCTATCTTTAGATCATCTGCAAACTACAAGGGGATTAAAGGGGGAAACCGGGGGTGAGGAGAAGCATTGAGAAGAGGAGAGCAGGGAAAATGGAAGGATTAGATGTTGTGGTAGAGAAGATAGGAAAAATGATGCTTTCCTAGTTCTTGTGTGTGCTCAGTATATTTGTTGTCGATCCAAGTACTAGTTCAGGAATAGCTGCTTAGATTAGTGGTCTTAATATATTGTACATTTTTAACACTGCAGAACAAGCTAAGCTATTGGCCTTTGCAGAGAAAGGTTAAAGATGAAGTCTGTAGAAATCCTATTTTTATAAAGTGGTCGGGACACCTCAATGTGGGGAAAAATGGAATAGTAAATGAAGCTGGTGCGGCTTTTCCAAGAAATATGCAACGGAGCAAGAAAGGGAAGACAGCCAGACTTCAGGGTTTATTGACCTGAAGGGAATGTAGATGCCAGAAGAAGCAGGGCATGCTGGAACAAAATCTCAGTAGTTGGCTAAGGTAATGCTGGAGTGGAAAATCAGGGCCAGAGATTAATGTCCTCATGCAACAGGTTAATTCCACTTACAAACAAGTGCTGCACATTCAACTCACTTCACTTACTTAGTAGGGTTCAGGATGTTGTTGGAAGCTAACTCTGGCAACAGTTGGATATGTAATACAGAATGATTGAAAACCAAAGGAAAATAACTCTTTAAATACTAATTTTATATGGTGAGTATGAAATTGGGGTAAACTTAGAGCAGAAAAGAAGATAATCAGCTAAACAAAATACTCATAAATTCATGAACTCTCATGATTATCCATTTTCTTTTACATTTTAAAGAAAAGTTTATAAAATATAAATATAGGACTATACAAATAAGTTTTACACAAAATGAATGATAATGTAAGATCAGAAACAAATTAAGACACACATATCTGTATAATTTGCAGCTAAACACTGAAGAAATATTTATTTGTATATTTAATTGCAGAAACAACTTCAGTATAATACAAGTTATTATAATTTTGAAGTATTTGCCAAAAAAATTTCATCAGCTGTTAGGAACTATTGTTGCAATTTTGATAATTTAATACATCCAGTGCCTAGAAAAAGTGTTCCCCCCCACGCCCCAGAAGTTTTCATATTTTATTGTTTTACAACATTGGATCAGTGGACTTAATGTGTTTTTTACACTGATCAACCAGAAAAGACTATTTCATGTCATAGTGAAAACAGATCTCTACAGAGTGAACTAAATTAATTAGAAACATAGAGAACCTACAGCACAATACAGGCCCTTTGGCCCACAAAGCTGTGCCGAACATGCCCTTACCTGAGAAATTACCTAGGGTTACCCATAGCCCTCTATTTTCCAGAGCATATACCTGTCCAGGAGTCTCTTAAAAGACCCTGTCCATATCTGCCTCCATGACCGTCGCCGGCAGCCCATTCCATGCACTCACCACTCTCTGCGTAAAAAACTTACCCCGATATTTCCTCTGTATCTACTTCCAAGCACTTTAAAACTGTGCCCTCTCGTGCTAGCCATTTCAGCCCTGGGAAAAAGTCTCTGACTATGCACACGATCAATGCCTCTCATCATCTTAGGCACCTCTATCAGGTCACCTCTCATCCTCCGTTGCTCCAAGGAAAGAAGGCCAAGTTCAGTCAACCTATTCTCATAAGGCATGCTCCCCAATCCAGGCAGCATCCTTGTAAATCTCCTCTGTACCCTTCCTATGGTTTTCACATCCTTCCTATAGTGAAGCGGCCAGAACTGAGCACAGTACTCCAAGTGGGGTCTGACCAGGGTCCTATATAGTTGCAACATTATCTCTCGGCTCCTGAACTCAATCCCACGATTGATGAAGGGCAATGCACCATATGCTTTCTTAACCACAGAGTCAACCTGCGCAGCAGCTTTGAGTGTCCAATGGACTCGGACCCCAAGATCCCTCTGACCCTCCACACTGCCAAGAGCCTTACTATTAATACTATATTCTGTCATCATATTTGATCTACCAAAATGAACCACCTCACACTTATCTGACTTGTACTCCATCTGCCACTTCTCAGCCCAGTTTTGCATCGTATCAATGTCCCGCTGTAATCTCTGACAGCCCTCCACACTATCCACAACACCTTTGTGTCATCAGCAAATTTACTAACCTATCCCTCCACTTCCTCATCTAGATCATTTATAAAAATCACGAAGAATAGGGGTCCCAGAACAGATCCCTGAGGCACACAACTGGTGACTGACCTCCATGCAGAATGTGACCCGTCTACAACCACTCTTTGCTTTCTGAGGGCAGGCCAATTCTGGATCCACAAAGCAATGTCCCCTTGGATCCCATGCCTCCTTACTTTCTCAATAAGCCTTGCACAGGATACCTTGTCAAATGCCTTGCTGAAATCCATATACACTACACTACACTAATTACAAATATAAAACACAAAATAATTGATTGCATAAGTATTCACCCGCCCTCTCCCCTTCTTTAATATGACACACTAAATTATCACTGGTGCAGCCAATTGGTTTTAGAAGTCACATAATTAGCTAAATGGAGATCACCTGTGTGCAGTCAAGGTGTTTCAATTGATTGTAGTAAAAATACACCTGTATCTGGAAGGTCCAAATGCTGGTGAGTCAGTATCCTGGCAAAAACTATACCATGAAGACAAAAGAACACTCTAAGCAATTCTGTGAAAAGATTATTGAAAATAATCACAAGTCAAGAGATGGATACAAGAAAATTTCCAAGTCACTAAATATCCCTTGAAGTTCAATTAAGTCAAAAATCAAAAAATAGAAAGAATATGGCACAGCTGGAAACCTGCCTAGAGCAGGCCGTCCTCCCATCCCCTTCAACAATAAGTACTCCATTTTGAATACTGTTATGGGGGAACGACCTGCCTGGGGGAATCAACAATGGATGTGCCTCTGGCATTGAGTCTGGCGCTGTGCTCTGACGGGTAGGGGACTGAAGAGGATGGCAGCAGTGATAGGGGACTCTAGTCCGGGGGATAGATAGGCGATTCTGTGGATGCAAAAAGGAAACACGGATAGTAGTTTACCTCCCAGGTGCCAAGGACTGAGATGTTTCTGGACGCGTCCACAATATCCTGAAAAGGGCGGGGTGGGGGTGAGCAGCCAGAGGTCATGGTACATATTGGTACCAATGACATAGGAAGAAAAAGGGAGGAGGTCCTGAAAAAAGAATAAAGGGAGTTAGGAAAGAAGCTGAGAAGCAGGACCTCAAGGGTAATAATCCTGGGATTTCTGCCTGTGTCATGCGACAGTGAGGATGGGAATAGAATGAAGTGGCAGATAAATGTATGGCTGAAAAATTGGAGTAGGGGGCAGAGATTCAGATTTCTGGATAATTGGGACCTCTTCTGGGGTAGGTGTGACCTTTACAAAAGGGACAGATTGCACCTGAATCCAAATGGGGCCAATATTCTTGTGGACAGATTTACTAGAGCTGTTGGGAGTGGTTTAAACTAATATGGCAGGGGTATGGGAAACAGGATGATAGAGCTGAGGATGAGCCAGCAGGTGTACAAGTAGATAATGGGTGTAACATGAACGTAAGGAAGGTCAAGCCAATGATTGGGTACAAATGCAGATAAAGCAAAGAGTTAAATTGTACCACAAAGACAAAATTCAAAAGCGCACAGGACTGAAGGAACTGTATTTAAATGCGTGTAGCATTCAGTCTAAGGTGGACGAACCCATGGTGCAGTTAGAGACTGAGCAGTATGACTTTGTGGGCATCACTGAGTCGTGGCTGAAAGAAGACCATAGTTGGAGCTTAACATCAAAGGATATACTTTGTATTGAAAGGACAGGCAAAGGCAGTGGTGTGGCTCTGTTGGTAAGAGATGGAATTACATCTTTAGAAAGAAGTACCATAGGGTCAGAGAATGTTGAATCTTTGTGGGTAGAGTTAAAAAATTGCAAGGGTCAAAAAAACCATTGTGGGAATCATATACAGGCCTCCAAATAGTAGCCAGGATGTGCGGTTGAGATTGCAAAGGGAGCTAGAAAAGGCATGTAATGGGAGTAATGACACGATTGTAATGGGAGACTTCAATATGCAAGGGGATGGGAGAAGTTAGGTTGTGTCAGATCACAAGAGAAGGAATTTGTTGAATACCTACGAGACAGCTTTTTAGGGCAGCTTGTGCTTGACCCTACTCAGGGAAAGACTATCTTAGCTTGGTCATTGTGTAATAACCCAGATCTTATTAGGGAGCTTAATGTAAAGGAACCCTTAGGAGGCAGTGATCATAATATGATTGAATTCATACTGCAATTTGGGGGGGAGAAGCATAAGTCACATGTATCAGTATCACAATGGAATAAAGGGAATTACAGAGACATGAGGAAGGAACTTGCCCAGGTGGATTGGAGGAGGATACTGGCAGGGATGACAGCACAGCAGAGATGGCTGACGTTTCTGGGAATAGTTCACAAGACGTAGGATAGTTATGTCCCACAGAGGACGAAGTTCGCAAATGGCAGGAATAGGCAACTGTGGCTGACAAAGGAAGTTAAGGACTGTGTAAAAGCCAAGGAAAGGGCATATAAGGAGTGGGAAGTGGGATGATTTGGAAGTTTTTAAAATCCAACAAAAGGCAACTGAAAAAAGCTGTAAGTGAACAGATGAAATATGAGGGCAGACTAAGCAATAATATAAAGCAGGATACCAAAAGTTTTTTCAGTTTTATAAAGAGTAAAATGGAGTTGATATTGGATCACCGGAAAATGATGCTGGTGCAGTAGTAATGGGGAACAAAGAAATGGCAGATGAACTTAATAGTCTTCACCGTGGAAGACACTAGCCATGTTCCAGAGGAACATGAGTGTCAAGGAGCAGTAGTCAGTGCCATTGCTATTACAAAGGCAGAAGTGTAAGGCAAGCTCTAAGGTCTTAAGGTAGATAGGTCACCTGGGCCAGATGGACTACATCCCAGAGTCTGCAGAGAGGTTGCTGAAGAGTTAATGGATGCATTGGTTATGATCTTTCAAGAATCACTTGATTCTGGCATGGCCCAAGAGGACTGGAAGATTTCAAATGTCACTCCGCTCTTCAAGAAGGGAGGAAGGCAAAAGAAAGGAAATTGTAGACCAGTTAGCCTAACCTCAGTGGTTGGGAAAGTGTTGGAGTGTATTAATAAGGATGAGGTTTTGAGGTACTTGGAGACTAATGATAAAATAAGTCAAAGCCAGCATGGTTTCTGTGAAGGGAAATCTTGCCTGACAAACCTGTTAGAGTTCTTTGAGGAAGTAACAAGCAGGGTGGACAAAGGAGAGGCAGTGGATGTCATTTACTTAGATTTTCAGAAGGCGTTTGATAAGGTGCCATACATGAGGGTGTTTAACAGGATAAAATCTTATGGCATTACAGAAAAGATACTGGTATGGATGGCGGAATGACTGACAGGCAGGAGGCAGTGAGTGGGAATAAAAGGGGCCTTTTCTGGTTGGCTGCTGGTGGTGTTCCTCAGAAGTCAATATTGGGACTGCTGCTTTTCACATTGTTTGTCAATGATTTAGATAATGGAATTGATGGCTTTGTGGCCAAGTTTGCGGATGATATGAAGATAGGTGGAGGGGTGGGTGGTGCTGAGGAAGCAATGCAATTGCAGCAGGACTTAGACAAATTAGAAGAATGGGCAAAATAAGTAGCAGATGGAATGCAGTGTTGGGAAATGTATGAAAATACGTTTTGGTGAAAGGAACAATAGTGTGGACTATTATCTAAATGAGGAGAAGGTTCAAACATCAGAGCTGCAGAGGGACTTCGGAGTCCTTGTGCAAGACTCCCAGAAGATTAATTTACAGGTCGAATCCGTGGTAAAGAAGGCAAATGCAATGTTGACATTTTTTTCAAGGGGAATAGAATATAAAAGCAAGGAGATGATGCTGTGCCTTTAAGACATAAGTTAGGTTGCACTTGAAGTATTGTCAACAGTTTTGGGCCCCATATCTCAGAAGGGATGTGTTGTCATTGGAGACAGTCCAGAGGAGGTTAACAAGGATAGTCCCAGGAATGAAGGGGTTAATATATGAGGAGTGCTTGGCAACTTTGAGCCTATACTCACTGGAATTTAGAAGAATGCAGGGGGATCTCACTGAAACATACCGGCTAGGACTAGATAGGGTGGATGTGGAGAGGATGTTTCCTATGATGGGGGTATCCAGAACTAGAGGGCGCAGCCTCAAAATTGAGGGGTGACCCTCCAGAGCAGAGGTAAGGAGGATTTTTTTTTAGGTAGAGAGTAGTAAATCTGTTAAATGCTCTGCCACAGACTGCAGTGGAGTCCAGGTCCGTGGGTATATTTAAGGCGGAAGTTGATTATTTCCTGATTGGTCAGGGCACCAAAGGATATGGCGAGAAGGCAGGTGTGTGGGGTTGAGTGGGATCCGGGATCAGCCATGATGGAATGGCGGTGCAGACTCGATCAGCTGAATGACCTAATCTGCGTCTATGTCTTATGGTCCTCAAAAACTGAGTGACTGTGCAAGAAGGGGACCAGTGAGGGAGGTCACCAAGAGACCTATGACAACTGTGGAGGAGTTACAAGCTTCAGTGGCTGAGATGGGAGAGACTGCACATACAACAACTGTTGCCCAGGTGCTTCACCGGTTGCAGCATTATGTGAGAGTGCCAAAGAGAAAGCCACTATTGAAAAAAATTCACATGAGATCTCGGCTAGAGTTTCCCTAAGAGTATGTGGCAGACTCTGAAGTCAGCTGGAAGAAGGTTCTATGGTCTGATGAAACCAAAATTGAGCTTTTTGGCCATCAGACTAAATGCTGTGTTTGGTGTAAGCCAAACACTGCATATCATCAAAAATACACCATCCCTGCCGTGAAGCACGGTGGTGGCTGCATCATGCTGTGGGGATGTGTCACTGCAGCAGGCCCTGAAAGGCTTGTGAAGATAGGGGGTAAAATGACTGCAGCAAAATACATGGAGATCTTGGAGGAAAACCTGATGCAGTCTGCAAGAGAATTGTGACTTGGGAGGAGATTTGTTTTCCAGCAAGACATGACCCCAAGCATAAAACCAAAGCTACACAGGAATGATTTAAAACAACAACGTTAATGTCCTGGAGTGGCCAAGTCAGAGTCCAGCCCTCAATCCAATTGAGAATTTGTGACTGGACTTGAGAAAGGCTGTTCACTTAATGATTCTCTTGCAATCTAACAGAGCTTGAGCAGTTTTCTAAAGAAGAATGGGGGAAAATTGCAGTGTCCAGATATGCACACAGACTCGAGGCTGTAATTGCTACCAAAGGTGCATATGCTAGATACTGGCTTGAAGGGTGTGATTATGCAATCAATTATTTTGTGTTTAATAATTGTAATAAATTTAGACCAATTTGTAGACATTTGTTTTCACTTTGACATTAGTCTCTTCTATTGATCAGTATCAAAAAAGCCAAATTAAAGCCACTGTGATTCAATGTTGTAAAACAGTAAAACTTGAAAACTTCCAAGGAGGGTAAATACTTTTTATAGGCACTATAACTACATTGATTACACTGGACAACAAAGATTTTGCTTCCTGAACACTTTTGGATGTATCTTGTAGATTTTGATCATGAAAATCACCATGACAATTCCCTATCATGCACCATATTTTTGAAATGGACTACATTTGTTATTTCAATTCATAATTCAAGTCAGATTTGGATGTATCTTGTAGATTTTGATCATGAAAATCACCATGACAATTCTCTATCATGCACCATATTTTTGAAATGGACTACATTTGTTATTTCAATTCATAATTCAAGTCAGAATAACTAATGCCAAGATAAGGAAGTCATTTCTGTTGGTTCACAAATCAATCAGGTCATCAATGACAGGCAATTCAAAGAACATGTAGTGGAATCGGAGAAAATTGCATAGAACCCATTCAAGGATGTAGTTGAAACTTTTCTTGGCGACTACAGAGCACAAAACTGTGCAGCTGGTTGACAACATGCTTCAAGCATAGAAAACCATGGAGTGCAACATGTCACTAAATATTATTTTTCTGCAATCCCATTTAGACTTCTTCCCTGTAAATCTTGGCACTGTCAATAACAAGCATGGTGAAAGGTTTCACCAAGACATGCAGGCATGGAGAAGCGGTATCATGGTAACTAGAATCCTATCAGTGCTGGCTGATCATTGTTGGATACTTAAGCGAGAAGCCTCAGACACCAAGAACAAACGAATATCATCAACAAAACATTTTTAGCTTAGCTGAACTATTGCAAAGCATCGGCACCATTATGCAATTAAATGAATTATATTCAATAAAATTTATTTTCTTGTTTCTCTAAGCTCCTACATGATACAAGTAGTCTGAAATTATATTTGTGTTCAGCTTCAAGCTGTCTAGCATGAACAAAAAAATTTCTGAGGAAGCAACTCTTTTGCAAAAATTTGTTGTCCAATGTTATCTGGATTTGAAGATCAACTTAATAAATGGAAACATCAACAGATTAAAACTGCTTCAGATTTCAACACTTTATATAAAAATGGTGAAAATAAATCAGAAAATTGTTACAATCCATTGTATTTTCCATTAATATAGTAAATCTTTTCTGTGTGTTGTCCTATTGACTACCTGTATTACAAGTCCAATAATTGAAATGGGCAAAGGGAAGTTACTATTTTTGCTGAAGTTTGGTGGAAAACTGATCTCTGCACTTAATTTCTATGAGAACTTACTCACAGAAAGTTCTGTTATATTTTGTTATTTATCCAGGCTATTCGATTGTCCCTTGAGCAGTCGTTACCTCCAGAGCCAAGAGAGGAGAGCAATGAACTTGTCAGTAAGCTACGAATCAGAACACCACGTGGGGAATTCTTTGAACGACGTTTCTTAGCAAGCAACAAACTCCAAGTTGTCTTTGATTTTGTGGCTTCCAAAGGCTTCCCAAAAGATGAGTATAAACTGCTGAGCACCTTCCCCAGAAGAGATGTAAGTGTACCATATCATCTTTTCTGCACTTTAACTTAATATAATTTCAATATGGAAATATCAAAGCCAGTGTTGCAGAATTATGAAAAGGGCTTTGCAGAAATGTTCAAAGTTTAAACTTGCTGGCCACTTTTTGCCACCCTTTTTCTAACTGTGTTTTGATACTGGACTCATAGTATGGGAACCACATTCATGGTTGTAACAGGCAAGGATAATTATCAGCTAAATGATAATGTTCATATCAATTGAATTTACCTGCATTTTTTTGTTCTTTGGAATTGGTAAATGTTAGTATTTTTTTACAATCTTATAAGTCTTATGGGTGTGTGGTTTAGTAGCTTTTGAACTGACAAGAGCATCTTTGATGGTACTTCTCAAAATCCCAATTCAAAATGTCCCAGAAAGCTTTGATAACCAGCAAAGCCCTTTTCACAGATCTGAGGAGCTAAAATGCAGTGGGGCTTAGCATTATTCTAATAGTCTCTTGAAACAATGAAGAATGGTTTAAAAATAAGATAAAACAATCTTTTTGTTTCTTTTTCAAGAAGTGATTCAAAACTACAAAACAACACTTTAAAAATATTAATTTTAAAAATGAAAATTGCTTCTTCCTGTGCTTTCTTATCTAAAGTTTGTAGATCAACAGTCAAGGATATGAGGAAAAGGATGGAGTAACACTTTTGCTGTAAATGCTCAGACTTGATAACTGTGTAATGGAGACCAGTGGCAAACCAGAACAGCAGTTAAGAAAATAGGTCATTCCAAATACAAAATTTCATCAATGATGCTTTGAAGATTATCTGTGGAGCCTCATTCTTGCATAAAAGTGCTTGGTTTATAGTTTACAGTTATCTATTCAGCACCTTACAGTGCAAAGCATCTTCTGTTAGCACAGCTTAAGAGGAGAGCTTGGAGAAGTTTTCAATTCAGTGAAGTCCATAATCATATGAACTCCTTAGTTCTCCTGTGCATTTATTTTGGTCTGCATTCACCAGTCATCTCTGGAGCGATATTTATTGTTGTTAGCTTCCTAGGCAAAGCCATTTCCATCACCAAGGGGGGATTTGGCATATGGTAATCACTGCTGGATCAGTAATCCGGAGACCCGGTTATACGCTGGGGACATGGGTTTGAATCCCACCATTGCAGATAGTGAATTCAATACAAGTATCTGATGACCATGAAATCATGTCGATTGTCGTAAAAAAAACATGTTGGTTCACTACTGTTCTTTAGGGGAGGAATCCTACGTGGTCTGACCTATATGTGATGTGGTTGACTCTTAAATGCCCTCTGAAATGGCCTAGTAAGCCACTCAGTTGTATCCAACTGCTAAAACGAAAATAATAAGGAATGAACCTAGGCACTGGAAATATCAATGGGAAAACCAGCCTTATTGACCGTGCAAAACTGGCAGACCACAGTACGTGTGCTTGCAACACTGTGTGTCCAACAGAGTGATCAGCAGCACTGGGGCTCCACAGGGGACTGTCTTGTCTCCCTTTCTCTTCACCTTTTACACCTCGGACTTCAACTACTGCACAGAGTCTTGTCATCTTCAGAAGTTTTCGGATGACTCTGCCATAGTTGGATGCATCAGCAAGGGAGATGAGGCTGAGTACAGGGCTACGGTAGGAAACTTTGTCACATGGTGTGAGCAGAATTATCTGCAGCTTAATGTGAAAAAGACTTAGGAGCTGGTGGTAGACCTGAGGAGAGCTAAGGTACCGGTGACCCCTGTTTCCATCCAGGGGGTCAGTGTGGACATGGTGGAGGATTACAAATACCTGGGGATACGAATTGGCCAGTGATGTTGTAGGGATGGAACTGGACTCTCTCACGGTGGTGTCTGAAAAGAGGATGCTGTCTAAGTTGCATGCCATCTTGGTCAATGTCTCCCATCCACTACATACTACTGGGTGGGCACAGGAGTACATTCAGTCGGAGACTCATTCCACCGAGGTGCAACACCGAGCGTCATAGGAAGTCATTCCTGCCTGTGGCCATCAAACTTTACAACTCCTCCCTCGGAGGGTCAGACATCCTGAGCCAATAGGCTGGTCCTGGACTTATTTCATAATTTACTGGCATAATTTACATATTACTATTTAACTATTTATGGTTCTATTATTTATGGAGCAACTGTAACGAAAACCAATTTCCCCAGGGATTAATAAACATAGAAACATAGAAAATAGGTGCAGGATTAGACCATTCAGCCCTTCAAGCCTGCACCGCCATTCAGTATGATCATGGCTGATCAACTCAGAACCCTGTACCAGCCTTCCCCCCCCCCATACCCCCTGATCCCTTTAGCCACAAGGGCCATATCTAACTCCCTCTTAAATATAGCCAATGAACTGGCCTCAACTGTTTCCTGTGGCAGAGAATTCCACAGATTCACCACTCTCTGTGTGAAGAAGTTTTTCCTAATCTCGGTCCTAAAAGGCTTCCCCTTTATCCTCAAACTGTGACCCCTCGTTCTGGACTTCCCCAACATCGGGAACAATCTTCCTGCATCTAGCCTGTCCAATCCCTTTTGGATTTTTTATGTTTCAATAAGATCCCCCCTCAATTTCTAAATTCCAACGAGTATAAGCCTAGTTGATCCAGTCTTTCATCATATGAAAGTCCTGCCATCCCAGGAATCAATCTGGTGAACCTTCTTTGTACTCCCTCTGTGGCAAGGATGTCTTTCCTCAGATTAGGAGACTAAAACTGCACACAATACTCCAGGTGTGGTCTCACCAAGGCCTTGTACAACTGCAGTAGTACCTCCCTGCTCTTGTACTGGAATCCTCTTGCTATGAATGCCAGCATACCATTCACCTTTTTCACCGCCTGCTGTACCTGCATGCCCACTTTCAATGACTGGTGTATAATGACACCCAGGTCTTGTTGCACCTCCCCTTTTCCTAATCGGCCACCATTCAGATAATAATCTGTTTTCCTGTTTTTGCCACCAAAGTGGATAACCTCACAGTTATCCACATTAAGTTGCATCTGCCGTGAATTTGCACACTCACCTAACCTATCCAAGTCACCTTGCATCCTCTTGGCATCTTCCTCACAGCTAACACTGCCACCCAGCTTCGTGTCATCTGCAGCTTGGAGATGCTGCATTTAATTCCCTCATCTAAGTCATTAATATATATTGTAAACAACTGGGGTCCCAGCACTGAGCCTTGCGGTACCCCACTAGTCACTGCCTGCCATTCTGAAAAGGTCCCATTTATTCCCACTCCTTGCTTCCTGTCTGCCAACCAATTCTCTATCCACATCAATACCATACCCCCAATACCGTGTGCTTTAAGTTTGCAAACTAATCTCCTGTGTGGGACCTTGTCAAAAGCCTTTTGAAAATCCAAATATACCACATCCACTGGTTCTCCCCTATCCACTCTACTAGTTACATCCTCAAAAAATTCTATGAGATTCGTCAGGCATGATTTTTCTTTCACAACTTTGACTTTGTCCGATGATTTCACCGCTTTCCAAATGTGCTGTTATCACATCTTTGATAACTGACTCTAGCATTTTCCCCACCACCAATGTTAGGCTAACCGGTCTATAATTCCCTGGTTGCTCTCTCCCTCCTTTTTTAAAAAGTGGGGTTACATTAGCCACCCTCCAATCCTCAGGAACTAGTCCAGAATCTAAAGAGTTTTGAAAAATTATCACTAATGCATCCACTATTTCTTGGGCTACTTCCTTAAGCACTCTGGGATGCAGACCATCTGGCCCTGGGGATTTATCTGCCTTTAATCCCTTCAATTTACCTAACACCACTTCCCTACTAACATGTATTTCCCTCAGTTCCTCCATCTCACTGGACCCTCTGTCCCCTACTATTTCCGGAAGATTATTTATGTCCTCCTTAGTGAAGACAGGACCAAAGTAGTTATTCAATTGGTCTGCCATGTCCTTGTTCCCCATAATCAATTCACCTGTTTCTGTCTGTAGGGGACCTACATTTGTCTTAACCAATCTTTTTCTTTTCACATTTCTATAAAAGCTTTTACAGTCAGTTTTTATGTTCCCTGCCAGTTTTCTCTCATAACCTTTTTTCCCCTTCCTAATTAAGCCCTTTGTCCTCCTCTGCTGGACTCTGAATTTCTCCCAGTCCTCAGGTGAGCCACTTTCTCTGGCTAATTTGTATGCTTCTTTGGAATTGATACTATCCCTAATTTCCCTTGTCAGCCACGGGTGCACTACCTTCCTTGACTTATTCTTTTGCCAAACTGGGATGAACAATTGTTGTAGTTCATCCATGCGATCTTTAAATGCTTGCCATTGCATATCCGCTGTCAACCCTTTAAGTGTCATTTCCCAGTCTATCTTAGCTAATTCACGTCTCTTAACTTCAAAGTTACCCTTCTTTAAGTTCAGAACCTTTGTTTCTGAACTAACTATGTCACTCTCCATCTTAATAAAGAATTCCACCATATTATGGTCACTCTTACCCAAGGGGCCTCTCACCACAAGATTGCTAATTAACCCTTCCTCATTGCTCAATACCCAGTCTAGAATAGCCTGCTCTCTAGTTGGTTCCTCGACATGTTGGTTCAAAAAACCATCCGGCATACATTCCAAGAAATCCTCTTCCTCAGCACCCTTACCAATTTGGTTCACCCAATCTATATGTAGATTGAAGTCACCCATTATAACTGCTGTTCCTTTATTGCACACATTTCTAATTTCCTGTTTAATACCATCCCCAACCTCACTACTACTGTTAGGTGGCCTGTACACAACTCCCACCAGCGTTTTCTGCCCCTTAGTGTTATGCAGCTCTACCCATATCGACTCCACATCCTCCCGGCTAATGTCCTTCCTTTTTATTGCGTTAATCTCCTCTCTAACCAGCAATGCTACCCCACCTCCTTTTCTTTCATGTCTATCCCTGCTGAATATTGAATATCCCTGAATGTTGAGCTCCCATCCTTGGTCACCCTGGAGCCATGTCTGTGTGATCCTAACTATATCATATTCATTAATAACAATCTGCACCTCTAATTCATCCACCTTGTTACAAATGCTTCTTGCATTGACACACAAAGCCTTCAGTCTCGCTTTTACAACACTCTTAGCCCTTATACAATTATGTTGAAAAGTGGCCCTTTTTGATTTTTGCCCTGGATTTGCCGGCCTGCCACTTTTACTTTTCACCTTACTACTTTTTGCTTCTACCCTCATTTTACACCCCTCTGTCTCTCTGCACTTGTTCCCATCCCCCTTTTGTGAATTAACCTCCTCTCTCCTAGTCTCTTTAATTTGATTCCCACCCTCCAACCATTCTAGTTTAAAGTCACCGCAGTAGCCCTCGCAAATATCCCTGCCAGGATATTGGTTCCCCTAGGATTCAAGTGTAACCCGTCCTTTTTGAACAGGTCATACCTGCGCCAAAAGAGGTCCCAATGATCCAAAAACTTGAATCCCTGCCCCCTACTCCAATCCCTCAGCCACACATTTATCCTCCACCTCATTGCATTCCTACTCTCACTGTCGCGTGGCACAGTGAGACTATGACTGTGACTACGACTAAAGTCTTCCTTACTAACATCTGGGGACTTGTGCCAAAGTTGAGAGAGCTGTCTCATAGACTAGTCACGCAACAGCCTGACATGCTTGTACTCACAGAATCATACCTTACTGTTAACATTCTGGGCTCCACCATCACCATTCCTGGGTATGTACTGTCTCACCAGCAGGACAGATCTAGCGGAGGAGGTGGCACAGTGGTATACAGTAGAGAGGGAGTTGCCCTGGCAACTCTCAACATCGACTCTGGACCCCATGAAGTCTCAAGGCACCAGGTTAAATTTAGGCAAGGAATCCTCCTGCTCGTTACCACGTAATAACCTCCCTCAGCTGATGAATGAGTACTCCTCTATGTTGAGCAGCACTTGGAGAAGGCATTGAGGGTGGCAAGAGCACAGAACGTACTCTGGGTGGGGGACTTCAATGTCCACTGCACACAAGAGTGGTTTGAAGTACCACCACAGACCAAGTTGGTTGGGTCCTACTGGGCATAGCTACTTGACTGGGACTACAGCAGATGGTGAGGGAACCAACAAGATGAAAAAACACACCTGACCTCATCTCACCAACCTGCCTGCCAGAGAAGCATCTGTCCATGACCACCGTCTCCACATTGAAGAAATCCTCCACCAGGTTGTGTGGCATGACCACCGTGCTAAATGGGATAGACTTCAAACAGATCTAGCAGCCCAAGAATGGGCATCTATGAGGTGCTGTGGCCATCAGCAGCAGCAGAATTGTACTCAACTACAATCTGTAACCTCATGGTCTGGCATATCCCCCACCCTAACATTACCACCAGGCCAGGGGATCAACCCTGGTTCAATGAAGAGTGCAGGAGGGCATGCCAAGAATAACAGCAGGCATACCTCAATTTGAGGCATCACTCTGGTGAAACCACAATACAGGACTACTTGCATGCAAACACCATAAGCAGTAAGTAGCAGACAGAGCTCAGTGGTCCCACAACCAATGGATCAGATCCAAGCTCTGTAGTCCTGCCACATCTAGCCGTGAATAGTGGTTGACAATCAAACAACTCACTGGAGGAGGAGGCTCCATAAGTATCCCCATCCTCAATGATAGAGGAGCCCAGCACACCTGTGTAAAAGATAAGACTGAGGCATTTACAACAGTCTTCAGTCAGCAGTGCCAAGTAGATGATCCAGCTCAGCCTGGTCCAGAAGTCCCCAGCATCCTAGATGTCAGTATGCAGCCAATCTGATTCACTCCACTTGATATCAAGAAACGGCTGAAATCACTGGACACTGCGAAGGCTAGGGGCTCAGACAAAATGCCGGCTATAGTCTTGAAGAATTGGGCTCCAAAACTTACTCCGCCACTACCCAAGCTGTTCCAGTACATCTACAACGCCGGCATCTGCCCGGCAATGTGGAAAATTGCTCAGGTATGTCTTGTACACAAGAAACAGGGCAGGTTCAACCCAGCCAATTACTGCCCTATCAGCCTACTCTCAATCATCAGCAAAGTAATGGAAGGGGGTCATCAACAATTAGTTGCACTTGGTGGTGCAATAATATCAGCACCAGACTCTGGAGCGAAGGTTCCCGAGTTTGAATCCAAGTCGGGTTGAGCATTGAGCTAGCAACTTGGCCTCGTATAAACAAGAATAGCTTGCTATGGAAACACTGTCATGACGTTGCCCCGATAACTCCACTGCCAAGTTAAGGACTATCCTTTTTCTCTTCTTCTTCATCATCAACAATGCTATCATACAGCAGCTACTCGGCAGTAACCTGCTTACGGATGCCCAGTCTGGGTTCTGTCAAGGCCATTCAGCTCCTGACCTCATCACCTCCTTGGTCTAAACATGGACCAAATACCAGAGGTGAGGTGAAAGTGATAGCCCTCGACATCAAGGCAGCATTTGACCAAGTATAGAATCAAGGTGCAATTGCTAAAATGGAGTCAATGGGAATTAGGGGGAAACCCCTCTGCTGGTCGGAATCATATCTGATACAAAGGAAGATGTTTGTGGTGGTTGGAGGTCCATCACCTCATCCTCAGGACATCACTGCAGGAGTTCCTCAGGGAAGTGTCCTAGGACCAACCATCTTCAGTTGATTCATCAATGACCTTCCTTCCAATCATAAGGTCAGAAGTGGGGATGCTCGCAGATGACTGCACAATGTTCTGCACTATTCGTGACTCCTCAGATAGTGAAGCAGTTCATACCCAAATGCAGCAGAACCTGGACAATATCCAAGCTTGGACAGTCAAGAGACCAGTAACATTCAAACCATGCAAGTGCCAGGCAATGACTATCTCCAACAAGAGAAGCTCTAACCATCGTCCCTTGACATTCAGAGGTATCAACATCACTGAATCCTCTACTATCAACATCCTGGGGGATACCATTGACAGAAAACTGAACTGGTCTAGCTATATAACCACCATGGCTACCAGAGCAGGTCAAAGACTATGAATCCTGTGGTGTGTAACTCACCTCCTGACTCCCCAAAGCCTGTCCAGCATCTACAAGGCTCAGGTCAGGAATGTAATGGAATACTCGCCTGGATGAGTGCAGCTCCATCAACACTCAAGAAGCTTGACACCATCCAGTACAAGGCAGCCCACTTGATTGATAGCCCTTCCACAAGCATCCAGTCCCTCTACCAGCGATGAACAGTTGCAGCAATGTGTACTATCTACAAGATGCTGTGCAACAACACCTAAGGCAGCACTTTCCAGACCCATGACCACTACCATCTGGAACAGGGGTGGGCAACCTGAAGCATAAATGATTTTATAGCATGCGTTATTCATTAGTTTGAGGCAAAACATAACTAGATGTACTTAAGTGGATAATTCCCATATTTCAAGTTTTTTATGGCATCTATCTGGCCTACCGTCCACTCATTAATACGCGATCTGGTCCACAGAGGCAAAAAGGTTGCCTACCCCTCATCTAGAAGGATGAGAACAGCACATACCTGGGAACACCGCCACTTGGAAATCCCCCTCCAAGTCACTCACCATACTGACTTGGAAACATACACCGTTCCTTCATTGTTGCCGGGTCAAAATCATGGAATTCACTTCCTAACAGCACTGTGAGTGTATCTGTACCTCAGGGACTGCCGCAGTTCAAAAAGGCAGCTCATCACCACCTCCTCAAGGGCAACCAGGGATGGGCAATAAATGCTGGCTTAGCTGGCAATGGCCACATCCCGTAAGTGAATTTTAAAAAATCTGTTCACAGCTATTGAAAAATGTTGTCAGCTGGCCTAACTCGCTGTAAAAACATGAAAATCATAATACTGTTGAATATTTATGACATTCAAAATATTTTTTAAAATTTTAAATTAATTTTAAAAATTAAAAAATGCAAAGAAAAGCATGCAAGGGCACTGAAACAACTTAATAGCACTATAGGCAATGGCGACCTCCTTCGGTTAGTGGATTCCCCAGCATAAGCATTGGGAAGCTAAGTTTTAATGTTTCCATGCATTTTCATTGTTAACATATAGGTTAGGAGAAAGCATCATCATTGTGGACACAGTGGTTGAATAAGGCTGGAATCAGCTCACTACCCATATTCCCTGCCTCCATACACTTACTTGGACTGAAGGGCCAAATGAGCTGAGTCACTGTACCTGGTAGTCATATGGTGTAGTTGGGCTTCAGCAACAATGATGACTCAGGCCTTGCCTCTGGAACATCCTAACACCATGTGGCAGGTGGCAAGGTTGGTTTAGTGCTTGCTTCCCTTCAAAAGTTTGAGGCTGGTTTTTTAGTTATTTTAGAAATAATATTTAGAGATATTTAAATAAAATGTTAAAAGGTATTCTAATTTCTCAAAATTTAATTGTTAATATTAACTGAAAACACTTGAGCAATAACCAAAACATTTTGTTATATATTACTTATTTCCTCCTCAGCTCCAGGTAGGGAATTTTTAGTTAAGTGTATGGTGACCTAATCCTACCCCAAGCCTGGCAGTTTTAGGAATGGTGTGGCACATTGCTGATCATGATTCTGTTGTCTATGTCAGTTTGGGAGAAGTGAAATAATTTGGCCCAATAAATACTTTTGTTGCCAGGAGCCAGAATTGCATTCTAAGCTTGATCCTTTATACAATGTGGTCGCAATTAATTCTCAGGGGATCCCTTTATAAAGGTACAGTGTTTAGAAGAATGATTTTGAGCTGATTTCTCAATAGCTCCTAGATCTGGAGGGCAGTAGGTCCCACACTGTGAGACTAACCTATTCCTGGTTGCATGGCCGTATGAACATAGTCAGTATTCTTCATTTGCATTTATGGCATTCCAGCTTTTTCCAGAAAACATTAGAATATATCTGTTATGGAACAGATATGGATAGAAGTTTGCTTGTTCTAATCAAGTTTTCTGCTTTACGGTTGTAAATCATCTTGGAGTAGAAAGTTGACTCATAAGCACTCATAACCTGCTTGGTTCTCATCAAATATTGCTCTTCACTAACTTTTGCAAAGTGCTGAAAAAAATCAGAACACATTAGCCTTGCAGTGTAGACCCTTGTGCTCCCTTGCAGCTCATTTCCAATATATTCTTACATCCTACTGTAAGTACTCCCACCAATTTCTTTTGTAAAATATTTAATTAGTTAGCATGATCTACTTCCTGGGTCCTACACAAAGCTCTAACTGGAAGCAAAAATCTAAACTATCAGACTTGAAAAAATACTGGAGGCATAAGAGATGCTGGAATCTGGTGCAGGAAATAAACTGCTGGAAGAACTCAGTAGGTCAAGCATCTGTGATAGCAGAGGAATAGCCAACATTTTTGATTGAGGCCGTGCACCAGTTTGATTCAGGGCTTGACCTGAAGCATCAGCCGCCCCTTTGACTTGAAAAATACTGGCACATTTTTCTCTGCATTTGATCTTGAACTCAGTTGCAAGTCTGTAACATTGTTTTATTACTAATCTTTCAGATTTTTACCCACAGAAGAAATATGTAAAGGGAAGAGTTCTGCATGATATTCAGTTTTATGATTAACATTGAATTTTTGCAAGATTATATATTTCAAGATTTTGTAACATTTTATTAGCTAAAAGATAATATACCCAATATATTATTGGCTGAATTACTAAAAAATCTCAGCTGTCTGCCTCTTCAGTATGGAACTGAAGGTCTTATTTGATCTGTTTTCAAGCAAAGCCTACTTGGATTGCCTGTAGAATCAGCTAATGTTAGCAGCTGGCAGGAAGATTACCTGCAGGGAAAGCTAACTAGGCACCAAACCACTTCTCTTTGGACCAGTTTCAAAAAAGTGCCTTCGGACATCAAATACAAAGCTGGCATATGGATAATTCCTCATACCTTTACCAAGTATTATCTTATAGATTTATCAACTAACGAGTTGATAAACATTTGCACGTAGATTTCAGATGTAAGCCATTTGTTAATTCCGAAAGCCCACCCTTATTTCAAGAATAGTTTGGATACCGTGAGTATATTTGTGACATTGTGAAGAAAATTATTCTCTGTAGATATTTAGTCCCTTGACTTTTTACTATTCCTGTAGATTTGCCACTTTGGCAACTAAAATTGTGTTCTATAATCAATCCAAAATCTGTTTTGCATTAGCTTACAGGTCTACCTAAGAACAGGGTTTATTTTGTAGTTGTTATAAGATACTTTAAATTGACGAAAAATTCATCAGTTTCCACAAAATGGATCAGAAGTTTTTTTCTGTAACAAAATATACCACACATGGAAGAAATTGTAAGTGAACAGTTCATAAACTGTTCTATCTTCTAAATTGTAAATTACAATTAAATTAAGTTGAAATACAAAGGAAATAAAGCAAATAATGTAACATTGATTTCATGAGATTTCTAATATAGACTCATTACATCTTTTTAGGAAATGGAAGATTCCCCCTAACAGACTTCACAAATCACTACCCAAAAATTTGAGATACAGAGTAAGATTCACTTTCACAAAAATGTGGCACAGAAATTCAATAAATAAACACAAATTTTATTTTTTGCAACTTCTGTTTTCAGACGTGCAGGTTACATGACTTTGAGTTATGGAAAAACATGATGTAGATAATTTCTAGGAATGCAACACCCTACCATCCCATAATCTGACGTCACCTGTGAGCTTATTAGTTGCCTATTTATTAAAACCGTGTAAGTCTGTCATGAACTATATAAATGTAAGTTAAAATGTTCAAAATATGCATTAAACTAAATCACTTTATTGTTAGATTACCTCAGCTACGTCAGTATAATTGTATATTTTTCAAAATTAATTTAACGTGTTAATTTTGAGAAGTAACATTTCACTTAATGAGTTTGACTTCATTGGTGGTACACTCTATTGGTTCGTAATTATATCGTGTAGTTTCTCTTAGTTTTTCTATATTTCTTCCCCCTTGAAATTTCTTTCTCGCCTAGAAATGTATCTAATGAAGGATTAATCACACCAATGGCAAAAGTGATGCATGTTATATATTTCCATGACATTTTTACTTTTGTCCCAAAACTGAACATTTTGCAATTGGATAAATATTCTGTCAATTTGAAATGTATTTGATGGGTGGAAACTTGTTGATAGCTAACCTGTCGGAGCTTACTGGTCACCTTCCATAACCTAACAGCCACAGGCTTCTACTCCGAGTCTGACACATAGCTGGTTAGTTACTTCAGGACCTCTCCAAGTATGTCAAATTCTGCCCCCAAAATGACATTGGCATCTGGTGAGACCCTGCAGTCAGACTCAGAGGCTGTTAAATCTGTCGTCATGCATATGTTTGTGAATATATTTACTGCTTCTAAATGTTTACAAATGCTATTTTGTAAAAAGTTAAAATATAATGAAAAATAAAATTAAAGCTGCCAAAATACTATAAAAATGTAAATACATTATTTGATTTAGTTCAGTTAATTTTAAAGTGAATGAATTCCTGCTCATCATTCTGAGATTATGATGGGTCTTGCTCCAGGAGAAAGCATCTTTGTAGTAAAATTTTGGAAAATATATTTAATACACTTCTGCATTGGAATTCATGGGGAGTCCTTTGGTGCAGGGCAGATGTCCAGGATTGGAGAGGAAAATCGGATTTTAGCCTGTGGCTTGCATCCTTTTAAGTGAATAAAAACAGGCAGATCTGAGATGATCTGCCTGATTTTAAGCAGAAGATCACTGCCTTTATCTAACTTGGTTCAGGAAATATTTATGCCTGAATGTCAGACAATTTTTTTTTAAATTGTCAAGTAATAAAATAGAGCCCCCAAAAAATCAAGAAAATTGTATATTATATCCGTGCTTTTCATTATAGTGGAACTTCTGTGTTGTTGATAGGCATTTAAAAAAAAAATTCCCTCCCTCCTTCCACTGTGGATTACTTCCAAAATTTATGCTTTTCAAAAATAGTAGTCACATCCGTTTTCTGTCCTGACCACCCTCCATGTCCTACCATCACCTGCAGATATTTTAACTTTACAAATGAAATGTTGTCCAAATATCTCTGTTAAAAATGCTTTTAACCTTCCTTATAGTAATTTAATTTGCTGATATCCTGGAGGGTTCAATAGGTCACCATGGCCAAAAGAGCCAAAGGAGATTATAGAGACCTATATAAAATAAGATCATGGAAAGTTATTTACAAAAGACTAGTACAGTGTGTTAATTAAGCACACATACAAGCCAGATGAACAGAAATGCCTTGGAGCGAAGCAAAACAACAGCTTTGTTTGTTGACAGATGCTAGAGTGTTATTGTCTGTTAATTGGATAATGGTGTAAACATTTGCAAACTCTCCAGTCCTTAGTGAATACAATGTTTGAAGGGCAACAAGAGGCATGATCTCTATGTATGACCATATTTTTGTGTTCTCATACAAACTATCAGGTAAATAAATGTGAGTTTAATAGTTCAGGCTACTACTATTAGCATTTAACTGACAACCTGAAACCAAAAATTACAACATATTATGTTAAGATCAATATGATCATTGTCCTTGAATGTTGACTCCCTTGTTCAGCTACAACCTAGTGAATATTGTTAAGTGGAACATTCTGTGCTTTTTTTTACTATTATCAGATATACCTGCAGCTCTATGCATCTGGCTGCTTGCTACCATTTTCACTTAGTCTTCACATTTGAGTTTTCTTTAGGGATTTAAAAAGTGCCATCTCATTAGATGTAAGCCTGCAAAACAAAGCCGACATGAGTTAAAGTGGAAATTGCCTCTTTTCTGATGCATGAATGTGCTGAGATATACAAATAATTCCAGTGTTACATTAGTTTACAGTAGTAAATGGATTCTATATGAGAAAATATAAACGTGATTTCCCATACTGTACATTATAATTATTAATCATTAAAGTGCCTAATGCATACAGTAATTAAAGGTATATTTATTAATTGGAATAAAATTATGCACAAAATTCCTATTGTAATTTAAATTAATTACTTAATTTGACCACAATTCTATTTTCTACTTAGGATTCCCAACTTAATAGCTCACCTACAACAAATGTTTTATTTAATTTGAAATCAGTCACTGATTAAAATTGATTATCGATACATTTCACTTTCCCATCTCCACTGATAGTAAGTGGAATGAACTGTTTTTAAATGATTGATTGGTTGTCCATCATATCCAACAATGACAGATTTGTACAGCTTTTCTTTTAGATAATGTGAACTGCACAAAGAAGCCTGTGTGAGAGAGTTTTTAAACTGGAGAAGCTGTTGCACTGGGTCCAGTGGTATGAGTAGTCATCACAACTGGGGTCTTCCTTGGTTGCAGTGGAGGACCATGGCATCTTCTGTGCCTTAACATGTCCTTCGAATTTCACAAAGTTTTGAAGAATCGTTTTCTTGGTCATTGATCTCATCTGCCCAATCTGCTGGAGCTGGCCTTACATACTAGGACAGGCATGTCCCTATCTCACCAGGGTACGAGGCATGGCTACACATGCCTGATTTAGCCCTCCTGTCGAAGTGGTATACCAGGATGTCACTACTGTGACATGCAAACAGCTGTTTGGGGCCACGGGTGAGAGCTGAGTGTCCAGTGGTGACCAAAGCTGAGTGAGCTGCCCCAGAATGGTCACAACAAGCCCCTTCACCAGAGATGCTCCCTCTCCAGAGACACTCCGTACACCTCTATTTGTAAATATGGCTTGTTAAAACTATAAGATGATCTTCACTAAGGAAAAGTACAAGATAATTAACTACCTGCAAGAGCTCTCTAGGGAAATGAAAGGGTTCAATACCTGAGGACATGCTTGGAAAAGAGTCTAATTTAAATATCAACCATCTCCAAACATCAGCACGGCTTGAAAAGAATCATCATTTATTACTTGCAGTTTAAAGAGGATGCACATCATCAGGCTGAAAAAAGCAAATTAATTTCAAATGGATTCTTTCTGCATCATGGATTAGATGTTTTAAAAATGATTGTGCAGTCAAGTGCATATACATAGATGTGAAATCAAACAATATAGCCACAAAAGTGCTATGTTACAGTTAAAAATGCTGTCACCTAATGATAAGATGCCTTCTACTGTATAGACATCTTAAGCTTATGTGCCTAACCAGTTTGCTAGTTTGATCACTTCCTGAAGAGGCAATTGCAATAGTTTTGTCAAAATAATGTTAAAAAATAGTAGAAATCCAGAATGAAAATTTGCTGGGAAAATTCAGCAAATCAGGCGGCATCTAGAGAGAGAGAAAAACAAGATACAGTTTCAGGTTGATGACCTTTGAAGAAATGGCAGAAAAGTTAGCAATCAAACATGATTTAAATTGCTTTCTAATTTTTCCTAGGCTGTATCATTTTTCTTGAATTTTTTTAGCACAATGTTGTATCGCCATCAAGCTCCCAATGGCAGTGGAGATCATCTTAATAGTTAAAGGGAAACTGTTTGACTGTGCAACCCAGGCAGTTACGTTTCAAAACTAAGGTCACTGGAACTTAGGCAATTCAGCTGTTAAATGCAGACAGTACTTACATTAGTATATGCTCAGCGATTGAGCTAGAACTTGTATTATTCACTTGTTCAATGAAGCCTGAGAAAATGGATCTTATACTCAACATCCTCAAGACCTAGATCCTCTAGTAATCTGTGCCTGCAATGCCTCCCATAGCATTTAACAATAAAGTTTCACAGCAAAACACAGACAATGGACCGCTTCCCATAACTTGGGAGTCACATCTTGACAAAGGCAGACATCATTGACAAAGTTCAACACCAACTTCAAGGCACCAGTACAACATTTGGTTAACCTGGGAAAGGATACTTGAAAATCATGACCTCAGACCTGGCACAAAACTGTCTGTGTCAAATCAGTGTCAAGCAGCATTGATGTCTGCCCCTCTATATGATTCTGACTCCTGAACTGCTTAGAGCAAACATCTCAAGGAACTGGAAGTACATCACCACTCCTGGCTCCACAAATTCTTCCAATTTTACTGGATTATAGTGGATGGATATTTAATAGTTGTGTAGACTCAGTGAGTCAAAAAAAACCTTTTCATATGATTTATATTTAATTAGACTCTTTTCCAGGTATGACCTCAGGAAGTAATAAATTAAGTCTTGAATAATTATGTAAGTGTTTTATGCTCAATATTTCTCAGTTCATTTTCGGGAGGTGGCATCCCAAGCAAGGCGAGCATTTATTTCCCATCTCTAAGGAGTTGCTGGTGAGCTGACAAATCGGTTTGCCGCACTTCTACAGTGTTGTGGAGCAGTGTGTTCCAGGATTAGGACCAATTAACAGTGAAGGAATTGCAACCTATCCCCAGGTTAGGATGGAGTGTGATTTAGAAGAAAACCTTCAGGTTGCAGATATCATCATAGCGTATGCACTCTTCTGGCAAAGAATTGAAGTTCAAATATGAAGCAATCGGTCATAAATGATGGTTGAGTCATTGCTGCCCCAAGGAACTCCTACAGTGATGTCATGAGACTATTTATTGACCTCCAACAACACATCTACCATTCTTCTGCTGTTCTTGTATGTAGCAGAAGTTGCAAGTGTCATAGGTATTATCAAACTGCCTTCTTAATTAACTCTGATATATTTTGCAGGTGAAACAGCTGTGGGTATTGCAAAGTGAATACGTAAAGTACTGAATATACTGCCAATCAAATAAGCTATTTTCTGCTGGATTATGTTTAGTTTTTTTTGAATGTTGTTAATACATCACTTCTCCAGGCAAATGTCAATCACACTCCTGATTGGACTTTGTGGATGGTGACAAGGTTTTGGGGAATCAGAAGTGATTTTTTTGTGGCAGGACAACCAGCCACCAATTTCCTCTTGGAGTCACTGATGTCAGTTTGGATTTCACCAGCAGAATTTCTTGAGACCACTTTGAGTTTGCTTCACATACAGATATAACAGCTGAGTTTGAGAGATAGAGTGACTATCTGCAGTTAAGTTTCTGGTAAATCGTGATCATCTATTCATCTGTGCTGCTTCTTTCCCTCCCTCCCTCCTTCTTCCCCCAGGTAATTGTAGTGAGGGACTCAGCAATGGTAATGGTTAAATTGGAAGTACTCATGTTTTGGCATGAATATTACTTAGCAAATAAATGCACATGCCTGAAATTCACCTTGCTAAAATCAAGCAGTCAATGAAGTTTACATTTTCCCAAGCACTTCCGGTTTTATCAAAGGTCCTTGTTACCACGCTCAGTCAAAGGCTGCCTTGATGTCCAGGTTAGTTTCTTACAGTTCCCCTTTCAAATTTAGCTTTTATGCCAATAGATAGTGGTTGGTGCTGTGCGATCACCAGTCAAGGTTCAATTCCCACCGTCCTTATGACTCAGCATTTTCTCTGGGTGCTCCGATTTCCCCCCACATTCCAAAGACATACAGGTTGGGGGATTAGTAAGTTGTGGGCATGCTATATTGGCATCGGAAGCATGACAACACATGGGCTGCCTCAGCACATCTTTGGATATTGTTTGTCATTGACTCAAAAAGATGCATTTCACTGTATGTTTTAATGTACATGTGACAAGTAATAAAGCTTATCTTTAAAAAAGAGGTCTCGTCCAAATATTCTTGATGATACATAAACTGTGCATCAGATATTTGATGAAGAATAGCTCACACTGTCGAATAATCTTCCATCGCTTGGCTGATGATTGGAAATGGTCAGTAATTAGGAATAATCATACTCTTTATTGATAGGTCATGTCTGGGCAGACATCCAGGTTATGTAGATGCCACTCCTGTAACGGAACAGTAATGCACGATATAATTTTATATTTCATGGCTTAACTAAATAGGATTAAACTCTGGTTATGATGGATCTTTCCAAAGTAGGCAACTTTTATTGCTGAAGGATATTCCTAGGATGGTATGGTGGAGGACTGAAGTGTATTGGATTAGCTTTGATACTGTGACATCTCAAAATGAGTAGCTCAGAACAGAAGTGTTTTGTTCAAATTGTTGCCAAGATTCTTTAATGCTAACAATGTAGTTTTGTCAAATGCTTATTTTAAATAATATTTTTATAACACACCTGTATTAATCTTATTGAATACTTAAATATTCCAAAATGGTCAGATGGGTTTCCTTAGTAGTTGAACTATTTTAGGCATTTGTAGCTTCTTGGCAGGGTTTAAGGAGGGGGGAAGAAAAGAAAATGCCCAAAATACATGCAGAATCTTCAGAGTTAACTACATTGCAGAATCCCACAATGTCAAACACCCCCTTAAACCAGGAAAAAAAATGTCTTGGCCTCCGGTTCCAATATATTATTCTCCGTAACTTCCACCACCTCCAACGGGATCCCACCACTAAGCACATCTTCCCCCCCCCCACTTGCCGCAGGGATCGCTCCCTACGCGACTCCCTTGTCCATTCGTCCTCCCCATCCCTCTCCACTGATCTCCCTCCTGGCACTTATCCGTGTAAGCGGAACAAGTGCTACACATGCCTTTACACTTCCTCCCTTACCACCATTCAGGGCCCCAAAGAGTCCTTCCAGGTGAGTCGGCTGGGGTGATATACTGCGTCCAGTGCTCCCGATATGGCCTTTTATATATTGGCGAGACCCGACGCAGACTGGGAGACCGCTTTGCTGAACATCTACGCTCTGTCCACCAGAGAAAGCAGGATCTCCCAGTGGCCACACATTTTAATTCCACATCCCATTCCCATTCTGACATGTCTATCCACGGCCTCCTCTACTGCAAAGATGAAGCCACACTCAGGTTGGAGGAACAACACCTTATATTCCGTCTGGGTAGCCTCCAACCTGATGGCATGAACATCGACTTCTCTAACTTCCGCTAATGCCCCACCTCCCCCTCGTACCCCATCTGTTATTTATTTTTATACACACATTCTTTCTCTCACTCTCCTTTTTCTCCCTCTGTCCCTCTGAATATACCCCTTGCCCATCCTCTGGATTCCCCCCCCTCCGTCTGTCTTCCCGGACCTCCTGTCCCATGATCCTCTCGTATCCTTTTTGCCAATCACCTGTCCAGCTCTTGGCTCCATCCCTCCCCCTCCTGTCTTCTCCTATCATTTTGGATCTCCCCCTCCCCCTCCTACTTTCAAATCTCTTACTCACTCTTCCTTCAGTTAGTCCTGACAAAGGGTCTCGGCCTGAAATGTCGACTGTACCTCTTCCTAGAGATGCTGCCTGGCCTGCTGCGTTCACCAGCAACTTTTATGTGTGTTGCTTGAATTTCCAGCATCTGCACATACTGTTTTTCAAGATGTGACTTCTTTTTTGTGAGGGTTTTGATGACAACTGTACTGAGTCTAGTAGATTGATGCATATATTTGTCATGACTTAATTTTATTTACATAAATACTCTTAGCTGTGGTCAAGTGAAAACAAGCCATACTTTTATCATATTCTAGCAACCAATAAAATGGAATATAAGCTTTTTCGATATTTATGTTCATCAATATTTTACGCCACTTGTAGTATAGAATACCAATATGGTGCCTGCACATAACACGTTACAGAATGAAAAAAATGAAGAGAGGAAGTTAATTAAATCAAAGTTTAACAGGTCCAGAAAATAAATGTTTCAGAAGATCTATTCACAAAAACACCTAACAATTTTAAGTACAGTATGAAAAGAATCCTCTGTCAGATTATTTTTCTTTAAACAATGAACTGGATGATGCTAACAGCTGGTCAGTAGTTTCATATGGAACAACTTGCTAGTTCAGTATGCTCATCAGTGTGTGACATTTTCTGTGCCTTTATTGTAGATTCTTCTGACTTATTTCTGTGTGAGCAAGGTCTTTATTCGTAAAGTAGTAAACACTAATATAAATGAACTCACCTTAATTTAACTCATTACTTAGAACAGATGGCTAGGTAGGTTATAAACATAAGAGATTCTGCAGATGCTGGAAATCCAGAGTAATATACACAAAACTCTGGTGAAACTCAACAGGCCAGGCAGCACTAATGGAAATGAATAAGCAGTCAACATTTTGGGCAGAGACCCTTCTTCAGGACTGGAAAGCAAAGGGGAAGATGCCAGAATAAAAAAGTAGGGGAGGGGTGGGAGGACTAGGCAAGTGATGTGTTCTAGTTGCAACATTTGGGAACTGGTGGACACCATTATGGTAGAGAGTGACCATCTCTGCAGCATGGGTTTGCTGCTTGAAGAACTTCGGCTCAGGGTCAATGAACAGGATTTCAAGCTCAAACTCTACAACACGTCAAGGAGAAGAAATACCTGGACATGGCATTTCAGGGGATTGTCACACCCCTAAGATTAGCTATGTTTGCCATATTTGTGTGGATAGCCAGAGGCTTTTTCCCAGGGCTGAAATGGCTAGCACGAGGGGGCATGGTTTTAAGGTGCTTGGAAGTAAGTACAGAGGGGGATGTTGGGCGAGTTTTTCCACTGGGTGCATGGAACGCACTGCCGGTGACAGTGGTGGAAGCGGATGCAACAGGTTCTCTAAGAGACTCTTAGATAGGTACATGGAGCTCAGAAAAATAAAGAGCTAAAAGTAGGGTAATTCTAGGCAGCTTCTAGACAGCTTGACACAAAGTTGGGGGCTGAAGGGCCTGTAATGTGCTGCAGATTTCTGTGTTCTTTGTTTAAAATGGTGAATGGTCAAGGACAAAGTGGTGTAACTGCAGAAGAGGCAGGACAAAGGATCCAGAGGATAGCTCCAGATGAGCCTTAGCCTTACTCTGTCTAACAAATACAAGGTTTCTGCTCCCTGTGTGGTCAAGGACGGGATTGCAGGAAGCATATACAAACTGTCCATAGCACCATAACCATGATGTCAGTCCAAACCAAACCCATCTGCCTGCATGTGTTCTATCTCCCTCATTCCTTGTTCGTTCCTGCGCCTACCTTAAACACTGCTTTTGTATCTGCTTCTCTACCTTCCCCTTGTGGCTTATTCTAGGCACCTACCACACTCTGGTTTAAAAAAAACTTGTCTTGTAATGCAGGAGAATTATTTGTGGAATGCTTCAGGGATTGCTTTTTAGACCAGTATATTATGGAGCTCACACACAAACAGGTTATTTTAGATTTCACCTTAAGCAACGAGAAAGATTATTAGGGGAGCTTGTGGTTAAAGGTCCCCTAGGAGGTAGTAACCACAGTGTGCTAAAATTCCAAATGCAGTTTGGGAATGACCCATAGATTCATAATCAGTGTTTCAATTTAAATACGGGGAGTTATATTGGTATCAGGGGAGTGGGGTTGTTTAAGATGAACAGGTAAACAAGTTGAGAGACAGATAAGTAGAATAATAGTGGCACACATCCAAACAGCTGGTGTATGTGCTCTTTAGGAGTTTATCCCAATCAAAAAGATAGAGTCGTTGAGAAAGAGGCACAATCCGTGGTTAGCAAAAGAGATAAACAATAATTTTAAATTAAAAACTAAGGTACACAAAGTGTGGAAGAATAGTGTAGACCAGAGGAGTACAGAGTTCTTGGGGTCTAGCAGCAGAAGTCTAAGAAGGTTATAAGCAACATGAAAATCAATTGTCAAGAAAATTTCCATATTGTATAAAAAGAAATAGTGGAAGTTTCTGTGAGTACATAAATAGAAGATCCTGTGGTAAACATGATATCTCTGAAGATTGATGCAAAGAAATGGCTGATATGTTTAATAAACTTACTGCATCAGTCCTCATCTTGGAGATATCCTGCTCCTCTTGTGTTTTGGGGTGTTTTCTAGTCCAGGGTACTGTCCATCTCCTCACCTCAGAAAAGCAATGGTCATAACTGATCCCTCAGTTTTATACCAGCTACTGCTGGCACACTCGGTAAAATGGAGTGAAGTGATTTGTTTTCTCATTGATTTTGTAAAATTAATGTCTGTAACAAAGCTGTATTTAAATCACCTTTGATAATACATGCTGACAGAAGGCCAATCAAGTGGTTAGGGGAGCCTCAGTTTATAGCAACTGAGATTTACTCAATACTACTGCACCCTGTTCCACTTTGGTTGTAGCATCAATGCCTAGGAGACCAGTGGGGTGCATGGAGATGGATTTGGCAGCTGGTGCGTGGGTAGTAATTTTCAGCTAGTTGGGACTGGAGCACATTTGCATTCATTTTCTACCCCACCCCCCAGAACTGCAATCTGGGGCAGAGTCGAGGAGAGCTGGTAGGCCTTAGCAAACTCATTCATTGACTCAGGGAGGGCAGCCCTTCCAGCACCTGTGGTCCTCTCCCCACATGGTGTTTTTGTTCATTTCTGACTTATAAACAGTTGTCAAGAACAGAACCTGGTCATCACTTGGAGACTGCTTAGAGTGAACTGTATATAATTTTTGATTTGAGCCGTTGGTACATCTTACTTTGTTTTTATTTCCAGTGAAAACTTCACTTTTGTTACAAAATTTTAAATTTTAAAAACTACTATTTTTGTGAACACATTAATCTTTACTTACATTAAACGATTAAAATATGAATTTGACATGTGACTATTTTCATTAGTTTGGAAGAGATACAGACTTTAAAGGTATAATGTTTGAACATAGGACAACAACATTCCAATAACAGAATAATGCCATGCCAGAAAATAGTGATAATTAATTCTGTAAAACAAATATGAATTGTTTTATCATCCCACCTGTTTGAGTGCTAAACTACAGGAATTTTTCTTATAATAAACCAGAATGACCTTTTCATCAGGTGAATGCACTTGTACAATGGTTTCTGTTAGGGCGTTATGCTCAGGTTGTTATGAAGCAATGTTTAAATGTTACTTTCATTTGTTACTTACTGGCATTTTTTACAACTTTGGTAAAACCTATTTAGCTCTGAGTGTGCATTCATAATGTAATTTATTTTTGCTGTTACATGAGGAATTTTCATCCAACAAAACTTCTTTTCCTTCATGTGCTTTGTCAGCTCTCTCTTGTACAATTTTGATTTTTTTTCTCATTTTCTGCAACGATTTCCGGGAGGATCTTCTCCTATGTATATGCAGATTTTCTGATGGAATCAAGATGGGCCGAAGTGGGTGAAATAGCACCAAGTGACCTGGCATTCCTTAGAATTCCCTGTGTGAAAGTGTATTCTTGTATACAGTGGATTCCGGTTAATTGGGCCACTGGTTAATTGGTACTTCCATTTATTTGGGACAACCCTTAAAGAACAAAAACACATCAAGAAAGTAATTGGAATTCCCTTTGTTTATTTGGGACATTCTGCCACTTAACTGGCGCAGGTGACTGATGTGGAACAGTTTCTACTGTCGGTCTTGAGCACTTACATGGCTATTCGATCATGTGTCAGTTGCCTGTGTGTGCTCAAAAAGCAGTGATTTCTGTCACTGATAGTTGGTGAGAAATGATCAGTAAGACAATTCAGAACTGTGTGGTTTCAAGCATTCAGGCTTGGAGATGCCAGAAATGGCTGTTAAACAATATGAAACAAACAGTATTTAAATAGCTTCAGTTGTGTGTGCTTGTGTAGTGTAATATTTCAGTGCTCATAATTAATTCTGAAGGTTTTTACTATCCTTAAAATTAAATGTAATAAATCTTATTGCTTTTTAGCTTAATATATAATCCTGTATAGTATATTGTTGGAGATTTTGCATACTGGATGTCTGTCAGAGCAATAAATTTAGTTACTTGGTGGTTGAATATTGATATACGGTGTCTTTCCTCTGAGAAGATTATGGAATTGAATGAGATGCAAGGAATATGCCACAATCTTTGGAGGAGTAATTTGTTGAGTTTTCAATGCTGTCCCCATGTATGCTACGATATTGTTCCTTCTCCTGCAGTGAAGTAGAAGAATAGCAAATTTGTCTTCAGCATTGAGATGTTGATTTGCAAGGTCTGTATTCTGACATGTTGCTATGTGCCGGTGAACATTGCCCATGTACAGATAACTAGAGGAAGACTGAATAACTTTCTAACAGAAGAAGTGAAAAAATGACTAATTATAGTTGACAAGGTGCAGAGAAGAGTAAATTTATGCATATAATAGCGAAGGAAACTATCTGCAAATACATAATTCCTGTGATGACAAATTATACAAAATAAAGGTATCTATTTTTAGGGATTTGGTTAATTTTGTGTGGAAAAACTGAGGTCCTGTCAGTCATATGAATAAAACAAAATTATTCAGTCAGGTTCCCATACCTTGTTTAAAGATAAACTTTGTGCTAATGAAATAGTAAGCCAGTTAAATGATCTTGTATGAAAGTAATCCTTATTCTATTTTTCAATAGGTATCTCTGTTTGACCCAACTGAAACATTGCTGGAGGTGAAACTCTATCCTCAGGAAACTCTCTTCCTGGAAGCAAAGGAATGAATTCATCCATGGGACTCCGGCTTCCGAGATAGTTGATAAAAGCTCAGCATAAGTCTGAAAGCTGCAAGATCCACTTTTTGTTTTGTCCAGCTACATGCCACAACTATCTGCCTCTTTTAAAAGCCCAAAATCAACATCATCATTGTAAAATGCCTGTATGCTGCCAACCTCACAAGAAATGTAGATGTTTACAAAGATATATAGGAGGAAAGCAATCTGTGACGAACACTGACTTACAACCTTCACACTATTCTGGCCTATGTTTATTCATCAATGCACTATTCAAAAGTGAAGTGAAATATATTAGTTAGAATTGGTTTCTCTGTACCCATTCAACAACAAAATCTGTAATTCAACCAGTTTTTGGAACAAGTGCTATGATTTGAAATTCTGTATTTGTTTTAATTCAATACATACTTGAGACAATGCTCATAAATGTGCACAATTCCATGTCTGGATTTCTACTTAAAGCCTAATTTATGATGTCACGGTAGGCATAGAGTCATTCTTGGCCATTAAGATTTAATGCAATAATTTGGAAAGTATGATTTTCATACAGCACGACTTTCTTATTTGGTTTACAACTTCAGTAAAATGTAAGTGGGATATAATTTTCCATTTGTAGCCATCTTTTATAATGAGCCTGTCCTTTTAGGTGGTTACAGAATTAAATAGTTGTGAGTTTATATTACTACCATCAGAAAAGGTCAGGAATAAAGTGGTGTGGATGAAAGACTAGTCAAGAATTTTATAATTGAAACATATTCTGAGATTAATCTAAACTTTTGCCAATGTTTTTGGTTTCCTGCATTGTATGCCTCATGGATCATGTAGCCTTTATTGGTTATCCATTCCTCCCCATAATGCATTCTATTCTCAAAAGACATAAAGCACTGAGGAAGATTGATTGCTTTTGTTTCCTTCTACAAGCTATACACTGAGAAAAGAGTTTCAATAAAGAAATTTCTATCACAATTCAGGGCCCCAGACGGTCCTTCCAAGTGAGGGGACACTTCATCTGCGAGTCAATCAGAGTCATCTTGTTTCAGGTGTGGCCTCCTCTACATTGGTAAAATCCAATGAAGAATGAGGGACTACTTAGTCAAACATCTTCACTCTGTTCAACACAGAAGGCAAGATCTTCCTGTGGCTATCCATATCAATTCAACTTCCCATTCACGTTCTGACATGTCTGGCCATAGCCTCCTTTACTGTCATGATGAGGCCAAACTCAGCTTGCAGGAGCAACACCTTATATTTCATCTGAGTAGCCTCCAACCTGGATGCATCCATTTCATCCACTTCCAGTAATTTTTCCTCCTCACCATACTCCCTCTTTTTCCATTTCCCCATTTTGGTTACCCTCTCACCTCTTCAGTTCGCCTGCCCATCACCTCCTCCTTCAGCTCTTTACCTTTCTGCCTATCACCTCCCAGCTTCTTCAATCCCTCTCTCCCTCACCTACACACTTTACCCCTCACTTATTACCTGCTGGCTTGTACTCCTTCCACTCCTGCCACATTTTTATTGCGGCCTTTGTCTCCTTCCTTTCCAGTCGTGATGGAAATTCTCAGCCTGAAACATCAACTGTTTATTCCCCACCATAACTCCTGCCTGTCTTGCTGAGTTCCTCCAGCATTTTGTGTATTGCCCTTAATTAAGAATGTTTTAATTTAGGTTGGAAGATGTGACAGATTGAATGCAGCATAAATTAACATGACTGAAGTCAAAAAAAATACATCCAAATTTGAAGATGTGAAATTGGATGTGATTGTAGGCTGTGAGAAGGATGCAGAAGGCTTCAGGGATATAGACAGGTTAAGAAAATAGACAATAGCATGACAGATGTAACATAATATGGAAAAAAACATAAAAATAGGACATTTTTACATGGGAGTTATAAAATGTGTTGGTATTCAGGGGGACCTGGGTGACCTTGTATGCTAACCACTGAAAGATCAAGTAGGTACAGCAAGCTCTTAGGAAATCAAACAGATTATTGGTCTTAATTGCAAATGAATTTCTGTCCAGAAATAAAAGCTTCTTGCTCCATTTATGAAGGGCACTGGTGAGATAGCATTAGCAAAGCGTGCTGGTATGGCCTTCAGGTAGGTGCAGGATATAATTGTAGTTGTGGAGATGCAGTGACAATTCTGCAGATTGATTGCTGCAATGTTGGGTTTGTCATATGAGGAGGGGTTAAGCAGATGGGACCTATACACTGGTATGAAATGAGGGCACCAATCAAACCAATGCTAAAAGAAGTCATCAGTGGCAGGTACCTGTTGTGAATTCCTACCCTCCCCACTGCTGAGCTCATAATAAATGGAGCGGGAGTAGGTCATTAGGCCCTTTGAGTCTGTACTATCATTCGTTAAAATCCTGGCTGGTAGCCACATGCTGCTAGACTGGGAACCAGTGTGCCAGAGATCCACTGTGAAGTCCCACCCTCCCTGCAGATATAGTGGAAACCTAGGTTGTTAATGAGAGATTGGGAGGGGCGGGGGAGGATGGGGATGGAAACAGCAATGTCCCATCAAATCCTCACTCACTGTGCCAGCCAGGGTAGAGCTGTGTACCTCACGTCTCAGTGCTGAGTATCATGGCATGCTTGCATAGAGGTAAGGGCATGTGCTTCAATTTGGACATCAAGGATCCAAGCATAGAGTGACAAAGGAAGGATTAAGAGGACGTACAGCACTCATGTTCCTAACATAGCAAGGAGTGCCCAGCTTTTCAAACTAGCAGATTTTTAAAGTGCAGTTGGGCAGGTACAGATGCAAAGAAAGTTGTGAACCTGTTTTCTGCATTGGATACTCATAAAATTTGGTCTGATCTTCATCTACATCACGTTAATAAGCAAACACAATCTGCCTAAACTAATAACACACAAACAATTTAAGCAATCACAGTCAAGGTTCAAAAAAGTAGGTGTACCTCTGGGGTAATGCCTTCTACAAAAGCTGTTTGAAGTCACGTGTTGCAGTCAACGAGATGAGATTGGAGGCGTGGACTGTAGAGGTGCCCTACCCTATAAAAAAGGCACACAAAGTTAGATTACTGATGGAGCCTGCTCTTCTCAAGAAAGATCTGTTAATGTGCACCCCATGCTTCGATCAAAACAACTTTCAGAAGACCTTAGAAAAAGAATTGTAGTGATGCATAAAGCTGGAAAAGGCTGCAAAAGCATTTCTAAAGGCCTTAGTGTTCATCAGTCCACAGTAATTAATACTGTTGCTACTCTCCCTAGGAGTGGACTCTTGCAACATCATACCAAGAACATAACATGCAATGCTGAAGGAAGTGAAAAAGAACCCAAGGATTACAGCAAGAGACCTGCAGAAATCTTCTAGCACTTGCTAAAGTCTCTGTTTAATGTGTCCACTTTAAGAAAAAACACTGAACACGAATGGTGTTCATGGAGGAAACTACTGGTCTCAAAAAAACATTGCTGCACGGCTCAAGTTTACAAAAGACCACCTGGATGTTCCACAACACTTCTGGGGCAATGTTCTGTGGACAGAAGAGACAAAAGTTGACCTTTTCGGCAGAAATGCACACTGCTATGTTTGGAGGGAAAAGGGCACTGCACATCAACACCAAAACCTTATCCCACTGTGAAGCATGGTGAAAGAGCATCATGGTTTGGGGCTGCTTTGCTGCCTCATGGCCTCAATGGCTTACAATCATTAAGGGAACAATGAATTCAAAGTTGCATCAAGACATTTTACAGGAGGATATCAGGGTTGTGGTCCATCACCTGAAGCTTAATAGAAGTTGATGCAATAGGACAATGACCTGAAACACAGGAGTAAATCATCAATAGAATGGTTTAGAAAGAAGAAAAATGTTGTTTTGGAATGGCCAAGCCAGAGTCCAGACCTTAATCAAATTGTGATGCTGTGGCATGATCTTTTCAGGTTATTGATGTAAAGTATCCCAGAAATATTGATGGAATGGAAACAGTTTTGTATGGAGGAATGGTCTAAAAGTCATCCTCGCTGTTGTGCAAGTCTGATCAGCAGCTACAGGAAACATTTGGTGGAGGTTATTGCTGCTAAAGGAGGTTCTACCAGTTCTTAAATACAAGGGTTCACATACTTTTTCCAGCCTGTACTGTGAATGATTAAACAATGTGTTCAATAAAGACATGAAAAGTACAATTATTAGTGTGTTATTAGTATAGGTAGATTCTGTTTGTCTATTATCTTGATTCAGATGAGGATTATAAGCAATTAATGCAGAAAACCAGGTAATTGCAAAGGGTTCACAAACTTTTTCTTGCAACTTTATGTCTGAGTGAAAAACCAAACTTCAGGGGGTACTCAGCAAGTCGAGCAGTATCAGTACAAGGTCTTAACCAGAAATGTTGACAGTCTCTTGCAATCCACAGTCGCTGCTTAACCTACTGAGGTTCTTTTATTTGCTCTAGATTCCTTTACGTACAGTCTTGTGCCTCCATGTTCTTGTAACTACTCAACTAAAGAACCATGAACATTATTATGAATCAGCACTCTGCACACTTATCAGTTATGAAGAATGAGAGGAGAATTCTAGGAAACCTCAGAAAATCCTTACAGGACTTGATAGAGTTGATGGAGGGAAGATGTCTCTTGGTGGCTGATTGCCTGAAAATAAGGTATCAACCATTTAAGCACAGAAATAAGAAAGTTCTTGATGTGGATGGCCTTTAGAATTCTCTACCCAAGAAGGTTGTGGAGGTTCAGTTACTGAGTACGTTCAACACAGAAGTGGAGAAATTACTTGGATACTAAAGGAATCGAGGGATATGGTATTAGTGGAGAAAAGTGGCACTCAAGTTAAAGATTAGGCATTAACTTACTGTGAATGGTGGAGTAGGAACAAAGGGCTGAATCACCTACTCGTTCTGTTTTTCGTGTCTTTAATTGTGAAATAAATATCAAAGAGTCATGGCTACAAACCTTCAATATGTTGTATAAGTAAATATAACATCATCAGGCATAATTTGGTGCCCTCATTGGAATGTTTGCAGATGATACCAAAAACTGAGAAATAAATAACTCATTAGAGAATGTGGAGACCAATCAAGGAAAATAGTTGGTAGGTGACACATAATGTTTAATAACAAAGAGATGATGCCTTTTGAGAACAAGAATATATATCATCAAAATTCCTTCTAAGCAAAGCAGCTATAAGATGTGTTGGGATTAAAGAAACTGCCGAGTCAGGCGTTGTTGCTACGATGTTAACATGACAGCTACATCAGTAACCAAAAGGCTGAATGCCTGGAGTTAACATGTATGTTATCACTTCAGTATTTATTGGCAGATCCGGTACTGAAATTTATTTGCTTTTAAATTAACTATCTTTTTAATTAAGTTTTATCCAGAGAGGGGTGGCATTTATATGATATATCATATAAATTGTTAATTCCTCATTTTCAAGGCTGTACACCACATAGGAATGAATGCAAATCCTGCAACCATGTTTAGGCCCCTGTTGACAAATACAAAGATTGTCCTAGTATGGATTTATGAAAATGAAGTAATTCCAGATTATAATATTTGAACAGTCAATGAGATGCAAATATCTAAAGAGTGAAAATTTACAGGTGCTGAAAGTCCAGTATGTTGAAATTACAGAGATCATATAGCATTAACTCTGCTACTCTCTACAGAAAAAGATGAAATTAGGACTGGGTACTCACCAGGGCACTGGGATTTACATGAAATGTAATAATATACTGTACTACATTATTATGGAGTATAATTAGCTACTTGAGTGAATCATTGATACGACCTAGCAAAAATATTCTGTTGAAAATATCTACAACTCCTGGCCCTCAAGTTTCATTACAAATTTCTAATCAATCTTCTATCATATACAGACAAAAAGGTATGTACTTGTTAGAAGTTGTGATTTTTATTCTCATTCATTGTTTTGTCATATTGTGCCAGTATTCTTGTGTGTATTCAGGTAACTAAAATTCATAAACCTATAAATGCTGAAGAGAGGTGAACTATGAAAAGAGCTGGACTATTCACATCTATACTCAAGTCCTTGTACATATGTGCAGTAGAAAGCATTCTAACATGCTGCACTACCGCGTGGCATGGAATTTTCACTGTGATGACAGGAAGGGCCTATAATGGGTAGTCAAAATTGTCCAGCAAATCACCAGCACCAGCCTACCTGCTATCAAGGACATATATATAGAAAAGGGCCAGTAACATCACAAAGGATCCTACTCACCTGGCTCATGGACAATTTGTCCCACTCCTATCAGGGAGAAGGCTATGGGACCATCCAAGCCAGGACCACCAGACTTAAAAACAGTGACTTTCCCCAAGCAGTAAGGCTAATCGATTCCTCCACCCACCAACCCACCCCTCCACACCCCCAGCCACTATTACATCATTTTCTGTCAGTGTCCTTATGTACCGACACTCCTGTGCTTAGTGTCATGTTATGGACATACAAACAATCAATCTGTATACATAGCTATCTTACGTATTTATATGTATTGTGTTTTTTTATTATTGTGTCTTTTTCCTGTGCTGCATCAGATCTGGAATATCAATTATTTAATTCTTTGCACTTGTGCACTGGAAATGACGTTAAACATTAAACATTACATTACATAGCCCAATTAATGTTCAACAGCCTTAGCATTCATGGAGATCTAGTGATGCATACTGGACATAGGTGAAAGGACTCCAATGCAACCTTAACCAGTCCTGTTTCTTGTTAGGAATCACTGGATAATTTGGTGAAATAATTAGCAATCAAAGAGATACAAATGTCTGGAGTATTTATTGAGAAACTATACTCAGTGGCCTCTTCATTAGTACCTAATAAAATGGCCACTGAGTGTATGTTGATAGTACTTTACTGCTGTCGTCCATCCATTTCAAGGTTCGATAAGTTGGGTGTTCAGAGATAGTCTTCTGCACACCTCTGTTGTAACACATGGTTATTTGAGTTACTGTTACCTTCCTGTCAGCTTGAATCAGCCATTTTCCTCTGACATCTCCCATTAACAAGACATTTTCATCCACACTGCCGTTCACTGGATGGTTTTTGTTCTTTGCACAATTCTCTGTAAACTCTAGAGACTGTTGTGTGTGAAAATCCCAGGAAATCAACAGTTTCTGAGATACTCAAACCACTCCATCTGGCATCAACGAAAAATCTATGGACAAAGTGACTTAGATCATGTTTCTTCCCCATTCTGATGTTTGGTTTGAACAACAACTGAACCTCTTGACCATGACTGCATAATTTTATGCTTTGAGTTGCTGCCACTTGATTGGCTGATTAGATTTTTGCATTAATGAAGAAGTGTATCTAATAAAGTGACCAATGAGTGTTATTGTAACTGCTGAATTAGAGTGGTGTTCCATTTTGTCAGACATTGGGATAATAAGGAACTGTAGAGTTGAATTGGGACCACAGTCCTAACATTACGAATAATAGGAAAATTAAGAGAACTTGGCAGAAGAGGTGAACAAGGAGAGAAGGAAAGTTAGGTTCGATAATAGTTCCGAAATAAATGAAATAATAAATATTTCTCCATGTGTAGCAAACAAATTGAAAAACAAGAAGATGAAACATAATTAATTTAGAAGAGATCTAGTGCAGGAAAAATTGCATTATATAAAAGTATGAATTAAGCCTTCCAGGAACAAATGCAAGAAACGCTTGTACATGCAATGAATAGTACATTTTTGGAACTATTCCACTTCGTAAGTTTGAAATCTAAGATTGATCGTTACTTGTTAATATGGAATGATGGCCAAAGGCAAATGTTTGCCACTGTATCACAGGTTTTTGAATGTCAAAATGGGTTCAAGGACTGAAAAGGTCTCATGTCTCATGTCCCTTTGTTTCCATGATTTTTTTTTTACCATATATGGCTGACCTCTCCGGCTATCCATCCCATACGATGATAACATTATTGTTGACCTACAAGTTTTCTTTTGGCATATGGAATGTAAATGTCCACAAGTAAGGTGATTTTCAAAAGGGAAAATATATTTGCACTTGAGCTATCTTAATGCTAGTTCTGTTGACTCAACAATATGTAGGAGAACTGGGAATTAAATCTAAACAGATATAATGACCTCAATATTGTTGTTTCTGTTGCTATCACAGATATCAATTAATTTTTCTGTGATTAAGTTATGACATAAGCTTAAACTGTCCAAGTAAGCAATTTACTTTGAATCAACTCCTTAAATACTCTCATATATTAAAAATAAGATAAAATTTCATGTTATTCTCAGAAATGTTAAGTAAAACCAACTGAGCGAAAAATAAAATAAAAGCTGTAGCTGTTGGAAATGTGGAAGTAAAACGGAAAAGTTGGAAGCACTCAGCAGGTTGCATGTCATCAATATTGGATAAAGCCAAAAGGCAGTGGTCCATAACTCAATGATACTTCTCCCTTTAAAACATGGATTAAAATTATTCTGTACAGCAAATCTAGGAAGTTTTCAATATGACTTTTCAGAATGTTCTTTATTTGTAGAGATTCTGATTTTCATTTGGAACTTAAAAAATGCAAGTAATGATGTTCAGAAAAGTTTTCCAATATTATTGTACACTATAAAGAAAATAGATATGAAGTTTGTCTTAAATTTCACTGTTCACATTGATGCTCCTGCTTTTAAGATGCAGCTAAAGATGGGTATATTGATTGTAAGTTTCTTATGACAATCATTTCATAGGCAGTTCACTATCTTAAGAAGCAACATTTCAACAGAAAGTGCCCAGCATTTTAATATATGATGAATATTCTTTGAAAATGTTGTTCTAAAGCTTCATTGGCCATTTAAAAAATCAAATTATTTGGTTTCAATTTCTTTTGTACTTGATTTTGCCCAGTTCTCACTTGCTTAAGCAATAATAAAACCAAAATTCCAAGTGCAAGACAAAAAATGATGCCAAGCCAAAGAATGATATTGGGCTTTTACCAACAGATTGCTCTTTAGAACAGCCCTTAAATTACAATTGTTTGGATTACAATTCCAAACATTTGGAGTGAAGGAGGTTGAAGGCAAATACACAAACTTCTATGAAGCTTGCAATGCCAGTCAGGGAAACAGATAATCATTTATAACTTAGATCAGGGCTGTATCAGGAGCGGAACCCCTAAAATTGATAGTAGAACGTCACCCACCATAGGCCCAGGAAGCAAACTTGAATGGTCAAATAAGATTAAGGTTGAAACTTGTGGAAGAAATTAGTACAAAGGGGACAATCAGATTGATATTAGTCAGAGCTTTTTATGTAGCCACAGTTTTAACTACTATGAAGGTGTGCCCCTTTTGAGCATTGGCATTGAAAGTAATTAATTAATTTCCTAAACTGTATCTGCACCACACCTACTCATATCTGTACATTTCTAGTTATTTTATCATTGTAATTGTGATTCTTTACCCTGAAATATTGAACATTTCTAGCTGCAGAACAAACAGAATTGCAAGCAAAATCCGTGGAGATCCAAACTTAGCATTTGTATGGTTCTGATAGGAGTCAATTCAGACAGCTGTGATTGGCATCTCTTTTGCCCATGTCAGAGACAACTATAATGAAAATTTACAATTGCTGTACCTTGTCCTGGGGATAGAAAGAGATCAAATTGCTTTTTGGAGTGGCTGAATTTTGCTGGAATGTTCTACAGCTGAGCCTGAATATTGGACCTTTGACTTTAGGTGCATAGCCTTGTGATATTCCAGCAAATAAAATATTTCTAAATTGGTACCCCACCATTTAAATGTGCAACATGTCTGAGAATTGTTCTAGAGACTGTTCAACTTGTCAGTGACAAATTACATTTCACGGTCACTTAGGTACAAGCAAAGAGAAAGCACTTCATGTAAGCCACCCAAGATCAGTTAACCCCCTGCTTCAAATTTCACTAGGGTGCAAAATTGATTTGTGTTGTTTAACTGGTTCACTTAGCTAAATGTCTGGTGTGGTTAGAATTGCCATTCGTGTTCTTTTTAAAAGTAACCTTTGTGAAGGAACACAGGTGCACAAATAAACTGCACATACAGTATTGTGGTGTGCCAACAGGCAGGTCATAAATTTAAACCACATGAGCAGGCTATGTTTTTTATTGTTCAACAATTTAATTCATTTGTGTTTCCATTTCTTCATATTAACCTCACTATGTTTGTTTTGTGTTAAAATAAAGGAACTGCCAGGTATAAAATTATTTTCTGCTTTTGGAAAGGAAGTTATTTCTGTAGAATTGAACAGGAAATTAAAAGCTTTTCTTTTCCAGGGGTGGATAATACAAAACATTGTTACTTTAAGGTTTTTCTGGTACCTTATTCAGTCTTTAAAATATCACAAGTGTTTCCAATCCAGTGAAGTTCTTTTAAAAGGTTGTCATTGCACAAGATAGATTCCAGCTGCCAGTTTTCATGAGGCAGGGTGCCACAAACAAGGTTTCAGATGAATAGCCAGATTTTTTTAATGTAGTATTTGAGGAGGAAATGTGGTCCCAAGACATCTCCATGGTTGGAATAATTGGACTCCTGAAGCACCAATCAGGGAAGAGGGGAAGTTAGGATTGAATTGTTTGAGTTACCACCTGTTCCTGTTGTAATAGCCCAGTTATATTTTTAATTCCTGAGTTTAGTTAGGTGATTGAAGCATTCATGCATTGTATATGTGAACCAAAATCAATGTTAACTGAGCGACTCATAGCCAGATCAAAGTTCGAAGTAAATTTATTATCAAAGCACATATATGTCAGCATATATAAGCCTGAGATTTGCTTTCTTGCAGGCAGACTCAGTAATTCCAAGAACAATAATAGGGTCAATGAAAGACTGCACCCAACATGATGCACAAACAACCAATGTGCTGCAAAAGACAACAAACTGTGCAAATACCAAAGAAAGAAAGAATGAATAAATAAATAAATATATATATATCAAGAACATGAGATAAAGAGACCTTGAAAGTGAAGTGAGTCCATAGGTTGTGGGAACAGTTCAGTGATGGGGGTGAGACAAATTGAGTGAAGTTGTCCCACTGGTTCGGGAGCCTGATGGTTGAGGGGTAATAATTATTCCTGAACCTGAAGGTGTGAGTCCTGAAGCTCCAGCAACTTCTTCCTGATGGCTGCAGTGAGAAGAGAGCATGGCCTGGGTGATGGTTGGGGGGGGGAGGGGTTCCCGATGATGGGTGCTGCTTTCCTATAACAGCACTCTTTGTAGACATGTTCAATGGTGGAGAGGACTTTATCCACGATGGACTGGGCTGTAGGATTTTGCATTCAAGGTCTTTGGTGTTTCCACACCAGGCCATGATGTTACCAGTCAATATACTTTGCACACACATCTGTAGCAGTTTGTTAAAGTTTTAGATGTCATGGCAAACTCATAAAGAAGTAGAAGCGTTGCCATGCTTTCTTCGTAATTGCATTACGTGCTGGACCCAGGACAAGCCCTCTAGAATAATGACACTGAGGAGTTTAAAGTTGCTGACCCTCTCCGCCTCTTATCCTCTGATGAGGACTGGCTCATGGACCTCTCGTTTCCTCTTCCTGAAGTCAATAATCAGCTCCTTGGTCTTGCTGACATCGACTGAGAGGCTGTTGTTGTGGCACCACTCTGCCAGATTTTCAAGCAGCCAACTCATTGGTCTGTATTTTGCTGGTGAATACTAGTAGGTCCACACAATTTCTGGTAGGTTCTTGTGGTCTCATCCTTCCAACAATTGAGGAAAAACCCCAATCTTGCTGGCTGACCTCCCTTAATCAGCCCCAAACTTGCTGATCTGAATCTGGCTGAGGTTTGCCAACACTAAATACAGAACATCTCCACTCGGATCATTGCTGGACAGGAATGTGCATCTATTCGGAAGGAAAGGATAACTAAACAAACTCACAATGGGAGGCAGCGTATGTGATTAAGGGGAGGGAATTAATTTGAAAGCTGGCAGGACAAGAGCTCTTCATAGCTTTTTACAGAAAAGAAGCAGGAAATAAAGACATATACCTCTGAATTCAAGTCATCATTGAAACATTTCTTCCAATGAGTTGTGTTTTTTGGAGCAGTAAATGTCCTGATCTGTGAATGTTGTTTCAGGTTCATTTATGGGGTAGAGACCTTTGAACCCTACCTTCACCTTTTTGACTGCAAGGGTGGAAATATCTGGAATTTTCTTTCTCCTAATTAACCTGTTTATTTTTTCCCCTCCCTCTCCCTGAAAATTTTATGTGTGGTTGTTGAGGTCCAGAGGAAGTCTTCAGGATATGTATAAGACATACCATGACTGTGTGGAATAGAATGTCTGTACCCTTATTTGGCATATCAACACATTTGCTTGGAGTAAAGTTTAATTTTTCCCACATACAACAATTTAAAAGGTATTATTCTGAGGATGGTTGTCACAGTGTGGTTTCTGAAACATTAGCATTGTAGGAAGAAGTGGTAAGTAAGTAGAGGCCAGATGAAAAGGAATGTGATTAAGTTTCAAGAAAACATTTTTAGACATTATTCAAGGCAGAGAGTTTAGATGTGTATAAAATGATGTGGAAGTGGAAAGGACTCACTGAAATAGCCAGTGTGAACCTGGATTCGTCTCAAATTGTACTGAATATAAAAGTGAGAGGAGTTGAGGTTGCACAGATATTAAATGCCTGCGAAGGCATGGAGAAAAGAAAGAGGGAGATCATGCTAAAACTACAAAACACTAATTATACCACAGCTAAAATTCCATGTCACCATTCTGAAGGAAGAATATAATTGTACCAGAGATAATGCAGAGGAAGTTTAGAAGCTTGTTGCCAGGAGTGGTGAATAATACCCAAATGGAGAGACTTGAGGTTATTAGGGTTATTTTCTTTGGAACACTGGTGACAAATGTGACTGGATATACATAAAGGTGTAAAGTAAAATGAAAAGCCAGAGATTGAAGAAGAAGGAAGCATTTCCCTTGACAGAGGTGTAAAAAATCTAAAAAATAATCATGGAATATTGATTCATAAAAAAAAAATTAGAGACACATTTAGTTTGCTTTAACCTGTAGGTAGCTGGATGATGGAACCTTCTGCTTGAAAGGGTTTTGGGAATGGAAACCCTCGTCATCTTGATAAATGATCAGGCTGTGTGTTTGAAGGTTATAATCTATTAAATAAGATATGCGGGTAACTAGCTCAGTTTTTGACTGGTGTGTATATGATGGCCCAAATGTTGTCTTTTCCTGAAATAACATTCATGGTTTCTACAGTTTTACTGTTTCTCCCAGCACATTAATCAAGTTACCTGTATCTAATCCTTTCAACAGAAACATTTCTTTTAAAATTGAAATAAATTGTGTATTTCTTCATCTCATTCAGAAAATAACAGTAATTGATTTTTTATTATAATAAATATGACAAACAAGTTAAATAGTCATTTGTAGAATAACTTCATTTATAGAATTCAATAGTAGAAGTATTTCTGGCAGTGCAAACACTGCTTCCGAATCCTCAACATTTATTGCAAAGCTTTGATTAACTATCATAACCACAAAAGAGTCAAACCTTTGAAAAATTTATGTTCTTTAATCAGACTTTTGAACACTGCAGACATTGGGATCTTGAAGTACCATGCCGATATTGGTGCTTGCTGTAAGTTCTCTGTTCTTCAATGAGCTGTTAATTCTCATATAGTTCTTACCCAGTATTGAGTGGCAATAGTTATATAGATGCAGAATTCCACTTAATTATTATGAAAGTCTGAAATATTTAGAGATGTATGTGCCAAATGTCCTTCTGCTGTGTTGTAGCATTCTAATAAAGTCAATGTGAAATCAAAAGGACAACGACAGTAGCACTTACCATCTCCTTCAATGGCATTAGCACAACAATTGCATCTGGGATATTTCAGAAAATTGGATATTTATAATGAAAGGTTGAATAAGTTAGTACTTCATTCCCTGAAGCATAGAGGAATGAGGGAAGATTTGTTAGAAGTATACAAATTATGAGGGGTATAGATGGGGTTAATGCAAGCAGGCCTTTTACCACTGAGGGTGGGTGAGACTAGAACTAGTGGTCATGGGTTAAAGGTGAAAGGCTGAATGTTTAAGGGAAATATGAGGGGGAACTTCTTCACCCAGAGGGTAGTAAGAATGAGAATGAGCTGCCATTAGAAGTTGTGGACAGGGGTTAAATTTCAACATTTAAGAGAAGTTTAACTGAGTACACGAATGGAAGGAGTATGGAGAGCTATGGTCCAGGTGCAGTTCGATGAAACGAGGTGAATAACAGTTTGCCACTGTCTAGATGGGCTGAAGGGTCTGCTTCTGAGCTGCAGTGACCTATGATTTTATAAGCGGTGGAATAAATAGCCAATCAATGATGAGGAGTAACAATAAGGTTAGAAACATGATGGGAGATACTGCCCAAGTCTAGATTATCATACACCACTGAATTACCCTCCCCACCCTGTTTTTTGTTAGTTATTCATTTCTGGGATGTGGATATTATTAGTAAGATTAGCATTTATTTCCCTTGAGAATGTGCCAGTGAGCCACCTTCTTGAACAGCTGCATTCCAGACTTCATTGAATCAGAGGAATGTAGGAATAGGAGGAGCCTCTTTTCTCCCTTAGGTTTGCTCCAACATTTAATGGCCGAGTTCTGACCTGACTCCACATCCCTTAGCTAGCAAAACACTATCAATCTCAGATTTAGAATTAACAATTAACTGGCACCAATTGCTGTTTGCAGAAGAGTTCTAAACTTCTTTCGCTATTTCACTTTTGAAAGACCTAACTGTGATTTTTTTGTACTCTATGTTCAGTATTCCTACATGGCCCAACTAATGGAAAATTTCTCTTTTGGCTTTTGGGTCTTATTAATCTTAGTCTTTGGTAAAATAATTATTAATCTGAATTCCAAGAACACAATTCTCATAATTTATAACAAAATAATTATTAATAAAGGGAAAACCAGGAATTAGAAATTGATTTATTAATGTCACAGGCCCCAAGGTACAGTGAAAAGTTTTTGTTTGCACGCCAATACACACAAAATGCTGAAGGAACTCAGCAGGTCAGGCAGCATCCATGGAAATGAATAATGTTGACATTTTGGGCTGAGACCCTTCATCAGGACCTGAAAGGAAAGGGGAAGATGCCAGAATAAGAAGGTGGGGGGAAGGACAACAAGCTAGAAGGTGATAGGTAAAACCAGGTGGGTGGGAGAGGGAGAATGAATTAAGAAGCTGGGAGATGATAGGTGGAAAATGTAAAGGGCTGGACAAGAAGGAATCTGATAGGAGAGAAGAGTGGACTGTGGGAGAAAGGGAAGGAGGAAGGGGAGGCAGTGGAGTTGATAGGCAGGTGCGGTGAGACCCAACATAGACTAGGGGACAGCTGTACCAAGCACCTCTGCTCCTTTTGGAAAAGGTGGAATTTCTCAGTGGCCATTTCAATTCCCATTCCCATTTCCATTCCAACACATTGGTCCATGGGCCTCCGCTTCTGCTATGATGATTCCACTCTCAAGTTGAAGGAGCAACACCTCATATTCCGTCTAGATAACGTTCAACTTGATGGCATGAACATCGATTTCTCCAACTTCAGGTAATTTTATCCCCACCCCCTTTCTCTCTTCTTCAATTCCCAACTCTAGCCTCTTACCTCTTCTCCTCCTTGCCTATTATCTCCCCCGGTGCCCCTCCTCTTTCCCTTTCTCCCATGGTTCACTCTCCTCTCCTAGCTGATTCCTTCTTCTTCAGCCCTTTACATTTTCCACTTACCACCTCCCAGTTTCTTACTTCATTCCCCCTTCCAAATGCACCTAAGCTTCACCTATCACCTTCTAGCTTGTCCTTCCCCCCACCTTCTTACTCTGGCTCCGACCCCCTTCCTTTCCAGTCCTGATGAAGTGTTTTGGTCTGAAACATCGGCAGTTTATTCATTTCCACAGATGCTGCCTGACCTGCTGAGTTCCTCTAGCATTTTATGTGTGTTGCTCTGGATTTCCAACATCTATAGAATCTGTTGTGTTTATGTTTGCATGCCATCCAGACAGATCATTCTGCACATTATATGTAGATTTCCAAAAGACATTTGATAAAGTGTGCATCAAAGGTTATCCTGGAAGATAAAAAAAACATGGTGTGGAAGTGCTGGCAAAGCAGGAAGACTGACCGGCTAACAGGAAACAGGCATAAATCAAGATTTACCAAGACGCATGCCACAGGGATCAATGCTGAAGCCTCATCAATTTACAATAAAGGTAAATGATTTGGATGACAGCACTGAAGAAATAGTTGTTAAATTTGTTGATATGTCATTAGGAAATCGAGGAGACTTGGTATGTCACCGATGATTCTAGTGAATTTCTGCAGATGTATGCTGGAAAGCATTCCATCTGTTTGTGTCACTGCCTGGTATGGAGCCTCCAATGCACAGCATTGAAAGAGACTACAGAAGATTATAGACTTAGCCAGGTCCATCATGGTCCAAACCCTCCCCATTATTGAGGAGGTCTTGAAAAGGCTGTGTTTCAAGAAGATGGCATCCATCATTAAGGACCCTCACCACCCGGGACATACCCTCTTCTTATTCCCCTCAGGGTGGAGGTACAGGAGTCTAAAATCCCACATTCAGGAATTTAGGAACAGCTTCTTCCCCTCTGCCATCAGATTTCTGAATGGTCCATGAATCCACCAACACCACCTCACTATTCCTCTTTTGCACTATTTGTTTATGTATGTATTATTGTAACTTATAGTGATTTTATGTCCTGCACTGTAGTGCTGCCACAAAACAAATTTCACTACATACAATGGTAATGAACTTGATTCTGATGAAATGATGGTAGGTAGGAAAGCAATTGTGAAGAAGACATTCACATTTTGAAAGAAATTTAGAAAAGTAACAGTGTTATTGTTTATTGCTAGGTCATTGAATACAAAAGTAAGGGGGTTATGCTTCAGTTATATAGGGTGCTGGTGAGACAACATTTGGGGTACAGAGTTCAGTATGAGTGTCCTTATTTAAGGAAGAATGATAATAAATTAGGACCATTTCAGAGAAGATTTATCAACCTAATGCTTCAGATCAAGGGTGACCTTGAAAGTGGATTTAGGGAGGTGGTTTCCTCTTGTGTAACAAAATACTTTTTTATCTGATAATATTATTAATTAGTATTTTTATGTCCTCTTTGTGATATATGTGCTATATCTTGCACTTGGTTTCAGAGGAATGTATACATGTATCTGGTTGAATGACAATACACTTGTAATTGAACTTGAACACTGAATTAAATTTGCTGTCACTTAAGTGATTACCTAGTTTCATAAAGTATATTGTCATGAAGTGAAATAAATTTAAAATGCAGAGGAAGTCAATGAGTCTCAGAAAAAAGAAAATTGAAATAACAATTCAGGTGTAGATTTTCATAAACATTTCAAGATGGAAGATGAATAAATTTTAGTTGGACTTAACAAGAAAAGGAAGCAAATGTCAACAAAAATATCAACAGTCACATATGCCAAATTATTTCATAAACAGTTTTGTGCCTGACAAAATGACTTTTGAAATATGTAGAGTTGGATCATATCTGAAGATTACCAGGATGAATTAGGAAAAATAAATGCTATTGTGGTGAAATGGCAGAGGAGAATCACACAACAGCAAGTAAATTGTATTCCTACAGTGACATTTAACAGGTGCAGGATAATGATGTGGGGAGTGGAGGACAAACAGATGCTGAATCTGCCACAAATGAATGCATAAATTGGGAGCAATATTAAGGAAATGCTTGTATAAGCATGAACAAAACAAACAGATTTCTACAAGATGAAGTTAGCATGTATACATAACCATTCTCCTGTTTCTAGAACTTGTCCAGCTCAGATAAATAAAACTATGGGCTTGGAGGGTATCTAGCCCTTTCATTAGTCTTGGTGAATTATATTTATCGATCAGTTAGGGATGGTATAGTACTGAGTCATTTAATAGCCCCAGGGACCTGAGTTCGATCTAGGTATCGTCTGTGTGACGTTTACCTGTTCTCTCTGTGGCTGCATGGTTTCTGTCAGGTATTCTAGTTCCTTCCAGATCCTAAAGAGTTGCCGGTGGATTAATGGCCTACTGCAAATGCTATTTGGTGTAGGCAAATGGATAAAGAATTAAAAGGAATTTAAGGTGCATGTGATAGAGGACTACAGAGACTACAGAGAGATAAAGAGAGCAGGAATGGGATTGATGTGACTGCTCAGCCAGGAGCCAGGATAAATGATGGACCGAATGAGTTCCTTCTTTGTCCGAACAAGGCAGTAAGCAAGCCTACGAACTTTTCCATTATTTTTGTTCAGTCGCTATGTGAGAGGATCAGAAATGAATTCCAACCAGACCAAATTCTTGTGCGGAAAAGAAACTGCATTAGTTTTATAGTTAGTTGTCTAAATTACACATCCTAACATCTTATGTACTTTTATAATAACCTTGCAATATTTGAATCAGGAACTACAATCCACTGAATCTTTTTCCACTCAGCAAACTAGGCATTGAGATCTTCAGTGGAGCTTAATGTAGGTCAACTGTCCAATGTACATTGGCTGTCATCTGCCATTTCCAGATTTTCTACATCCAGCATTTGATTCCTTATGTCTTTTTACCATTTCCTTTTGTCTTACATCTTTGTACCTTTCATTGCTTAATCGCTACTGTTTTCCAACCTATTGCAGATATTTTCATTTGTTTCTGTCTCCCCTTCTCTTTCCCCTTCCCTTTATTCTAAAACTTATATTTCTCTAATCTTTTCCATTTCAAATGAAAGATCATTGATCTACCTGTTAACTGTATCTTTCTCTATAAGCTGCCACGCTTGCCAAGTATTCCAAGTTTTCTGTTTTATTTTGTACCTCTGGAAGCTTTAACATTTTACCTTTTGCAATGAAACAAGTATGTGGGTGAATGCTGCTGCCCAAGTCACAATCACTACACACATTCTTATTTAGACACACACAAGAGATTCTGCAGATGCTGGAAAACTTGAGCAACACGCGCAAAATATTGGAGGAACTCAGCAGGTAAGGCAGCATCTATGGAGGGAAATAAACAGTCGATGTTTTGGACCGTAACCTTTCCTCCTATGTGTGTTGCTTCATATTTACAGATATCTGCTACTCACAAGCACATTTCTTCAACATATTTTGATGTGCCTGTAATCTATTGTTTTCATCTAAGATCTTCGTACATAGACAAAATGATGTTTTATTGTGGCCATGAAGAAACGAAAGGAATTAGACAAGAATTATAAAAGGGAGCCACTGCATTACTGCCAGAATAGAAAGCAGTTTCATCTGTAATCATCAGTGCCAAAATTTACGCTAAATATCAAGGTACAAAGTATTGAAGAATACAACAAAAATAAAAAGGTGACAGCATTTCCATAATTGATTGCAAGCTACTCTGGGCAAACCGATTAAAAGGATACAATGCTGTTTGCACTAAATCAAAAAAAACATGGATATGAAATTAATCATATAAAGGTATAAAACATTACCTATTTTCTAATGAAATTTCATCAATGTGAAGTATTATTTTGTTTTTCTCTCCACAGATACTCTCTGGCTTATTGAGTATTATAGCAATTTCTGGTCTTATCCCAGTCACAGAGATGCAAGGACTTTCTGAAATCAATGAGAATGGCCATATTGTACAGCCTGTTTGCATTTAACAGCTAGTTATTTGGTTGAAATATCTACTTGACAAAATGGTACATCAGGATATGTTGATTTAGCCAACTTGTACCATTAATGATTGAAAGCACACAATTGTAGCAGCAAGAAGTTTAAATGATCACCAATGGATTCTAATATTTGTGGGGTGGGGGGTGGGGTTGTGGGAAGCAGGTTCCTTCTTAGGCCATCAACTGCTCAAGGGTGAACTCAGAATTAAATTTCTAGCAGAGAATTATTTGTGTATTTGATGGTATTACCAGAGTATAGTCATTCGTGGCTAACTCAGAAATCTTCGAGGTATTAGTTTATGATTTGCTACGAAGTCACTACACTTGCCTGGTTCATCAAAGAAACTGCTTAGTCAAGTTCAGTGTGGCAAACCATTTAGTACATGATTCCTATGAATTCTTCACATGGATGATGAATTGGAACATTATGCTGGCAAAGCAAAAAGTTTCTAAAGTTCTGTATAAATGTGGCAAACTGCAACAGATCTTATGAAATACGAAAATCACCACTACCAGTACATAAAATGGAATTATTCCTTTATAGTGCAGAATTTTTGCCAGTATCTTCTATCTTTGTTTCCTAGGCCTATTTTGTGTAAACGTAGAATATCTTGCACTTGCTTGGGGACTCATTTTAAAAAAACGTCCATTGTACCGGGCTGCCACGTAGCAAGTGGTTTTGTTGGTCTGTGCGCTCTAGTTAAATACAGTCATTTTGACATTTTAATTTTCAACACTGGAAGCCTTGCAGACCTCCTGAAATAAGAGCCAACTCTGTCTAGTTCAGTTCATTTGCAATATTAGTAACGGTTTAGCAATATTAGTAAGAGGAATAGATAGAGTGGATAGCCAGTGCCTCTTCCCCAGGGCACCACTGCTCAATACAAGAGGACATGGCTTCAAGGTAAGGGGTGGGAAGTTCAAGGGGGATATTAGAGGAAGGTTTTTTACTCAGAGAGTGGTTGGTGCGTGGAATGCACTGCCTGAGTCAGTGGTGGAGGCAGATACACTGATGAAGTTTAAGAGACTACTAGATAGGTATATGGAGGAATTTAAGGTGGGGGCTTATATGGGAGGCAGGGTTTGAGGGTTGGCACAACATTGTGGGCTGAAGGGCCTGTACTGTGCTGTACTATTCTATGTTCTATGTTCAATGTTCTATTATAAAGGGACAACGGAGTTTATCATCACATCAACTTCGGGAAGTTAAGAAGTGGTTTATGTCCATTGATAGACTCTTCCAATGTAGTCGCTGTTGTAATGTTGGGGACATGGTAGCCAACACAGGGAGCTCCCACAAACAGCGACGTGATAACGATCAAATCGTCTGTTTTACTGAACTATAAATATTGATCATACATTAAACCTCTCTGCTTCTTTGAAAAATCACGAGGTGTTTTACATCCATCCTGCAGAGATTTCTTCTGAAATCTAGTACCTCCAATGGTGTAGTACGTTCTCATGTGTAAGTCTAACGTTCTCAACCCATGGAGTAGGACTTTCACCCACAACCTTCAGAGTCAGTGGAAAGAATGTTAAACACTAAGTGGTAAATCAAAACCTCATGTTTTAGATAATGCAAAAACAGGATGGATGGGATGTCCAAGGAGGGGTAGTACCTGTGGTGAAATGGTTTGTGTCCATTTCGGGGCCGCTTGCTCACCGTTGGTCCTCACCGGACACTCAGTCCAAGTAGCTTAGAATTTACTATCACGTCAACTTTGGGAAGTCCAGAAGAAGTTTATTTATGTCTGATAATGTACATTTCCAATGTAGTCGCTGTTGTAATGTTGGGGAAATGGAAGCCAAAGTAACATGAGAAGGCGGCTACGCCCCAGTACACCGCTTCGGCAGGTGGGCTAAACCAGGTAAGGGTAAGCCAGCGGCCTCATACCCCGGGGAGATAGGGACATGCCGGCCCTAGCTTGTGAAGTCAGCTCTGGCGCACTGGGCGGATGAGATCTACAGTGAGATCCAGTGACTAGGCGGCTCGGCAAAGATGCGTGGAAAGGGAAGGGCAGGACGCGAGGCATGGTCATCCACTCCAACCAAGAAAGACCTTAGTTGTGACGCTTATTCGTACCGCTGGCCTCGGACTTCCGAAGTCGAGAGTGGAGCCGCCTCAGTGCAACGGCTTTTCCACTTTTACAACTCTCCCGACGGGTTTCCTTTCTTCACCTGACAGGACAGACGGCCACCACAAAACAAACCGTCGGAGATAATCAATAGGTCTGGTACGCAACCTTATGTCTATTAGAGGTAAGAACATGCTAATAGAAATTGGTATAATATGGATACTGTTTTCATTTAAAAACTGGATTTTCTGCCAAACATATACTGACAAATTTAATGCATGCTTCTTTCTAAGTAAGCGAGAACCGTAATCACAACCTGTGTAAAGTTCCCTAGCTATTCCATCAACCTTGATAAGTGAGAAGTATCCTCCAAAATATACTGCATTGTGATTGCACTCATTGCCCATTGTTGTAGCTGCCGCAGTTACAACAATCAATCAGTTCTTTTAGTTGATAATAGCCTAATTGTTTGTACGGACAACTCTATGAACAGAAAAGATATTTGATGTTATTATTATTTATGGATCTGAACATTGCAGTTAAATTCAGCATTTATTATCCACATCTAATTGCTCTTAAAAATGATGAGCCACCTTTCTCAGTAGTTCCAGCCTTTCTGGTAAACATACTTCCAAGTTGGAATGGTGTGCAACTTGGAGAGGAACTTTCAAACCACAGGCCTCTGCACCTGTCTTCATTGGTGATCGAGGCCATGCGCTTGGGAGGTGCTGTTGGTATAGCCTTGGTAACCAACTGCATTGCATTTTGTAGCTGGTACGCACTGTATGCCAGTGGTAGAGGGAGTGGATGTTTGCAGTGTGGGTTGGGAGATTAAATAAATAGGTGCTTTGTCTTGGATGATGTTGAGCTTCTGGAGAGTTGCTGAAGCTGCACTCATCTCATCCAAGCAGGTGGAAAAAATTCTGCCAAACTCTTGATTTGTGTTTTGTAGATGATGGATTCTCTGGATGAGAACCAAATATCTATGGAAGATCAGAACTCCACTACAAATCTGACTTGTGAGGAGGAAGAGCATGAGTAATCTGGAAACAATGATACTAGTTGCAGTTTTGGAGGTGTGCACAGCAGCTGAGTACTCTCTTGAAGTATTTGCACATTGGAATTTGTTACGTTTTACTCAAGACTGTACAGGGTCACCACTGTCCTTCAAGTCAATCTAATGATAAAGTTGAGTTATCCATTTCAATACACAGGTTTCTACTTAAACCCTGCTGTTGTGTCCATTTATTTGTCAAAGGAAAATTTAATGATTTGTAATTGGATTAGATGCAGTTAAGTATTAATGAATATTTTAAAAATGTTGAGTATGAAGAAATATTTGCTTAGGTATGAATATACAAGAGAGAGCAGTTCATCCACTTTATTGTGAAATGAGAAATTTGCCATCTTTCTCAGCCAGACTCTGGTGAGAGACTGGAAGTTAGGCTAATGAGCTGGAATGTTAGAACATAAACCAGATGAGTTTCTAAAGCAAGAGCTAAATCATGGTTTTAAAAAAAAACATAACTTTTGAATTTGTGTCTTCGGAATTGCGTGGTGCTTCTGGTGAAAGTCTTGTCACTGCGCTGAGATGACTTTATTCAATTACTGTTCTCTTGGCGGTATTCTAGTTAAAGTTGTAGTCCACATCAAAATAATAAACAATTATATTTCTCTTTCGTTTTAGAGAAGTGCCAAGTGAAGAAAATGGAAGGATTGAATACTTCTGATTAAATGCATTGCCATGAATGATTACCGACACTTGGAATTAAGATTCATTTTTGTATTGTCTTCTGGTATGCAGTTTTAATCAAAAGGTCGAAGCCTATTGTTCTTTGTTTATTGTCTACTTTGCACAGCCACGATCTTTGCTCATCAAACTCTGCAACCCCTGCCATCTGTACACATGTTGTAACTAAAGTCTGGGAGTTTGTGCTTTGATGACTGACAGTCTTTTAACACTTTAAAGATCACAGGCTGGAATTTGGTGAACGGCACTCGTGAATTAATATTTCCAAGTGAATAAACGCAAGCAACAGATTTAACAAAATAGTAATCGCACGGCTTTAATGAGTAGCTCGAGGCAGTTTCTGTTCTGATGCCGGGTCTTGTTTTTAAATGGCATATTTTCACGCACGCATGTTCTTAAATCAGTAATAATGCGACACGCATTAAATCACCAGTAAACATGCGTCAGAAAGGAAATAGATCTTAATATAACTTCTTGGGAAGACTTATTCAGCTATCTTCTGCTGTCATGCTCATGAGTCTCACAAGTAATGATAACTTGATGTAACTAGCAGTGTCAGTTTAGTTTTAAACTAATGAATTCATTGAGAAGAGACTGTAATATCATTTAACAAATTCAATTTACATGTTAAAAAATAAATAATAATTCATCTCTGCAAATGAGTCCCTATGTTGCATCAAGTTTCTTAAACTCGTGTTAACTGTGTGTTTCATTACACGCCAGTGGTGACTAATTGAGTTGTTCGAGGAGAAAATTGGAAATCGGTGTTACTTAGCACTGGAAATCAAGTCTAACTTGGCAAGACAGTTATTTACCGAAAATGTCACCCAGTAAGCAATTGGCACTGCCAGCAACATATACATACATAGCAGAGAGTATTGTGAAATTATCTACTTTTATATTTAATCGCTATACAGTATATATATCTGTTGGAATATGAAACCTTTCAAGTTGGTTGTTATGGTATTAGGTATTTATATAATGGCATATTATGTGAATGAAAATGTGATTTTACATAAATTATAACGAGTAATGTCCAAGATTTAAAGAAAAAATATTGATGAATTTTCAATATTGTTCGAAAAGAACTGCAAGAAAAATGTGTTGGCTGATTGAATCTTAAATCCTATTTTAGCGTCTCTGTTGATGCATCTTTGCATCTCGTTTGCGCGTTACATAATGATTCTAAATTCACTATTCCTGTATTTTTGCGGACGTCGTTTGAGTATCTGAATAGTAAATATTTTTTAAACTTTATAGATTTAGCTTTGATGTTCATATGAGGAAAGTGATGTAAATACGTTGTTAAATATCCTCGCACTGTGTAAAATGAGCTGTTAAATGGATACAACGTTTACAGTTTGTAATAGAAGTTGAAAGAAGATATGTGGGTTAACAGAATTTCCATTTCGTACAGATTCTGGAATTTTATTTTTTAACATTTCTTATATAATCACGTTTTTTCCCATGAACTGACAGTTTTATGAAGTTGGAAATTGTCCTCTCAAAAAACAACGCAAGTCCAATATGCCTGGTTGCCACGTAGCAAATTGTTCCGCTGGTCTGTCCGCTCTGGTTAAATACAGTCGGTTTGACATTTTAATGTTTTGCGTAGGAATCATTGCAGACTTTCTGAAATGAGAGCCAATTCTATATATTTGGATATACTAAAAATATGAATAGCGGGTTATGAAAAGGCCAATGTTTTCTATGTACTTTTCTATATCTCGCCGAATAGAAACTATGGGCCACGTTGTTAAGTTTATATCTGCAAAATGTCTGGCCTTACATATCATAGTGATTACACTTTGATGCAGATGCTATAGTTAAAACAATAGCTCCATAGAATTTTGTTTTCTCCGGGAATCCGACTTTTTTTTTATATCTATAAACAGTCCACTAATTCCACGCGCACACTTAAAACGCTAGCTCGCTTATATTTAATAGATACTTCACCAAAGTTTCAATTGATAGCAAAACAATTGACGAGGAGAGGAACGTTTACGATTCGCAGCTTTACTGCAAGCGATCCTTTTTTCTCTTAACAGTGGGGAAAGTTTATTTTTCTATTTGCAATCTACTTTCAAATGTTAAATATCAACAGTAAAATTGTATCTAGTGTTTACCTTTGTTTGTACCTTATCTAATTAATTACCAAGAAATTGTTGGTATTTTAATTAAATACTGGACAAGTCAACACGCTGGGGTATCCGAACCCTATTTTTTCATTTCAGTTTAACAATTACCGAGCTCCCACCGGAAGCCAACATCTTAATGGAGAGAAAGTTTATATTCTCATTCATACACTAATATTCGTAAAATTAACAGCACACATATCAAAGAAAATGCACGGACAACTATGGAGGAAGTCTGTTGCAACCAAAAGAGTCTAGCTCTGCATGATAGATTAAAAATAACAATTTACACATTTCATACAATTTAAAGATATTTATTTCAGCCTTGAAGTAACAAATGCGTAGTATAAACACCCTCGAGAAACGTATTGAATATCAGAACAATGCGTAGAATTTTCTACTGAGATGTTGGATTGACAATCGTCTTTTGGACATTTTTTTCTTGGAAATGTAGTTTTATGATTTATGTATTATATACACTCGGTTGTTTGCCTAATTACCGAAAAATTCGCATTAGTTAAGTTAATAGCTACCCAGGTGTGATATGCTGAACTCCAGATAATGAATTTCGAGTTTTGTTGTCTTGTTTTGTCTTTACCATAACCTCTTGCATTCCTGCTGGAGCTGTAAATCTGATAAGCTACTTGGCAACTACAAATAGCAGCCCCCACACCCCCGCCCTTCCCCCACCCTGTGTGCGCGCGCTCACACACCACACACACACACACACACACACACACACACACACACACACACACACACACACACACACACACACACACACAAACAAATCGCTATTCTCCAATCTGCAACCTCGCTTTTAGATAGAACCGTAGCCGGGATGGTGAATATCTGCGTTCCAAAGAACAGCTTCCTTGGATGCTATGGCGTGCGAACTAAGTAGCATAATTATTGCTTCATAATTGTACTCTTTTTCTTTAGCTTTTATAACATTTAGAATCAGCCACGCTTGGAATCAGAATGGTTGTGACATTTAGGGCCCGCGTGATTGTGTAGAACACTTCAAGTTTAAAAAACAAGTCTTATACAACTCCGAAGGCTAAAGAATACTCCTTTGAGCGAACACATTGAGTTTTGATTTCGGACAATGGTGTTTCTCAAATTTCTTCCAAAACCTGCACCCATCTGTGATCTAAATGCAATCTTTTTTTCCTCTTCAATTCATTTGGCAAAGACGAAGCAGATGTATGAGACGGGGCTTGAATTTTAATTACAGCGAATACCTGGTGCATAAAAAGAGAAAATCGTTTTCATATGGTCGAGGGAAAATAAAGATCATCAATCCAACGCGATAACTCTTTAATCAACCATGTTAATGAGATTCGAAGAGTATTCATTTCGACTACTTCAAATGATCAGATTCAGAATTCTTATTCTAGGAATCTCGTTAGGATCCGTTTTGATGGAGGGGCTAACACTATTTTATCAAAACCTTAAAATAATCTTATTTTTAGTTGCATAAAAAGACACGTGCTACTGCTATTAGCAGTTTCCCAACCAACTCATCTCTTTTGTGAACAGTTTTGAAGTCCGTCTGCGAGAGATGTGGTGCTGATCCGCTGTTTTAAGTGATCAATTAGTACTTTGTAGATGTTTGTTCCTACAGTTGCCGTAGTTTCTTTCAGAATGATCAGTGGTGCAGTTATAACAACATGCAACTTTTTTTCTCTCTTAAAGCCCCCTATTCACATTACCTCAAAGTGCCTTTAACCGGCGCAGAGGTGCGAAGATAAAATTGTCTGACGCTTTAATCCACGCCGGAGGGGTTGGAAAAGAAAGAGACAGAAGTGGTCCTAAAGTGAACCGAAAGTCCACACAATAGCTGTGGGAATCTGGTCAGAGTTACTCATTTCGGGCTCTTCCCTGGAAATCCGTCAATTAGAAATAAGAGCATTATTAAACGGAACTGGCGGATTTCTTTAAAGGTGAGGCATTCACTTTCGAATCTTGAAGAGCTCCGACATGCTGTCAGCAGCGGTCCTAGAGGCGATTAAACAGAATTGGACATCGTCAACCTTCGATCAGACGTTGTACTTAACCGAAGTCGGATAAAGTACAATCCTGTGTAAGAATGTGTACTTTAAATTACAATAAAATGACTACTCTCTAAACATATCCAATTTGAAATCCCTAAACAAAGCACATACGTTACACATTGTAACATTCAGTTTAATGTTTTTAGTGGGTATGCGGGTAAAATTCGCTTTAATCCTTATCTGTGGCCAGTACTTGGGTCTGGTGTTACAGTCGGGAAAAATTACAGGAATTTATAACCACCCGTGGATGGAATATGGATGTATGAAACAATCGTGTTAAAAATTTAAACCAAATCATCAGAGAAGTCATTCATTTCGGCAGCATTTTAACAACGTGAACTCACCTGGGCATAAATATGAGAACAAAACGGTTATCTTCCATATATTACAATACAGAACAAACAATAATTAACATTTGCGTTTTAAATTATATTTAATTTTAATCGCAGCGCATTACAGCGCAGGATGGAAATGTGCAAGTTAAAGTTTAAATTAAACATTTCCCTTGTAGTTATGCAAATAATTGAAGATTGAAACCGAGTCCAATTCTCCATTCTGTAGTTATTTTTAGGTTTTGTGAACTGCCTTAAGGGAAAGATTGTATTTGTGAAGAGGACATTATCACATGCCCTTTGCTTCTCAAAGAGGTTAACAACCTAATGAACACTTAGTTAGGAGACGAAGCGTGCATAAGTGTTGGGTTTCCCAAAGCTTATCTGATGTTATATGTGCTACTCTAACCTATTTGTTTCAGCTCCCGCTCCGGGGAGCGGTTCAATGGCAGTCCGGGACTGGGCTGCCTTCAGGTGGGACAGCGGCAGCTAGCGAGCCGTGAGAATGCAGCTCCAGGGAGTTAGGGTCAGCAACATGCTGCTACATATGTTGGGTCAATCTTTCCTTTGTGGAAATGTAAAAACCCGGAAAACACAATCGTCTATAGGTTTTAAGAAAGTGTTGTTGCATTTGCTCCAGAACAGCTTGTTCAAAACTGAATTGCTTGAAGGGAAAAGTGATTTGGCTACGGTGAAATTATGGTTCAGTTTAAATCCAAACCATAGTAAATACACGTTGACCAAAAAGATGAAATCATTTGTTTTTGATTTACCCCTTTTTAGCTAGCTTATCCGAAGAGTGGAAGTTAATAATGTTTAGTAAGATTTGTGTCTGTTCACGTTTTGTTTCTGTGCACACACTAGTTACTCACACTTGTGTTAAAGTCGCGATATATCACTCTAATTCATGCGGAGACGAGTCGTTTATTTCCCAACTTTATCCCATCTATTTAAGACTAAAACGATTTAAAAATGTTATCACTTTTGCGTAAAACGTCGTATTATATCTGGCCTGGGGCGTGAATTATTGTGGGACTCAATAGTGAAATGTTAAATGTATTTTATCAAGACATTGTTTTTGAAAATATAAAATTAGAAATGCTAGAAATTATTTTTTTAGAATTGGCGGATACTGTAATTCAACACGTATGAACAACATTGTAATCAATATCATTGACATACATTGGTTGGTGATATCCGAGTGTAAAAACTTAAATATTGTGTAAAGCTACTTGAGTGGCGTGTGTGAACGAGAGCCTCAAAATCGGATATCTTCGAAGTAATTTTCATTCGTGTAAGATTCGTCCTGAGATAATTACTTTTAATGTCAAAAAGATTTAGTTTAATATCATCTCTATTAGACTCTTGGCTGGGTAATTAAAGGTGCAGATTAAACCAGCGGGAAACAGATGGCATTTACTTACACTGATTCATTCAGTAAACAATGAAAAAGTCAATGGAACAGCCCTGGAACAAATGAAACCTTAAAGACCACTTATATTAGCAGGTATACGAGGACTGTCATCTGTCAAAAGGAGAGAGAGAGAGGGAGAGAGAGAGAGAGAGAGAGAGAGAGAGAGAGAGAGAGAGAGAGATGACAGATAACAAACACTTAAGGATAATTCCAGATAAAAAGTACATGGATATTTAAGAATATTGAGCAATTCTGTTGTCCAATTGACAATCAAAAACGAGAATATATACTGGAATAAGAATACTTTTCAAAGGATAAGGACGCAATTTGTCTAAAATCAAACAATGCCACATGTGTCAGTGAGGTGCCAGTACATTTGAAGGTTAGATTTCGTAGTTGCATTTCTTGAATAAATACCAACATGCGTTTTTCACATAAAAGAAAGCGCATAAAAATGCGATACAATAAATGGCAAAAGCGCAGTTTGAACGTTATAATGAACTCGGCTCGTTGCAGACGCTCCTATGCCCTACAATATTTCTGTTTCTTTCAACAAACAGCGTTAATTGGAACCATCAAATCGTCAATACCATTTCAGTGAAAGTCGATGAACATTGTTTCCGAAATGACTATTTGGATTCATCTCCGCGTTTTCGTTTTCCCGCAGGCAAATCCATTTGAAAACAAGTTATATTTATATAATAACTTATTATATTTTATATTTGGTTGCATTTGATTTTAAGAACGCTACAACAAAATGTCATTTTCGGAAGAAAAAAATTAAAATTGCGTTTGATGGAATTTTAAAGTAAATAATACTCAGCAGGTCAAACCGTATATGTGGGAAGAGAAACATTTCATGTTAAGGACTGGTTACGGTTCCGTACCGTTCTAACGAAAGATCTTTGTTCTGAATCGTGTCCAGTAATTTCTGTTTTATTACAATTTTGGAAGGTTAGTCAATATGTTATGTCTGTAATCGGCCTAATTCCGAACTAAAATAAATAACTAATGTTAATTACATAGCTCTCAGATGCCCAAATCGCCAAAAGGTTGAGCTAGGTTCAATTGTAGGTTTGCGACTTTGCGAGACTTGGTAACACGTTCATTTGGGTTCCCTTCTGCTTTGGGTGAATTGATGTTGCATGAATAAATTTTTACAGAAGATACAACATTCAAAAATCAGCAGTTTGAAAAGTTAGCTTCAAAATTCTGACGAAACCAGTGTTTCTTGCAGCTAGCACTATGACCGCCGTCTTTCCGTTGTTAAATTTATTTGCAACCGTGCACTGATACTCTCAGCTCACCGACAGTGACAGTAGTAAATATGAACTGAAAACCAACGTCTAGATTTGTCTTGATACAACTATTGTTTTCAGCTGATCGATTTAACAGGTTAAAGCCCTTTTATCGCTACGATGCTTTTAAAATCGTTTAAAATCCAAACAAATGCGCATATTTTTTTTCATTGAACGAAAATATTTAGTTTATGTACTGTTGAAATTGATTGATATAAACAGAAGTTATTTTCGACCTTTATTTTCTCTTTTCAGTGCTTTGCGGTTGGGTATTTTCAGCAAATTATTTCAGGACATATTGGGCAAGAATCTGCTTACATAGACATTACAAATTATTAAGGACAGTAATACTTAAAAAAAACTAAGAGAGACCATGTACACTTCTAATACAGAACAGCCTTTCCGGGAAGTGATATTTATTTGGGATGTCCCTTATTGCACAATACATTTTAATCATCAATATTATACTATTCCAGCCAAGGCCTGGATGATTTCACATAGCCCAATGAAAGTCAATATCTGGTGAATTACATAAACACGCAAACATGTAATTCTGCTTGTTTTCTTAATTGAAACAGGGTATTCGTTATCAAGGCGCGAAATTTGCTGAAAAGAAACCGTCGATTCAGGCTAAATGATGCACCTTGCAGTGAATAAAAGCGAACAGTGGATAAAATTACCAGTTAAATTACCCCGGCTGTTCTAACAAGGGAGGAGGTGTTTGACAGTTGATTGATTTATATAGAATGGCATCCCAGCACGATCCTGAATATCATCTATTTCCCCTTTGATTCCCCAATATAAATTACTCTCAGTTTTACTGCTTAACCTATAATTTCCAACATCTTTATAACTATATCAAAATTATCTGTGAGCTGTTACATATATGTAGGGACAATTAATTATCGGATGGATAGCTAATCATGTTTTGTCAATTATTTTTAATTATCGCCAATTATAGACAAAATAAACCGCACCCAAACCTTTAGTGCGGACATTCTGAGGGTAAATCGCACTTCCACAAACACTCTGATGGGGATCTGCCTTCAATATATGGTCGATCATTGTGCGCAAAGATCAGCTTTGTAATAATTCTTTATTTGTTGACTATTAAAAATTCAGCCATTTCCAATTTTAGTTTTAAAAATACAAAAAGTTTCGACGATGCCCTTCGCATAATAGATCGTTTGCAAGTTCGACTATTTAGGGCCTATTTATGTTGCTGTTTATGTCCTTCACTTCTAACTAATATCAACAGTTTCTTTATGCTCATCTGTGCCTTTTGATATCAAGGCTATAGTTTACTGTATGGGTGGTACTGGGAAAATAAAGTTGTTAATCATCGTGTGATTATGTGAGAAGCTAGGTATTCTTGCCAATCGGGCATTTCCGGGAGCCTACTTCTGAGGCGATGGTTTAAACTCTCCGCTCTTCCAGCCGGGACGCTGTTCCTAACGATTATTTGACTTATTATACTGGCAAAATTCCAACTCTTCATGATCGTTTATTTATATTTGGTTGAAAAAAAAAACTTGCCATATTAGATATAAACAATCCAAATTACGCACGATAAAACAACGATTTTATTGTTTGATTAAAGTTACAACTAATACAGATTTGGTTCTTAATATTCTAGTAAAACCTTAACGCAGCGAAAAAATCTTTTTTCTTCCTGTGCATAATTTGCCTTCATCGGAATCAAGTTACCACCCGTGAAGAAAGACAGTATAGATCATGTTCACGACGTGATGCTAGTGAACTGGAAGTGCATTCGCAAGGTCTCGCGTCTTAAATATAGAATTATTTAATATAACAATAAGTATAACTTTTAGATTGCGTATTTCACGTTCACTGCGAAAAAACAACAATCGACTCGACAATGAAAAGATACAAAACTAGATCGTCTAATATAGTTATCAAGTGTTTCAAGTGTATTCTTTCACCCGAATGCCGCGTTGATGACAGCCAACCAAGTTAACCCTGTTTGGAACGAGCGGAGGAAATAACAAAGTATGCTTGTTACTTACCCAGAATTCAAAGTCTGCCTTATTCTCTATATCGTATTATTATAACGACAGCCTACAAAGTAAACACGTTTAACGAATATTTTGCTAAGAAAAAAATAAGCTCTCCAAAACAGCATTTTCCAAAATAACGGATAGTACATGTTTAGTTTAATATAATAACAGACCTACTTTTAAGATACTGTTGTAATTTTCGCTTGGTTATTTTGGAAGGTTCAGGTGGACACTAGGTAACAGTAACCATAACCAATCAGAAGTGTGCTTTCAGCCGCGTGCCATTCGGCCAATCGCAGGAGCCACATGTTGTCAATTTCACTCTAATGAAAACGTAACGAGCAACAATAGAGAGAGCGCGGAACTGGGTTCATTCAAGCCCTGTAACGAGGAGCATTAATGCTAATGTAATATATAGAATCGCCACCTCCTCACACTGCTCTTAGAGTCTTCTCCTATTCTGCCTGTGCATTAATACTTACAATCTCAACTATTTCCAACGGAGTTTTTACTAACTACTTTCAGGGTGAAATTTTCAGGCATCATTTTAAAATCAGCGGCATCAATTCTAAAATAATGGAATTGCGTACGGAGCTTTCCAGCACCCCGACGACTCAGACAGCGATACCTGTCTCGGTGGCCGGCACGCTCCTTCGCGCTCCGCCTTTGCTTCTACGCGCCACCGAGAAGTACCCCAGGACTCCCAAGTGCGCCCGGTGTAGGAACCACGGGGTCGTCTCGGCTTTAAAGGGCCACAAACGTTACTGTCGCTGGAAGGATTGCATGTGTGCCAAGTGCACCCTGATCGCAGAGAGACAGAGGGTGATGGCGGCCCAGGTGGCCCTGAGAAGGCAGCAGGCACAGGAGGAGAACGAAGCTCGGGAGCTACAACTTCTGTACGGGACGGCGGAAGGATTGGCTCTTGCAGCTGCCAACGGTATGATGCCATCGCGATCTTCTTACGACGTGTTTGGTTCTGTCTGCTCCGATGGTAACGCAGGTACAATCTGATCTTTCAAAACTTTTAGAAACTTCTGATTTAAACCGTAGTTGCGGTCATGATTCCTACGGTAGCTCCTCATGCTCCCCACCCCCACCCCAAACCGAAGTGTTTGTTAACTTTATGTGCAAAATGAGCAGCTGGGTCAAAAACCCGCGTTTGTAAAAGGTTCTCCATCACAAAAAATCGTTCATTTTAGAGTAACACCGTAGCATCTAAATAGAATTTATGTTTAAGTGAGTATACATTAAGTTTCAGTATGATTAATATTAGTTTCTGAGAATCAGATTTACAGATCGACAGTGAAAACCTGTTAAAAGCAAATCACCACCCGGGAAGTATTTACGAGAGAAGTTTCGAACTGGTGTTGCCCTGGCCTGCCTCACCACTAATACTCAATGGAGTTACTTAGGCCTCAGATGTTATTCAATTTGATGTAATAATTAATAAACAATTAATCTCTTTTGGATTTTAAATCTCCAACCCAAGATAATTAAAAACGCTTTTCTCCTTACGTGGAAATTTGGCGCAACCTAGAACACATCTACTTTGTTGATTTTTGTTTACCCAAATGCAAAGTGAACATTAAATTGTTTTTGAGATTTCGCATATAACGGTTTCATAATCGTCAGTATACAAATTGTGTAAAAGAAGAAAACATAGTGCCACCTCATACGAAAGGACCCAGACATAAATGACTAGGTTAACCTTTGCTTTAGTGTCAGCGTATGCCACGGCCATCTAAGTAAATGAACATTATGAAATAATTTTACGAAGGCAATTTGGTAAAATTTGTAATTATTTTACATATAACGAGAAATGATTCATTCGCAAATACTTTGTACAACAGTTGATGCAACCCTGAAACATCGCCACTGTGGTTTCGCTTTCTCATTAAGTTACATGTTAAATCATTTGTTTTCGTTGACCCTTTGTCGCCGTAGTCGCCCCTGAAATCGGTTTATTTTTTTTACTAAGAATGTTTTTATTTAATTAGACGCAATTATGAAGTAAAAGAAAAACATTTCTACAGCATTATAACTATTGCGTTTAGTAAACCCAATCTCTAATCTGAGAAGAGGTTTCCAGTTCCGATCATCTGTTAATATGTGGTTTTATTTAGCTTCGGGATTCTGACAAGAGCATGCTTGGTTGTAAACACCTTTATGGTAACTAATTGTTAGCTATCAAAAAACACGCGCTGTAAGTAACTGAACGAGCTTCCAAAATCTCATTTGTTTTAAACTTTTCGCATTTATGTTGGTAATTATATTAGATGAGGGAATCCTTTAGAGAATAAAAATAGCATCGGATAGCAACAGTTTAATACATTTTAAACTTGATTTGCAGAAACGAAACTCCAGAAGTATGAGTTATTTCAAAAAAGTTTAATGCCGAGAGCTGTTACTCCGCAACAGTCCTTGGCGAAGCCGATGGTCGGAGACAGCGAATCGGGTACTGGTAGTGTCCCCGGGACCTCGTCCCCAGATGTTCGTCACGGATCTGGGTCTGAGAACGGAGATGGAGAATCTTTCCTTAGTTCCCCTATCTGTAAAGTTCTAAAGGAAGGAGAAGATAGTCCAAGGACCATCACGCCGCTGGGTTCTGAATCTGGGTCAGAGGCAGACAAGGACGAGAGAGACGGGACCCCGTCCACAGCTGCCCGCCAAAGGACTCCCATAGAAATTCTCACCAGGGTCTTCCCTTCGCACAAAAGAAGCGTTCTCGAGCTGGTCCTCCAGGGCTGTGGAGGGGACGTTGTCCAAGCCATTGAACAGATCCTGAACAATAGAGAACAAGAAAAGATTACGGAAGAAACTTGGCACCGAGAAAGGACGCACCAGACTGTTCAAGGACCTACATCACATAGACCCCTGGTAGCTGGGACCGTGCCTCCTGCCATTGGGACTCTAGGCAACAGATCTGCTTTCTCCCCACTCCAACCGAATGCGGCCCATTTTACTGCAGATCCCAATACCTATGCCATTGGGCCACATCTAGGACTCAACCCTCTTCGCTTAGCGTATTCAACCCATAGCAGGGGACTTGCTTTCATGACGCCTTATTCTACGACGGGTCTTGTCCCAACACTGGGCTTTCGTCCACCCATGGATTATGCCTTCAGCGACCTCATGCGAGACAGGTCCAATTTACACAAAGATCAAGTGTATACTAATGGACTTTACGGATCAGTTGTAAATAATAACCCGGATAAACAGTAAGTTGCAAAACTCTAAAGCATCTCAAAACTGCCACAAAGCACTGGTGGAATGTTAGGAATTGCCTCGTGCCTGTTTTGCTATTTTTTAAAACATGCACGCGAGGAGTTAAACATTTAGTCAATAAACATTGTACGATAATGTGCTAATGTGCAATTTTGTAATAACAGTATATTTCGCTGGTATTGTAATTCATAGCCATAATCACGGAGTTACTTTGATTATTGTGTACTTAGATTCTCAAGTGTAATGTCTAAACACAACAGAAATAATCCTAAATTATTAATGTAATATGTAGAAAATTCATATTCTAATGGAACAGCGGTCAGACGTTCTACGTCGTACTTAAGGTGCGAAGTAAATATATTGTAGATTTGAGTCGGGGCTTATTTTGAGGCTGTTTCAAGTAGACGATCGAAAATGTGTAAATAGCAAACGTTCGGGAAGTTAGATGCGTTTATAATTGTATTTAGGAAAAGCTACAACAAGTCAGTAGCGCAATGTTTGTATACTTGCACTGTACATAGAAGCTCGCCGCTGATCTGTGTTCGTTCAAGCTTTTTTTGTGTAAGGCAGTTAAAGTTATGTGTTTGCATTTGATAGAAATAAAGGTTATTTTGTAAACAAATCGTATCTTGATTAACTCTTAACAAACGAAAGCAGACACAGCACAATAGTTTCTTATTGACAAAAACTGCTTTGGAAATCTCAAGTCTTAATATAAGGAAGTGCAAATAAAGCAAGCGCGGCGATCAGTCATAATTATTTTCAGAAACAAAACGTTTATAATTTCCCCAAATATGCAACATTGGTGAAATATTATAGGAAACATTATTAATAATAAACTGAAGAACATCACAACCAATTTATTAAGTTCCTGAAGTTTGTAACCCAACGTAAAAACGTCCACTAGATTGGCTTTATGACCATCCACATTTGATAAAAGGCGACTAAAGTGTAATAAAGAGTACTGCTGAATTAAGATTGTACGGCTCACCAGATTCGTAGTTATGGCAACCTAATCCTACTAAACGGCTCTCTGGCAGAGTGATGTATTTACTTTCTTGCCTCAACTATAACTGTGTAAACATCATGTCTAAAAGGCCGGCGTTGAACTTACTGCTAACTCCTGATATAGCATATATTGCAGAAGAGGAAATATGAAACATAATTGAAACAGCGAAACTTCTAGTTGGTAGTCTTTTTACATCCTTGAAAATAAGTTTGTTGTGTTGTTGTTTTAACAGAATAATATCACCGCTGACATTAAGCAAACGCTCGGCATCTACGCTAATTAATTGGCCTTTACAATTCCTAGTCAATAAAAAAAAACATTTTGCGAGTACTCTAACGATATTAAAATCTTGCAGACTGTGAAACACAATACAACGAAATAATAAAGTGGCCTTAACGGCGAGCTAATTTGATTGGGTTGTCTAACACTAATTGAAAAACAACCCCTGGTTGCAGATTGTCTGTATCAAAGAAATGCCCAACATCTGAACAAACTTTCACAGACGAATTAATTCAGGGTTTCTATATTTGAGAATACTACTACGGGCGTTAGCACCCAGAGGATTGTCACTATGGTTAGGAAGGGTCACAATATTTGGTCCTTCGCTAGGTCTCCACCAGGCTGCAGTATTATTCCAATCATTATCGAAAATGTGAACTGTTTTGAGAACTTTCCAATCAACTGAATGTTTACAATCTTGCTAGCTTTATATTTCACAGGTTATATACACATTTTACACCTCTAACTATGCAATATTTTAAATATAATATTTGTTGTACATGATTATATACTCGCCAAGTGTGTCTAACAACGGTGTCCCGCAGTTATGTAGAACTTGTTCTATTTAATTGAAAAAATTTTGGGCATTTACGTCGTCTCTTAATAGATCTGAAACTTGTTCTGTTTTAAAAAAAAGCATAGGAAACTAGAAAATCAAAAATAATTTTCCAAATAATCCAAATGAAAATCGAAAGTAAACAAAAAAAGAGGCAAATATTCGAATCTTAAAACTTCGTAAAGAAAGTATTAACTTTAATTGAAGGGACTTATTCTTGCTGGTATATATGTCACTTTCTATTGTTCTAAATAAACATTTAGGAAGAATATTTAAAAGTAATCAATTAGCTCCAATATAAGAAATAAACACATGGCAAATATAAACTTTTCTTCTGATGGCTTGGATGGTTATAATATAACATGACGAATATTCTAGACGAAGACTAATATTTATTTTGGAAAAAAAGCACATTATAGCAGTTTGAATTTATGGTTATTTCCGCTATTTATCAAGAAATTTGAAACATTTCAGTCCGAGCGAAAACAGGAAATAGAAATAATTCGCTGACGATTCTGAAAACAATTTTATGAAATGTTTTAAATTAATTAATCAGTGTCAACCGTTTATATTCACGAAAAGAGGTACAAGAAATAATTAAATTTACCACAAAAAGCAATGTTTGGGTGAACGTGCGCCTTCACTAATTGCAACTTCTATTCTCAAATAGTGAACAAAATGAAAAGTTTTAAAAATGTTGACGAATAATACACATAATAGCAATTCAGTAAATTTTAGTCAGCATCCGTGCCTCGGATTTGCTTTTGTATTTTGTGTTCATTGCAAAAAGCTTAGCATCAGTTTTTCCGTGCACAAATAAGAAGTTAGAATCTCATCACTAAAAAAAGTTAGACGTCGCATTGTGTTACTATCATGTGAACTTCTTTGGCAAGAAAGGACTTTGCAAAATTCAATAATATCAATAAATTGCATATGAATTAATTAATTTCTTCAAATGGAGGATTTCCTAGATGTATAATTTCCCTCTGTGCAAACGTGCTTCAAGGGTCCCTGGTAGAAGAGATGGCGGTGGAATAACTTTCAAACTGGACCGCAGAATTTTTACACAGAAATTAGAATTGCATTATCAAATTCACAATAACATCAATTCTATCACGTGCCCGACGCCTTGGAAGAATATGATTAACTTCATTGTTTAATTTCAAGGTGTATGCCAGGTGTTTAACGATCTAAATTCGGCAATCTGCCACTCCTACGTAAAACAGGGAAAAGGAACACAACCAGCCCTATCAAATGACCTCAATCCAGTGAATTGTCACTCAGAGTTTAATGGACATTTAATTTGATCAGTTCCATAACTACTAGTCAATTACTTCGTCACAAACATTCTCTGCTATTCCAAACCTGTCATATATTTCAAATGAACTTCAGTATTGTGGACAAAAATATCTCAGTTTGAAACAGAACGTGTGTTATTGATTTTCATTCTCAAAGGTCGTTTTTAATACATCTGGGCGCATGGTTGAAATTCAAATGGCTGAGCGTCGATATAGGTGCGAGGGTTCAGAGTAATAACGATGGCGTCAGGAGTGATATTTATTACTGGAAATTAAAACTTGAAAAGCAAAAGTGAGCTGATACAGTCGGTGTTAAATTAGGGCCAAAACTGCAATCTCTGTTTTATCTTCCAGCATAAGCATTGTAAGCAAATCACCATTGATTACTCAAATGTTATTTTAGTTTTAAACACCGCTACAAATTACTGCAGAAAAAAATGCTTTGTGCCAAATTTTGAATTAGGAATTGAATCGAAAACCCTTCCCCATACTTGATCTGGGCTCCAGCGCCCTCTTATGCCGCAAGTCCGCTATTGTTATTTAGGAGGCCAGCGGAGTGGAAGCCTGTCACGTTTTGCACATTACAAGTCAATTTAACGCTTAACGTTAAAATGGACACACAGACGTAACTTAAATACAACCTCACTAAATTACTGCAATTGTTTATATCAATATTTATATTAAAGTATGTGATGTTCAGAGCACAACTATGACAAAATTATTCCAAAAGTTGAACGTTTTTTTAAAATTGGGATCATCAGGACACAGTGGAAATATTCCAGACTGTGTAGAGTTATATTGATTCCCCAATTTCCCGCGGACGAATTACATGGAGCTTTGGTAAAACCTCATTCTAAAATTGAAAGGAAACCAAAATGAGGCATATTAAATATTAAGATCTAACATAGTAGATACTGAAATGTAAAGAGCAAACCGATACACAGTACATGGAATTGAGCTCAAAACTGATGAAATATAAAATATGCAATTAAAACAACATGAATATTTCTCAGAAAAGGAGATCGGCACTTGGAATTCGCTTTCAGAAATTGCAACGAATTGAATGAAGGATGAAGAATGAATCTGATGAAGGTTCCCGGCCCGAAACGTCGACAGTTTACTCATTTTCATAGATGCTGCCTGCCCTACTAGGTTCCTCCAGCATTGTGTGTGTGTGTTGCTCTGGACTTCCAGCATCTGCAGGTTTTTTTGATGTTTGTGAATATCAGGCCGTATCATTGATAACTCTTAAAATGGATGAAAGGGAAAAGCTGAATTTCATCAGGAGGTGCTGAAGTGCCACTCGTATGACATAAGAAATTCGTTTGCTAAATGTTATGCTGGAGTCCTCCTTCCCCATGGAGCGCAGGTAGCGCACGCCGCGTAAGGAGTTAGCAGAAGTTACACTAAGGAATTTAGGACTTCCTTTAGTCAGAAAGATGAATTTGAAACTGTTTCTTGGAGATGTCTGATGCAATGCAATTCATCGATTAGATTTCTTCCTTTGATTTCCCTTTTTTACTGCATTAATCACTCTGCTTAATCCTTTTCTATTATTTTAAGGCAAACTGCACTGTGTAAAGGTGGCGAATAGAAGGGCCAGACAAATAATCTGCCCCTAGAATTTTGGAGCTTTAATCTGGACCCAGCCGTAAGTGTAGGCGGGCGGAATGACTGAAGCGGAGTCCACCTCCTTAAGGGTGATGCTCAGCTCTGTTTTGGATTTTATTGTAGCCACGATCTGTGCATTTTCCCTGGTAGACTGAAAAAAAATCATGCCTGATAACAAGTATTGATAGTTTAAAACTGAGTTTCACATTTACCATTTAGATTAATTATTGTCTTGCTTTTTTCTTCTAATTGCATGGACTTCATACTTTAAAAAGGAAATAATTCATAAGTAAAATTGTTTTGCTGAAATAAGGAGGTTATTTGGAGTGCTGGCAATACCTGGGTAGTTTTCCCATCTTCATCTATGGTATTTGTTATTTTCTACTTTCACTGTGACCTCTTATTCCAACACTATTCTTCGAAATATGCACCCATGACCTGTTCCCAGACCTCTGACAAAAAAGGTTCTTTGTTGACAGCTGGTTGGCATTCAAAATCCACACTGTTTGCCTCATCCTCTGCCCTTGCCTTATCCTTTGATTTTACCTTCACTTGGAAACTTCTTGTGAAAGATTAAATGTGATTGGATTCTGTCTGAATAGGGAAGACACAAAAATGACGTGTATTGTCAATTTATTAGAATACCTTAATAATGCACTGCACGTTCCTGTTGTACATTTGTTCATAAAGCACCAGTTACTATGATATCTATGGAGATTGGTCCTACTCTGGGTAATCAACGTTTCCAAACACTCAGCCCCTAAACATATAGCTTAAAAGTTATCCATGCAAATTCAATCAACATCAAAACATCTTTGTAAGAAATCACATATATTTAATGTAAATAGAAACAACAGTTACAATTAATTCCCATTGCATTGTATAAAATTATCAATTTAGTAATGTAATTTGATTTGTCCCTTTTGGATCATTTATGAATATTTTATATGCTTTTACTACTTTGTCACAAATATTAAGTAAATATTCAAACAAATCTGGATTTGAATCATTTTGAAAGAGAAAATAAATCACTAAGAAGCTCTAACACGAACAAAGGTATCGTTAAACTATTATTCCTTTTTACCAGACTGACAGGATAATCACATTGTTAAAGAGACATCTTTTTATGTTAAGCTTAATTGTAATGGAAAAATATATTTATATTTTTGAAGAAAATAAAGCATTTGGAAGATATTTTAATTAAAGCTGAGCTTAGTTATACAATGTGGAGCTTTTGGAATCACATTAATATAATTTGTATTGGGACTTCAATGTCATCAGCATCTGCAAACTTCTAAGTATGTCAAAATATTCCTCCAAGACTTAACCCCCCAGATGTCTCTTTTGGCACCACCTCACAAGCAGCATCTAAAACCAAAGTATCCAATAATAATTTCCATCTCATTCATAACCCCTAACAAAGTGGCATATTTCATTCTGCATAACTTCCAAGATATCTCTGTTCAAGGTAGCATCCCATACAATACATGACCTCCTCTACAGTCTACACTGATTTCCTTTGATTGAAATTGAACTTCCACTGCTCAGAGGATCTTGGCAGCTCACATGGATTTTCTGGAAAACTTAATGGAACACTTTCATTGCAGTGTTTTTCCTTTTGACTCTTTTCCCCATTGAGGACACCTATAATAATCCTTGTTCTACCTTGTTCAAAGTCACTACCTCATCCATATTCTTGAGGAATCTATCCAGTGTCTGCACCATGCCTATCTTGAGAAGACCTGACTCTCTGAAGCAGTCTAGAGCACCTGCAGATACATGTATAATGGACCCTGCAATAAAATGTACATGTCATTCAGCTGGAACAAGCAGGAAGTGGTAGAAATGTTTCTACAGCCTTGGTTCTGTTCAACACTACTCAACTCTCCAGGACTGCAAGGCAGGTTTCTATCCACCTGACTTTGCTCAGTTCCTCCAGCATTTTGTGTGTGTTGCTCAAGATTACCAGCATCTGCAGAATCTGTTGTGGTTATCATTGCACAAGGGAACAGGTCATGGTTTTGTCCAGCTTCAGTAAAAATAACTTCCAAAGGAAATCAAACACAGGAGCTAGTTTCATAGACCTGACTGCTACTTACAACAGAGTTGATTTAAATAACAACTACTGGCTAATCTAGATAGACATCTTCTTTACTGAGCTGTCAACAGCTTGAAGCTTCTCTGCAGAAGAAGTAATTTCGGTGTTGAAGACAGTCAAATTGTGAAGAAATCACATCAAAGTTCTGTACTGTTCTTTTTAATGTTGTCTAGTCTCTAAACTGTTAAAGTGCAGGAAACCAAACCTCAGTGATTGGTTAATGTTGACGAAATCTACTTTGCATTTCAGGTGCAATCATATTGCAGCCTCTAAGATAACCTGAATGGCAATGCGCTATCATGATTAATTACTGTCATTATGATACATCACTATTTGGACATCATTGCATCCGCCGCTTGACTCACCACCAAGTCCGGTGGCAGGTCCTGATTGTGCTGAGCTGATTCAAGGAGTGCTCCTTTGCTGCTTCAAGTTAATTGCTGCTGCACCTTAAAGGAGTGTTAGTGTCCTGGGATGGTGGGAAGGGATTAGCTAAAAACCACAGGTGCATATCCTGTGGTTGTGTGGCAGGGTGGCTGGAAGAGTGAGACTGGGAGTGACGGGCTGAATAGTCCCCTGTTGAATGCTGGAAGAGAGGGGGAGGGCAAGATGTCCCTGGTGGTGGAATGTTGTTGAAGTTAGTGGAAAGGATGGTGGATGATTCACTGTGCAGAAACCAGTCATGTGGAAGGTGAGGACAAAGGGAACCAGTGCTTACTCAGGGTTGGAGGGAAGTAGTGAGAGCAAAAGTACAGGAAATAGATGCAATGCAGTCAAGTGCCCTGCCAGCTGTGTTGGGGGGAGGCCACGCTTAAGAAAAACAAGATGACATTTCAAAAGCACACATGTTCAGAGTGCTATTAACAGTGCAGATAACGTCGAGATGGGGGAATCAGTAGAATGCAATGGAGTTCTTACCCCAGGGAGCGTGTGAAGAGGTGTAGACAGGACATTTGGGGGAGTGTGCATTTACAATGAAGGGACAGAAGCCTGAAGACCTACGTTCAACATTTTAGGAACTTCTTCTCCTCCACCATCAGCTTTCTGAATGATCCATGAACCCATAAACATTACCTCACTCTTCCTCTTTGGCACTATTTTATCTTTTCACTTACAGTACATAGAATATCGAATGGAGAACACTACAGCACAGTACAGGCCCTTTGGTCATGTTGTTGTACTGACCTTTTAACCTACTCCCAGATCAACCTAACCCTTCCCTCCCACATAGCTATCCATTTTTCTTTCATCCATATGCTTAACTAAGTTGAATGTTGAATGTTTGTAATGTATCTGTGTCTACCATGACCCCTAAAGAGCGTTCCATACACCCACCACCTCCTGTGTGGAAAAAAACCTCCTCTGACATTCCGCCATACTTCACTACAATCACCTTAAAAGTATGCCCCTTTGCATTAGCCACTGGTAAAAGTATCCACTCTGTTTATGTCTTCTTATGCCACCTTATACACCTCTATCAAGTACCTCATCTTTCTTCACTCCGAGGAAAAAGCCCCAGTTTGTCAATTTTGTGTCTTTGCATTGTACTGCTGCCACAGAAATGATTTCACAGTGTAGGTCAGTGATAACAGACCTGATTCTGGTTCTGATGCTTGTGGCTGAGATAGTGGCAGAGAGAAATCAAGAAAGGGAGGGGCCAGAGATGGAGCAAGTGATCATAAGAACAGGTCAAAAATTAGCAGCAAGGAGAGGGACATTTTTGATTTGTGTATGTGAGCAGGAAGTGGTGCGAGGAAAGCCATCAGTGTGCCGGAATAAGAATTGGGAGAGCAGGCCTAAGAAGGAATAGAGCACAGCCTGAATCAAACTTTGGAGGGATGCGGCAGATTGAACAATATCTATGGGGAGAGGAATTGCTGGTGTTTCGGTCAAGACCCTGGAGGAGGACAATAGCTGGATAAAGTGGAGAGGAAGAGGGATGAGACAGGGATTAATAGGTGGTGGGTGGATGGAGGAAGGGAGAGGGATGATGGTCAAATAGAGTCAAGTGGAAGAAGGGAGGGGTAGAGCTGAGAGACACTGGCAGGTGGGTGATATGTAGAAGCAGGGAAAGAAAGAAAAGGCAGATGGGCCCAGGTTGGTTCCATCCTGGGGAGCTGTGGGGGTGGGGGTGAAGATGGAGGAGGGTCACTCAAAGCCTAGCTGTGCTGGAATGTGATAATAAAGAAAATGTTAATGGGTACCACCAGGAAAGGTCAGATCGAACTGGATGGAGGGAGGGGATATGGTGGCTGACGTTTGTAGATAGTAGTTGGATGGAACTACAATGGAAGCGGGGGCAGCTGAAGAGTAGAGTATGTGATAGGGAACAAAGATGGGAGGACTGGGACTGGATTGGGACAGAACACAGGATGCAAGAGTAAATTGGAATATTCAATATTTACACCTTTGGGCAGTAAACTATCCCAGCCAAATATAAAGGTGTTGTTTTTCTTGTTTGTATTGGGCCCTGTCCTGGAGGTAGAGAAGGATGAGGATGGACAGATCAGAATGGGAAGAGGAGTTGAAATTGCATGTGTTGGGGAGCTCTGGATGACCACTGCAGATAGAATGCATGTGCTCTGTGAATTGGTTTCCTGTCTACCTTTGGTCTCACCGATGTGGAGGAGACCACTTATGGGTACTTGCATGAGCCCCAGCTACGCCTGCCTCTTCATTGGTTATGTGGAACAGTCTGTGCTCCAAACCTATACTGGTACTGCTCCCCAACTTTTCCTTTGCTACATTGACGACTACATTGGTGCTGCTTCCTGCACCCATGCTGAGTTCGTCAATTACATCGACTTTACTTCAAACTTCCACCCAGCCCTCAAGTTCACTTGGTCTATCTTGGACACTTCTCTCCCCTTTCTCGATCTCTCGGTTTCCATCTCTGGAGACAGACTATCCACTGACATCTTCTACAAGCCCAGTGACGCTCATAACTACCTTAACTATACCTCTTCCCACCCTGCCACATGCAAAAATGCCATTCCCTATTCCCAGTTCCTCCGTCTCCGCTGCATCTGCTCCCAGGATGAGGCTTTCCGTTCCAGGACATCTCAAATGTTCTCTTTCTTTAAGGATCGTGGTTTCCCTTCTGCCGTCATCAATGATGCCCTCACCCGCATCTCCTCCATTTCCCGCACTTCGGCTCTCACCCCATCCTCCCGCCACCACAACAGGGACAGAGTTCCCCTTGTCCTCACCTACCACCCCACTAGCCTCCGGATCCAACACATTATCCTTCGCAACTTCCGCCACCTTCAACAGGACCCCACCACTAAGCACATCTTTCCTTCTCCACCCCTCTCCGCTTTCCGCAGGGATCGGTCCCTCTGCGACTCCCTGGTCCACACGTCCATCCCCATGGATCTCCCACCCGGCACTTATCCCTGTAAGCGCAAGTGCTACACCTGTCCCTACACCTCCTCTCTTGCCACCATTTAGGGCCCCAAACAGTCCTTCCAGGTGAGGCAACACTTCACTTGCGAAACTGTTGGGGTCATCTATTGCATCCGGTGCTCCCGGTGCGGCCTCCTCTACATCGGTGAAACCCGATGCAGACTGGGAGACCGCTTCGTCGAGCACCTTTGCTCCGTCCGTCACAATAGACAGGATCTCCCGGTTGCCACCCACTTAAACTCTGCTTCGCATTCCCATTCGGATATGTCCATACATGGCCTCCTCTACTGCCATGATGAGGCTCAGGTTGGAGGAGCAACACCTCATATGCCATCTAAGTAGTCTCCAGCGCCTTGGTATGAACATTGAATTCTCCAACTTTTGGTAATTCCCTCCCCCCTCCCTTCCCCTATCCCAGTTTCACTCTGCCCCCTCCCCTAGCTGCCTCATGGTTCCGCCTCCTTCTACTACTCATTGTGTTTTCCCCTATTCCTTCTTCACCTTTCCTGCCTATCACCTTCCTGCTTCCCTTCCCCCACCCCTTTATCTTTCCCCTTACTGGTTTTTCACTTGGCACCTACCAGCCTTCTCCTTCCCACCCTCCCCCCACCTTCTTTAAAGGGCCTCTGCCCCTTCCCTCTTCAGTCCTAATGAAGGGTTCCTGCCCAAAACGTTGACTGATCATTTCCACGGATGCTGCCCGACCTGCTGAGTTCCTCCAGCGTGTTGTGAGTGATGCACTAGAAGAGGCGGGAGCGAAACACAGTCCCTTCTACTTATCCCACAAAGAGACAACCGTACCTTGGGCCTATGCGAGTCCGCACCTTCACTATTGAGTTGGAGAAATTGAGTGGATTTAAAAAGAAATAGTTCAATGTAAGAATGATTTCAAGTAGGTGGATGAGGTGATGGTAGAGGAGACTGATTGAGCCTCCTTTAAAGGAAAATGTGAAGGGCTGCTTAGATCATCCTGGTGTGGGATGAGGTGAAGAGGGATTGGATATCCATGGTAAAAATGAACTCATCTGTATAATAGTTCAGGCTTAGTTGAGCCATTATTTCAGAATGAATTACCATGTAAACCCTTCACTGGATACTATTCTGTGACTTCCTTCTTTTTCACCCACAGTTAGCGCAATATTGCTTTAAAAGTGCTGAGCATGTCAGGTATATCTTCAGTGTAAAATCATGACAGCTCTCACCTTAACAACTAGTGTAAGTCAGCCCTGAGCTTAGACCTGTTCTCATCGTTCCCAAGCTCAGGAGCTTCCAAAATGCAGCAGCCCATTATGTAAACTAGCATGCTCATCAGTGTAAAGCAAGGAAAACTAAATAACCAATTTTCATACAAGGTGTATCAGACTGCAGGTAGATGAATGTTTAGGTACAAACAAGAGAAAATCTGCAGATGCTGGAAATCCAAGCAACACACACAAAATGCTGGATGAACTCAACAGGTCAGGCAGCATCTATAGAAAAAAGTATAGTCAATGTTTCAGGCCAAAACCCTTCAGCAGGGCTGATTGAAGGGTTTTTGGCCCAAAATGTCAACTATACTTTTTTCTACAGATGCTGCCCAGCCTGCTGAGTTCCTCCAGCATTCTGTGTGTGTTGCTTGAATGCTTAGGTTCTTTAGCTGGACTGGGATCATGGTGAGAGCTCTCCTATTCTTTCTCAGATGGTGCTAAGGGAACTTTTCCACCCACCTGAGTAATTGGATAAACTCTTTGTTTACTGTCTTAGCTGGAAAGTTAGCTCTCACTTTGCAGCACAGAATGGGTACAGTCGGTCACAGCTCTAGATTAGGATCTGTGTTTGTGATCTTCTGTTCACAGGCAGGAACTTCCCCAGTGGCCATAGCTAAGCGACTAAAAATGAATGGGTAACGCACAGTTGTAAGCAAGCATCTTTATTTATGAAACAAACTCAAATGATTGCAGCAATGAAAATCAGAAGAAAATATTTAAAGACTTTTGGCAGACAGCCTCTGTGGTGAGAGTGTTTCAGGTCATTGGCTTCTGTCAGAACGAGCGACTCCCTTCTTAAATGGAACAAATAAACAGTTCTTGATTTTCTTGAATTCAAAGCCTGCCTGTAACTAACTTTTCCTTTTAGTAGGAGAAGTGGCCTGTTTTGAAGCAATATTAGCTCAGCTTTCTTTTCTCCACACTACTCCAGCTTCTTCAACCTCAGCCTTCACATCAAAGACCTCCACCAACACAAATTATACAACAATTCCTTTCTCTTTCCTCCCAACCCTTCTTTTTTTTCTGTCCTATTCTAACCCTTGCTGCTCTCCTGTCTACTATTCCTTCCCTACCCTCCCCTCTATACCTTCCCTAATCACCCTACTGGCTTTCATACCTCCCTTCCATTCACTTCCCCATCACCCCTCCCTTCCCTCCTGCTGTAATGGTTCTTGCATCGAATCACTTTCACCTTCTTTCATCATCTAAGTATGGTTTCCTTGTTAAAATCCTGACCTTATTTTTGGAACATATTGCAGAGTTTTATTTGCAACCATTGCTACACTTCAGTTGTGCCAGTAGTTGTTAAGCCTTTGAGAAATACAAAGACAATAAGAGACTTTAAAGAAACATGTCTTTCTTTTAATTAGGTGCTTAATGTCAATATAAAATACAATGTAATTATGTCCACACAGAGTTCATCATATTCCAGCAAAATTGCACATTGTACAACTCCAAACTGTTTACAATTTTCATTGCAACAATTTCAGAGCAACAGTACAGCAAAATGTAAAATGCAAAGAATTAACAGTATTGTTTATGTATAAGTATATTGCCAATTTGCTGAGGTATATGGCACCTCTAGGAACAATAATTCTGACTCTGAAAATGGAAGATTAGAAGTAAGAGTTAGTATTAGTAAAGTGATGCCTTGTTATAAGGTTCAACAATTTTATTTTAGAAAGGGAAAATTGAAATGTGAATAAATTTTTAGTGCTCCAAGAAATCATTCAAGTTGTTACTCCCTTAACATACTTCCAAATTCCATGTTGTGGCAACAAGGGATGTACAATCCATGAAGTGCTTTCTAGCCCAAGATTGATTATTTCATCAGTCAATTGAATCTGGATTTCCAGAGGAAGTTGTGCACAAACTGAAGCGCTGGTTGTTTATAATTGTGACCCTTGATCTAAAGCAGGCCGGTCTATGAATCAGTGCCACTGCCATCTATGGGGCCCTCTGTGTATGCACACAAACTGCAGATGGTTCCCGAAACTATACAGAAACAGATAAACATATACAGTATTAATTTTGCCAAGAAAAGTAAATGGATTAACCAAAGAGATGGCTTTTTTAAATGTCTCATTCCCTTTAGTATTGTATCATGTGCAATTTACCTTCTACCTGACTTGGATCAGAGTACTACCACTGAACAGAGGCAGACATCAAGCAAATTCTTGTTTTAGATCATATCATTGTTTTTTTCCCCTGGTTTTGGGGCCATGCTCCATAAAGACTAAGAAGATCATGGATCATTTCTTTAGGACATAATTTGTTTAAAATTGCTTACTTGTTTCCCCTTTGAGCAGCATTTACTGCCTGCCTTGTTTCTCTGCTGTGGAACTAGGCTTTACATTGTTAACTCTCCTCAAAGGTGATCGGTTAGGTTGCAAAACAAATTTCATCTTAATTATTATAACTTAGCTGTGAACTTTTTTGTTCTTTTGAGAAATATGATTAATTGTTATGATTTTGATAAATATGATTCAATGGATTTTGTCACACCCAACTTAATCATGCAGAGATCTGATATTATATTTTTGGAACTTATCATTTATGAGTTGAGGCATGTCCTTCAGGCAAGCAGGTGGCTGAAAATGCCAGAACAAGTTGTGGAAACCAAGCATACACACTTTTTGAAAGAAAAACATAATTGCTGATGTTTTGGTTGTCAGTACCAGCTGAGTGCAATTTCTGATTCTCTCCTCTCAATGTGCAAGTTGAAGCAAAATTTATTATCAAATTATGTGTATGTCTCCATATGCTACCTTGAGATTCATTTTTTGCAGGCATTTACAGGATAAAAAAGAATACAATAGAATTTTTTGAAAAAACATAGATAAATAAAGACAAGAGCCAATGTGCAAAAGAAGACAAATTGGGCAAATGAAAGAAAATAGTACTGAGAACATGAGCTGTAGCATTCTTGAAAGTAAATCTGTAGGTTGTAGAATTAGTTCAGAGTATGGAGAGTGAAGTCTATTCTCTGAAACAAATAAAACCAAATGATATTAAAATTTTGCTACCAGTGGGTATCTTCTGAGATTTTTAGGCTTCTTTTTTAATTTTTCAACACATCTCGAGTTTTCTATTTTATAATTAGTTGAAAAACAATGAGAGTTTTTGTGTTGTTCACCTTCATTGTAGCCTTGCAGTTGTCAGATTGTTGGTTTTAGATTGAAATAATGAAATATGATATTTCAGAATATGTTAAGGCATGCAAGATCATCACAATTGCATTCTCTTTCATGGGCAGAGAGGCATGTGATGAGGGCAAACCACTCATCCAAGGAGATGAGTCAAGAACAATTCCTCATGTCAAAGTTAATGATAATTGTAATTGCAATGATGTTTCCAATGGTACAAAAGTCAAATAAGATTAAGCATCAATAATACACCATCCTTGGGACTTTGGAGTGCTGGCCGAGTAAAACTTTCAGATTATTGGATGTTACTCCTCTTAATACCACAACGCATTTTCAAGCCACTTTTTTTTCTAGCTGTTACATTGCATCATAATACTTTTTACAGTAAACTAAAAAAATGTGTGAGTTTTAAAGGAGCAAAGAAAACAAAGTCCCAGTGACTTTCAAAGAAAAGTGGGAAACAGAACATGGTGAATCTGGTGCCAAAACAACAGGATTTCAGGACAATTATAAACCAGATTGTAGGAGCATTACTATTCTGCATTTGCTAGATATCTAAAATAAAAGCAGAAATGCTGTAATTCTCAGAAAATCAGGCCCCAACAGGTGGAGAAATAGGCAGTGCAAAATATCTTTCATAGACACAAGCAAAATGAGTTAGAAACATAATTTTGTTGTTTTTTTTATGTTTTACCTGAAGTTACCTTTGATATGAACAAACTTGGCTATATAGTTCAATGAAGGCCATCTGAAACTTAGCAAACTGATATCAATATAGTGAATTGTTTGATCAATTTTATTGGTTAATATAATGTCTAAACTAGTATAAGTAAGGTATTTCTTTCATCAATGCTGATGTGCTTTTCTGTCTTTTTAGTTGGCCCCATAAGGCATATATTTTGTTTTCCTGAATATTTTCAAATGGAAAGCTATAAAAAAATTATTGTTTTTTTTGTATTTTCAGTTTGAGAATATACAGGAATATCACACAAGTTTCTTTAGTGGTACTCTTTTTCCATCAGTTTCCTTTCTGTAAAGACCTGGCTGAGATTGAGAGTGCTGTCATCAATGTTCCCATTCCAGTGAAAGGCAGTATGCAACAATCCACAAGCATATTTTGCCAAGACAATACGGATAGCCACAGTTTGTGGTGAATTACAGAATTTTAGGTGTCAGAATAGTGCAAGATTTGAAGAATGATTATATTTATTCATTAGGATATTAGAATGTTTATGTGGTGTTTTCCATTACAGAAATCGTCTGTCTACTTCAGCTGTGCTTTTGTTAATTTCAAACTTGGGAATTAATAACTGGCTTCTTATCTTCCCCACCATAAAATTAAGTTTATCCAAAATTCTACAGCCTTGTAATTCTTACCAAATTCCATTTCTCATTACTGCTTCTTTCACTGACAAGTGCTGGCTGTTGGTTGAATAAAATGACTTACTTTTAAAGTTCCTCTGTTTGCCTCTCTCAATCTCAGCAATCTCTCGCACCACACGCCTGGCTGAGATCTCTTTCCACTTCTAACTTTGTCACCTTGGGCATCTCAATCTGAGCAATGGCAGAGCCTACAGCTGCAAGGACCCAAATTTGTAATTTCATCCCTAACCCCTTTCTTTCTTTCTTTAAGCCTCTCCTTAAGACCCAAGACGCAGGAGATGTAATCTGGCACAAAAAAGCAAACAGTCATAGTAACCCAGCGGCTCAGGCAACATCTGTGGAGGCAGAGGGTTGGATCTTATTTCAGATCATGCAGCGAGAGTGTCTGATGGGCAAACATCAGAAAAATATTGGCCAGGAACTTTAGAAAATCTGATTGACATAAAGCTACGATCATACAGCAGCAAATCTATGAAGAAGCAAAGTGATGTCCATGTGTGCGACAAGCATGTAACATAAATGAAATAGTGTGCATATTTAATTAATAATTGGAATATGTGCTGCTCTCCATGCTTTTAAACTAATTTGTTGAACACTCCATTGCTTCCCTTATATGTTGGTAGAATCCGAACATAGGATTAAATACTATTTGAACAGTCAATATTTTTCTAGTTACATAGGTACTTATCTCCTTTGAGATAAAAGTTACATTTTGATAGCTTTTTTTTGGATGACATGACTTAAAGACTGCAATTAGCTTTGTTTATTTCATTTTCATATGCAAACAATTTAAAATATATCTGTATGCTTAGAATATAAACCACTATAAATAATAAATGAAGTACTTTTTAAATGTTTGAATTTCTTTGTTAACATTAAGAAAAAAAAGGCAAATGGATGCAACGTCTGTAGATGGCAGCAGTTCTATTTGTAAGGTCTTTTGATTGTAACTGCTTTTATAATAGGTTATTTAAGGATTACCAACAAGCAATATCACAAAGATATCACAAAAATAAATGAACATTTGAATCTCTGAGAGTAGAGAAGATGGGTTAACCTTTAAAAAGACAGAGTGAGGCTTCTGGTGGGATTTGCCTGGATCTGTCAACAGGCAAACCCCTGGCCGAGCCTTTTCCAAGCATGAGCATGAGTTGTGTGTCATGCCAGGCCCAGGATTCCTCATAGAGTCTAACAATGCACTACAACCAGCCACAGATTTCTCAGCTGTCAGCAAATGGCTTCCCAGAGAAATGTTATGCTTTGTAATTCCAGAAACTAACTGAAAGCAAAACACAGGAGCTGGGATACTGGTCTCCTTAGCTTTTTTCCCCTTTTTTTAGTGAGGTGCTCACAGATGACGTGGTGGATTAACGGCGTGTCTCATTCACATACATATAACTCATACTGAATTATGTAAACAAACAAATGTTTAATCAAACAATATTTTTACAATATGATTCAAAAATTACTTATGTACACCACATTCCTCCTTGCTTAGCCATAAATTCTGACTCAACACAGAATGCATCACAACTCAAGGATTTCTTATTCTAGCGGAATAACATCTTTCCTGACGTGTGTGTGTGTGTGGTGTGGTCACTCTGCTAGGCAGGCGAGACTTGTGACTGTGAAACAATCCAGGTTCTGGAGCCTCCTCCATGGTGGTTGCAGGAGTTGACTCTGGGACGGCAGGAAGTGGTTCTGATGCCTCTAGACACCTTTCTTCATGAACAATCGACTCTGTTCTCCTCAACTGATCGATGTGTCATCTCCAGAAGACATCAGACGCAATCTCCACTGTGTAGGAGAGTGGTCCAGTTCTGTCCTTCATCTTTCCAAGTAGCCACTTTTGATCATCTCTGTAGTCCCTCGCCAGGACTGCTTGTCCAGGACTAAAACATCGAACCTCCTTGTTTGAGGAGCCCTCAATTTATCTCAGCTGTTTGTCCTGCATACTCCTTCTGAGATTGAATTTGAGGAGATCCAAGTGTGAATGCAAGAAATGTCCGAGGAACAGCTTTGCTGGTGAGTTGTTGGTTCTGGAGTGTGCTGCATTGCGATATGCAAGGAGGAAATTGTTGATCTTCTGATTCAGTGTCAGCGTAGTGTGTTCTGCTGACCTTACAGTGCATTCTAGAGACTCTCAATCCCCGTTAAAGGCAACCCTGTCAAGGGCAAGTTCATCCCAGCGAAGGTAAGTGGGAGAACTGGAATTTCTGCTGCGCATTCCAGCTATTTTGGGTTGCTATGTAGATCTGAGACAGTGTGGGGTCTTTTCAGGTTTCCCTTTGGATCATCTCTGCCATAATAGGGAGACTTTCAATTTGCATTAGGGAGAACACATCAAGAGGAGTGTCCTCTTTTGTAAATTTTTCTGGTATTTCCTTTTCCAGGGGTAAACGGTACAATTGATTATCATTTCTATGATTTCTATGTCCTCTTGCGTTCAATCTTGTAATTGTGTCCTCCAAGAAACAGAGCCCATCTCTGCATTTGTACTGCTGCTGTCAGTGGAACACCCTTCTGAGGAGTGAAAATGGACACCAGTGGTCGATGATCAGTAATGAGGGTACTCTCTCCTATACAGGTACTGGCTGATACGTTTTACATCCCAAACTAGACTCAAGGCCTCTCTGTCAATCTGTGCATAATTTTTCCCTGCAGCACTAAGGGAATGTGATGCAAAAGCTATGGGGCTTTCACTTCCATCACTCCTAGCATGAGACATGACTGCACCTCTATCATAAGGTGAGGCATCACAGGCAAGCTTCGCCGGACAATGTGGATCATAATATGTGAGTACAGTGTCTGATATCATTTCCTTTGTCTTTTGGAAAGCCTTCTCCCACTGCTTTGTCCATTGCCATTTCTTCCCAATCTGTAGTCATGAATTCAAGGGGTGGAGCACAGTAGCCAGGTTTGGCAGGAACCTCTTTTAGTGAGTGACAATTCCAAAGAAGGACCGCAACTCTAACACATCCTTTGGTTTTAGGGCATCCAGCACTAATTGAATGTTCTCAGCACACTTGTGTAATCCTTGTGCATCAGTGATACCACAGTAAGTGATGCTTGGTTTAAAGAATTCACGCTTGTTGTGTCATGCTTGAGCCCATAAGCTTCTAATCTTTTTAACACTGTCTTGAAATTTTGGAAATATTCCTTGTCATCCCCACTGGTGACAATGATGTCATCCAGGTAACACCGAGTGCCTGGACACCCTGTAGCACCTGGTCCACAGCTTTTTGCCAGAGTGCACGTGCAAAAACAAAGCCTATTACAGCCATAAAGCCATTTTTATAGTGTTTATGTTTGGAATCTTCTTCTATCTCCATCTGTAGGTAGGCCTCAGCTCAGACCTTTCCCTTCTCTCCAGAAAGGTTTGCAAAGATATAGTCTATCCTGGGCAGTGGTTATTGATTTATTTTCAATACAGGGTTAATGGTGAGTTTAAATCACCACAAATCCTGCCAGATTCTTGACTACTGAGACCACTGGTGTTGGTCTTGGGCTCCCCTGAGTCTTGGAAAGAATTCCTTCAACCTTCATCCGATCTAGTTCACTGGCTACTTTATCACAGATGGTATAAGGAATGAGATGGGCTTTGTAAAACTCGGGCTTGGCATTTTCACTTAACTTTACCTTAACTCTGATATGTTTGAGTTTTCCTATACTGTCCTTAGACACTGCTGTGGCATCATCCAGTGCTTCCCAGACTATGACTGGAAGCTTAACATCTAAGGATACACATTGTATTCAAAGAATGGGCAGGGCTTTACAGAGGCATGAGAAAGGAGCTGGCCCAGGTTCACTGGAAGGGGACATTGACAGGGATGACCACAGAGCACCAGTGGCTGGAATTTCTGGGAGCCATTTGGAAGGTGCAATATACAGTAGATACATCCCAAAGAAGTGGAAGTATTCTAAAGGCAGGATGCTGCAACCATGTCTGACAAAGGAGTCAAAGCCAACATAAACAACGGGCTTAGGCGGTAACGGGAAGATGCGAGGTAGGTTTACCTATGCCTGCGGAAAGGAAGTAGTATGAGTGTGAGGCTAGTTTTCTGTGCTCAGTGTCAGATGTGGGAAGTCCTGGAGTCTCCCAGCCTCCCGGATGGCCATATCTGCACCAGGTGTGTTGAGCTGCAGCTCCTGAGGGACTGAGTTAGGGAACTGAAGATACAGCTCGATGACCTTCGCCCGATCAGGGAGTGTGAGGAGGTGATAGAAAGGAGTTATAGGCAGGTGGTCACACCGGGGCCACGGAAGACAGACAAGTGGGTCACAGTCAGGAGGGTGAAGGGGAAGAGTCAGGTACCAGAGAGTACCCCTGTGGCTGTACCCCTTGACAATAAGTACTCCTGTTTGAGTACTGTTGGAGGAGACGGCCTACCTGGGGGAAGCAACAGTGGCTGCGCCTCTGGCACAGAGTCTGGCCCTGTGGCTCAGAAGGGTAGGGAAAGGAAGAGGATGGCAGCAGTGATAGGGGACTCTATAGTTAGGGGGTCAGACAAGCGATTCTGTGGATGCAGGAAAGAAACTCAGATGGTAGTTTGCCTCCCAGGTGCCAGGGTCCAGGATATTTCAGATCACGTTCAAGATATCCTGCAGTGGGAGGGAGAACAGCCAGAGGTCATGGTACATATTGGTACCAATGACATAGGTAGGAAAAGGGAAGAGGTCCTGAAAAAAGACTGCATGGAGTTAGGAAGGAAGTTGAGAAGCAGGACCTCAAAGGTAGTAATCTCAGGATTACTGCCTGTGCCACACGACAGTGAGAATAGGAATAGAATGAGGTGGAGGATAAGTGCTTGGCTGAGGGATTGGAGCAGGGGGCAGGGATTCAGATTTCTGGATCATTGGGACCTCTTCTGGGGCAGGTGTGACCTGTACAAAAAGGACGGGTTGCACTTGAATCCCAGGGCGACCAATATCCTGGTGGAGAGGTTTGGTAAGGCTACCGGGGAGAGTTTAAACTGCAATTGTTGGGGTTGGGAACCGAACTGAAGAGACTGGGGAAGAGGAGGTTGGCTCACAAGCAGAGAAAGCTTGTATACAGTGCGAGAGGGAGGATAGGCAGGTGATAGAGAAGAGACGCGCTCAGACCGAAGATTTGAGATGTGTCTGTTTTAACGCAAGGAGTGTTGTGAACAAAGCGGATGAGCTTAGAGCGTGGATCAATACTTGGAGATATGATGTGGTGGCCATTACAGAGTCTTGGATGGCTCAGGGACAGGAATGGTTACTTCACCCATATGTTTAAAGATAAACTAGCTCATTTTTATTCCCATATAAACCCTATCTGTGATGGATGTCACTCTGAGGTGGCTTCCTTGACCCATATGTTTTGGTCCTGCCTTCTCTTGGAAAAATTCTGGAAAGATACTTTTGATATTATTTCAACAGTTTCGCGTTTTGACTTACAACCCCATCCTATTACAGCAATTTTTGGTTTGCTAATGACAGAACATAGATCTTTATCATCTTCAGCCTGTCAGATGATCACATTTGTTACTTTAATGGCCAGAAGATCCATTTTATTGAACTGGAAGGAGACCAATCCTCCTACCACATTTCAATGGTTTTCCCAAACTATATCATGTTTAAATTTAGAAAAAATTAGAAGTGACATTTTTGATCCTTTGGTTAAATTTGAAGAGACTTGAAAACCATTTACCCTGAATTCAACATTTTCATATGATGTAATTTGACCTTTTCCGAATCCTTCTTATTAAATTAAAATATATGAATAGAGGATCGGAGTTGATGACATTATTGAATGTATTTGATTTAAGATATTGGTCTAGCCTTGTTTTGTTCCATTTGCCTTCTTTTGGGTTTTATTTGTTTTTTTTTCTGGGGTTTTTCTTTGCTTTTTTTTTTCTTTTTATTTCTTTTTTCTCTATGATTAACTATATTAAGAGTTTGGAAGTCTATTACACCTGTATTATTTGAAGTCTTTTTTGTACATGTTTATCAACAATAAGATTATTCCAATCTCTCTGTATCAATATTGTCATTCCGTTTATAATTTTGGAAAATTAATAAAAAGATTTAAAAAGAAAGGAATGGTTGCTTCAAGTGTCCGGTTTTAGATGTTTCAGAAAGGACAGGGAGGGAGGCAAAAGAGGTGGGGGGGGTGGCACTGTTGATCAGAGATAGTGTCACGGCTGCAGAAAAGATGGGCGCCATGGAGGGATTGTCTACGAAGTCTCTGTGGGTGGAGGTTAGGAAGAAGAAGGGGTCAATAACTTTACTGGGTGTTTTTTATAGGCCGCCCAATAGTAACAGAGATATCGAGGAACAGATAGGGAAACAGATCCTGGAAAGGTGTAATAATAACAGAGTTGTCGTGATGGGAGATTTTAATTTCCCAAATATTGATTGGCATCTCCCTAGAGTGAGGGGTTTAGATGGGGTGGAGTCTGTGAGGTGTGTTCAGGAAGGTTTCTTGACACAATATGTAGATAAGCCTACAAGAGGAGAGACTGTACTTGATTTGGTATTGGGAAATGAACCTGGTCAGGTGTCAGATCTCTCAATGGGAGAGCATTTTGGAGACAGTGATCATAATTCTATTTCCTTTACAATAGCATTGGAGAGAGATAGGAACAGACAAGGTAGAAAAGCATTTAATTGGAGTAAGGGGAATTATGAGTCTATCAGGTAGGAAATTGGAAGCTTAAATTGGAAACAGATGTTCTCAGGGAAAAGTATGGAAGAAATGTCGCAAATATTCAGAGGATATTTGTGTGGAGTTCTGCACAGGTACGTTCCAATGAGACAGGGAGGTTATGGGAGGGCACAGGAACTGTGATGTACAAAGGCTGTAATAAATCTAGTCAAGAAGAAAAAAAAAGATTACAAAAGGTTCAGAGAGCTAGGTAATGTTAGAGATCTAGAAGATTATAAGGATAATAAGAAGGAGCTTAAGAAGGAAATTAGGAGAGCCAGAAGGGGCCATGAGAAGGCCTTGGCGGGTAGGATTAAGGAAAACCCCAAGGCATTCTACAAGTGTGTGAGGAGCAAGAGGATAAGATGTGAAAGAATAGGACCTATCAAGTGTGACAGTGGGAAAGTGTGTATGGAACTGGAGGAATGGCAAAGGTACTTAGTGGATACTTTACTTCAGTATTCACTATGGAAAAGGATCTTGGTGATTGTAGTGATGACTTGCAGCAGACTGAAAAGCTTGAACATGTAGATATTAAGAAAGAGGATGTGCTGGAGCTTTTGGAAAGCATCAAGTTGGATAAGTCACCGGGACTGGATGAGATGTACCCCAGGCTACTGTGGGAGGTGAGGAAGGAGATTCCAGAGCCTCTGGCGATGATCTTTGCATCATCAATGGGGATGGGAGAGGTTCTGGAGGATTGGATGGTTGTGGATGTTGTTCCTTTATTCAAGAAAGGGAGTAGATATAGCCCAGGAAATTGTAGACCAGTGAGTCTTACCTCAGTGGTTGGTAAGTTGATGGAGAAGATCCTGAGAGGCAGGACTTATGAACAATTGGAGAGGCATAATATGATTAGGAGTAGTCAGCATGGCTTTGTCAAGGGCAGTTCTTGCCTTATGAGCCTGATTGAATTTTTTGAAGATGTGACTAAACACATTGATGAAGGAAGAACAGAAGATGTAGTGTATCTGGATTTCAGCAAGGTATTTGATAAGGTACACCATGCAAGGCTTATTGAGAAAATACGGAAGCATGGGATCCAAGGGGACATTGCTTGGGTGCAGATCTGGCTTGCCCACAGAAGGCAAAGAGTGGATGTAGACGGGTCATATTCTGCATGGAGATCGGTGACCAGTAGTGTGTCTTAGGAATTTGTTCTGGGACCCTTATTCTTCGTGATTTTTATAAATGACCTGGATGAGGAAGTAGGTGGATGAGTTAGAAAGTTGGCTGATGATACAAAGGTTGGAGGTGTTGTGGATAGTGTGGAGGCTGTCAGAAGTTACAGCGGAACATCGATAGGATGCAAAAGTGGGCTGAGAAGTGGCAGATGGAGTTCAACCCAGATAAGAGTGAAGTGGTTCATTTTGGTAGGTCAAATATGATGGCAGAATATAGTATTAATGGTAAGACTTTTGGTAGTGTGGAGGATCAGAGGGATCTTGAGGTCCGAGTCCATAGGACACTCAAAACAGCTGCGCAGGTTGACTCTATGGTTAAGAAGGCATATGGTGTATTGGCCTTCATTAATCGTGGAATTGAACTTAGGAGCTGAGAGGTAATGTTGCAGCTATATAGGACCCTGGTCAGACCCCATTTGGAGTACTGTGCTCAGTTCTGGTCGCCTCACTATAGGAAGGATGTGGAAACCATAGAAAGGGTGCAGAGGAGGTTTACAAGGATGTTGCCTGGATTGGGGAGCATGCCTTATGAGAATAGGTTGTGTGAACTTGGCCTTTTCTCCTTGGAGTGACAGAGGATGAGAGGTGACCTGATAGAGGTGTACAAGATGATGAGAAGCATTGATCGTGTGGATAGTCAGAGGCTTTTTCCCAGGGCTGAAATGGTTGCCACAAGAGGACACAGGTTTAAGCTGCTGGAGAGTAGGTACAGAGGAGATGTCAGGGGTAAGTTTTTTACTCAGAGAGTGGTGAGTGCGTGGAATGGGCTGCTGGCAATGGTGGTGGAGGCAGATACGATAGGGTCTTTTAAGAGACTATTAGGTAGGTACATGGAGCTTAGTAAAATAGAGGGTTGTAGGTAAGCCTAGTAATTTCTAAGGTAGCGACATGTTCGGCACAACTCTGTAGGTTGAAGGGCCTCTATTGTGCTGTAGGTTTTCTGTGTTTCTATGTTTCTATAAAAGCTAAACAGAAAGCATATAATAGAGCAAAATTTAGTGGGATGTTAGAGGATTGGGAAGCTTTTAAAAACCAACAGATGGCGACTAAAAAAATCATGAAGAGGGAAAAGAGGGAATACAAAAGTAAGCTAGCAAATAACATTAAAGGTTATACCAAAGTTTTTTCAAATATACACTGGAAAATCATACTAGAGAGGTAGTAACGGGAGACAAGGAAATGGCAGATGAACTCTAAGTATTTTGCATCAGTCTTCACTGTGAAAAACAGTAGCAGTATGCTAGAAGTTCGAGAGTGTCGGGGGCAGAAGTGAATGAAGTTGCCATTATTAGGGAGAAGGTGCTTGAGAAACTAAAAGGTCTGAAGATAGATAAATCACCTGGACCAGATGGACTACACAACCAGGTTTCCAAAAAATATGGCTGAAGACATAATGGAGGCATTAGTAATGATCTTTCAAGAATCAATAGATTCTGCATGCTTCCGGACGATTGGAAAATTGCAAATGTCATTCCACTCTTCAAGAAAGGAGAGACGCAGAAGAAAGGAAGTTATAGGCCAGTTAATTTTACTTCAGTGGTTTGGAAGATGTTGGGGTCGATTATTAAGGATGTGGTTTCTTGGTACTTGGAGGCACACGATAAAATAGGCCATAGTCAGCATGGTTTCCTAAAGGGAAAATCTTGCCTGGCAAATCTGTTTGAATTCTTTGTAGAAATAACAATCAGGATAGACAAGGGAGAATTGGTTGATGTTGTGCACTTGAATTTTCAGAAGGCCTTTGACAAAGTGCCACACATGAGGCTGCTTAACAAGCTACAAGCCCATGGTATTACAGGGAAGATTCTAGCATAAACAAAGCAGTGGCTGATTGCCAGGAGGCAAAGAGTGGGAATAAAAGGAACCTTCTCTGCCTGGCTGTTGGTGACTACTAGTGTTCTACAGGGTACTGTGTTGGGACTGATTCTTCTTACGCTATATGTCAATGATTTGGATAGTGGAATTGATAACTTTACGGCCAAGTTTGCAGATGATATGAAGATAGGTGGAGGAGCAGGTAGTTTTGAGGAAGTAGAGAGGCTACAGAAGGACTTAGACAGATTAGGAGAAAAGGCAAAGAAGTGGCAGATGGAATATAGTGTTGGGAAGTGTATGGTTATGCACTTTGATAGAAGAAATAAAAGTATTAACTATTTTTTAAATGGAGAGAAAATTTTAAAAAATCTGAGGTGCAAAGGGGCTTAGAAGTTCTCATACAGGATTCCCTAAAGGCTAAATTGCAGGTTGAGTTGATGATCAGGAAGGCAAATGTGATGTTAGCATTCATTTCGAGAGGACTAAAATATAATGTTGAGGCTCTATAAGGAATTGGTAAGGACTCACATGGAGTGTTGTGAGCAGTTTTGGGCCCCTTATCTAAGGAAGGATGTGCTGACATTGGAGAGGGTTCAGAGGAGGTTCACAAGAATGATTCTGGGAATGAAAGGGTTGCCATATGAAGACCGGGTCATGTTCTCAATGGAATTCAGAAGAATGAGGAGGATCTCAGTGAAACCTATTGAATGTTGAAAGGCTTAGATAGAGTGGATATGAGAGGTTGTTTCCTGTGGTAGGATTGGCTAGGCCCAGAGGACACAGCCTCAGAATAGAGGAATGTTCATCTAGAACAGAGATGAGGAAGAATTTCTTTAGCAAGAGAGTGGTGAATCTGTAGAATTTGTTGCTACAGGTGGCTGTGGAGACCAAGTCATTGGATATATTTAAGGCAGAGGTTGATAAGTTCTTGATTAGTGAGGGAATGAAGGGTAATGGGTAGAGGGCAGGAGACTGGGCCTGAGAGAGAATTCAATTAGCTATGATGAAATGGCAAAGCAGACTGGAAGGGCCAAATGGCCTAATTCTGCTCCGAAATCTTATGGTTTTATGGTCTTCCTTAATTCCTTTTCACTTGAGTCTTCTGCAGGGGATTTAGCATGCAAGTGGTGGATGGATCCCCAATCAAGTTGTAGTTGTCTTAACCAATCATATCCGCACATTTCTGGTCCTCCTGTTATTACCACATACAAGCTGAATGTGACCTGTTTGTTGTTGCATTTCATTGTTACAAATTCCCACAAGGAGTTAACTTTTCTCCAGTATAAACTCTTTGTTGGATATCTTCAGGCTTCAGTTCAGTATCTTTGAAATATTGTTCAAACTCATTTTGTGGAATGACTGAAACAGATGAGGCAGTATTCAAGCAACACACATCAAAGTTGCTGGTGAACGCAGCAGGCCAGGCAGCATCTCTAGGAAGAGGTACAGTCGACGCTTCAGGCCGAGACCCTTCGTCAGGACTAACTGAAGAAAGAGTTAGTAAGAGATTTGAAAGTGGGAGGGGGAGGGGGAGATCCAAAATGATAGGAGAAGACAGGAGGGGGAGGGATGGAGCCAAGAGCTGGACAGGTGATTGGCAAAGGGGATATGAGAGGATCGTGGGACAGGAGGCCCAGGGAGAAAGACAAGGGGGGGGGGAACCCAGAGGATGGGCAAGGGGTATAGTTAGAGGGACAGAGGGAGAAAAAGGAGAGTGAGAGAAAGAATGTGTATATAAAAATAAATAACGGATAGGATACAAGGGGAAGGTGGGGCATTAGCAGAAGTTAGAGAAGTCAATGTTCATGCCATCAGTTTGGAGGCTACCCAGACGGAATATAAGGTGTTGTTCCTCCAACCTGAGTGTGGCTTCATCTTTACAGTAGAGGAGGCCGTGGATAAACATGTCAGAATGGGAATGGGATGTGGAATTAAAACGTGTGGCCACTGGGAGATCCTGCTTTCTCTGGCGGACAGAGTGTAGGTATTCAGCAAAGTGGTCTCTCAGTCTGCGTCGGGTCTCGCCAATATATAGAAGGCCACATCGGGAGCACTGAACGCAGTATATCACCCCAGCCGACTCACAGGTGAAGTGTTGCCTCACCTCGAAGGACTATCTGGGGCCCTGAATGGTGGTAAGGGAGGAAGTGTAAGGGCATGTGTAGCACTTGTTCCACTTACAAGGATAAGTGCCAGAAGGGAGATCGGTGGGGAGGGATGGGGGGGACGAATGGAAAGGGAGTCGTGTAGGGAGCGATCCCTGCGGAAAGTGGGGGGGGAGGGAAAGATGTGCTTAGTTGTGGGATCCCATTAGAGGTGGCGGAAGTTATGAAGAATAATATGTTGGACCTGGAGGCTGGTGGGGTGGTAGGGGAGGACCAGGGGAACCCTATTCCTAGTGGGGTGGCGGGAGCATGGAGTGAGAGCAGATTTGCGTGAAATGGGGAGATGCGTTTGAGAGCTGAGTTGATGGTGGAGGAAGGGAAGCCCCTTTCTTTAAAAAAGGAGGACATCTCCTTCGTTCTGGAATGAAAAGCCTCATCCTGAGAGCAGATGCGGCGGAGATGGAGGAATTGCGAAAAGGGGATGGCATTTTGACAAAGGACTGTTGTAGGCAGTATTCAATTCTGTTTTAATTAATTTGTCATTTACTTCTGGTGTAAGCCATCTTGCTTGTTAATTTTCACATTTTAAATCTCAAGACTACACAGACCTGTGTTCTCCTAATCATTATTAGTTTTTTCATCAATAACATGCAGATTGGTGTTCTTTTTGAATCTGCAACTTGAGTTTTTATCATCTTCTCTTCCCTGTGTAGTCTATTTATTTTTGTCTGCCTAGCATTCTCTTTGTATGTGTCCTACTTTGCTGCATTTTCTGCAAGGTGTTTCTTCAAACCTGCATGGGTCGGGTGTATGTGAGCACCTGCCACAATGGTAACACAATTTGTTCGACCAGGCATGTTTTTGTTTAGATGTCACACACTCACCTTCATTTGTGACTGCAACTCAATTGTGTCTGCAGCTGCATTTTTCTTTGATACAGTGATTTCGATTGCTCTTTTAAATGTGAGTTGTGCTTCCATTAGGAGCCGTCTTTGAATGCTTTATGTAAGATTCCACATTGACCTCTCAGTGAATCATTAAGACCATCACTGAACTGACAATACTTGGACAATCTCTTCAATTCAGCCACATATAATGGACTCACTTTTGATTCTGCTTATGAAACCTAACGTGTTCTGCAATCAACAATTGTTTTGGTTTTAAGTGTTCCTGCATTTCCTTCACGATATCAACAAAGCTCGTTTTGGCTAGTTTGGTTGGAGAAGCTAAGCTTCTAAGCAAACTGTATGCTTTCCTACCCATTGTACTCAGCAACACTGGCATTCATTTCTCATTGGCTATTTCACTTTCTTCAAAACACTGCTCAATTCGTTCAGTATGTATAATCCAGTTATCTGTAGTGCAATCGAATGCATCTATCTTTCCAAAGTAGCCAACCACTTCTGCTTTAGTTATTTATCTATCTGTTTGTTTGTCTGCTTATTTACTTTTTTATTTACGTTATCACCTGGTACTTACTGTTATGAACCCATGGCTGTACTCATTGCTTGTTAATTTTGTCCATTTTCTGCCTATTTTTAAACTTGAATGTCATTCTCTCCACTTTGAAAGAAAAATATGTGCCACTTCAACAGGTAGGCATTGAACTCTGGTTCACTTTAGAATTTCCTCATTGTTACTGTTACATTGTGTAACTCTAGAAACTGATTAAAAGAAAAACATGGGAACCTGGATACTAATCTATTTAGTTGTTTTTTCTCATTTTTTTCAGTGAGGCATGGTGGCATAATGATGTATGCCATTCATGTACTTCTTACACTTAACCTGTAATGAATTCTGAAAACAAAGAAAGAATGCTTAATCAAACAATATATTTACAATATTACTCAAATATTACTGAAATATTAAATACAAAACTGGCAATACCCTCAAGACGCTAGACGAACTCAGCAGAAATGTATGTTGGACTTTTTACTTGATTTTGTTATACTGGTTTGATTGTTTTTAAATTATGTTTTTTTTTGTGGCTTCTGCCACAGGGTTTCCAGACAAGATTGTTGGTGAGTAAAAACAGGAATTAATAGAAATAAAACATTGTACAAAATGGGGCAAAAGGATGAAAGGCTGGGATGATCAACAAATGAGACTGACTGGGGTGAACTGAGGAACAAATGTATGGCATTTACACAGTTCAGAGCATAGGGCAGCCAAAGGAGATGAAAAGGACAATATGTAAACAAATTTTGGAAAAGTGCAAAGCAATAGATAAGTAGTGTCAGGGAATTTTCAAGCAACTTAACATTTAATGTGAACAAATAGTGTAAAAGGTTTACATAAGTGCAGAATATCTCAATCTGTAATTTGGAATCTAATCAGAAGTAAGGGAGTCCTGCCGAAGGGTTTCGGCCCGAAATGTTGACTGTACTTTTTTCCATAGATGCTGCCTGGCCTGCTGAGTTCCTCCAGCATTTTGTATGTGTTGCTTGGATTTCCAGCATCTGCAGATTCTCTCTTGTTTGTGATGGGAATAGTTCTGGATTCAGTTACAGTTAATGAGACTGGAGAAGCAGAATGGAAAAAAACACAAGAGATTCTGCAGATGCTAGAAATCCTGCTTGTTGCAGACGGACACTGGCAAAGCCTACGTCTTACAGATGGAGATCTTTGTCGAGCAACTTTGCTCCATCCACAACAGACAGGATTTCCAAGTGGCCAACCATTTAAATTCTACTCCCTGTTCCTATTCCAACATGTCGATCCATGGCATCCTCTACTACCACAGTGAGGCCACTCTCAGGCTGGAGGGAAAAACCTCCTCATATTCTGTCTGGGTGGCCTCCAAACTGACAGCATGAACATTGATTCTATCATTTTCCCCCTCCCCCTCCTCTCTTTTTCTATTCCCCACTCTGCTTTGCTCTTACTCTTTCCCTTCTGCTCATCTACCTATCTCCTCCCTCTGGTGCCCCTCTTCCTTCCTTTTCTCCAATGGTCCACTCTCCTCTCCTATCCTCTTCACCTATCATAGAAACATAAAAAATAGGTGCAGGAGTAGGCCATTCGGCCCTTCGAGCCTGCACCGCCATTTATTATGATCATGGCTGATCATCCAACTCAGAACACCGCCCCAGCCTTCCCTCCATACCCCCTGACCCCCGTAGCCACAAGGGCTATATCTAACTCCCTCTTAAATATAGCCAATGAACTGGCCTCGACTGTTTCCTGTGGCAGAGAATTCCACAGATTCACCACTCTCTGTGTGAAGAAGTTTTTCCTAATCTCAGTCCTAAAAGGCTTCCCCTCTATCCTCAAACTGTGACCCCTCGTTCTGGACTTCCCCAACATCGGGAACAATCTTCCTGCATCTAGCCTGTCCAATCCCTTTAGGATCTTATACGTTTCAATGAGATCCCCCCTCAATCTTCTAAATTCCAACGAGTACAAGCCCAGTTCATCCAGTCTTTCTTCATATGAAAGTCCTGCCATCCCAGGAATCAATCTGGTGAACCTTCTCTGTACTCCCTCTATGGCAAGGATGTCTTTCCTCAGATTAGGAGACCAAAACTGCAAACAATACTCCAGGTGTGGTCTCACCAAGGCCTTGTACAACTGCAGTAGTACCTCCCTGCTCCTGTACTCGAATCCTCTCGCTATAAATGCCAGCATACCATTCTCCTTTTTCACCGCCTGCTGTACCTGCATGCCCACTTTCAATGACTGGTGTATAATGACACCCAGGTCTCGTTGCACCTCCCCTTTTCCTAATCGGCCACCATTCAGATAATAATCTGTTTTCCTATTTTTGCCACCAAAGTGGATAACTTCACATTTATCCACATTAAATTGCATCTGCCATGAATTTGCCCACTCACCCAACCTATCCAAGTCACCCTGCATCCTCTTAGCATCCTCCTCACAGCTAACACCGCCACCCAGCTTCGTGTCATCCGCAAACTTGGAGATGCTGCATTTAATTCCCTCATCCAAGTCATTAATATATATTGTAAACAACTGGGGTCCCAGCACTGAGCCTTGCGGTACCCCACTAGTCACCGCCTGCCATTCTGAAAAGGTCTCGTTTATTCCCACTCTTTGCTTCCTGTCTGCTAACCAACTCTCCACCTACACCAATACCTTATCCCCAATACCGTGTGCTTTAAGTTTGCACACTAATCTCCTGTGTGGGACCTTGTCAAAAGCCTTCTGAAAATCCAAATATACCACATCCACTGGTTCTCCCCTATCCACTCTACTAGTTACATCCTCAAAAAATTCTATGAGATTCGTCAGACGTGATTTTCCTTTCACAAATCCATGCTGACTTTGTCCGATCATTTCACCGCTTCCCAAATGTGCTGTTATCACATCCTTGATAACTGACTCCAGCAGTTTCCCCACCACCGACATTAGGCTAACCGGTCTATAATTCCCCGGTTTCTCTCTCCCTCCTTTTTTAAAAAGTGGAGTTACATTAGCCACCCTCCAATCCTCAGGAACTAGTCCAGAATCTAACGAGTTTTGAAAAATTATCACTAATGCATCCACTATTTCTTGGGCTACTTCCTTAAGCACCCTCCCAACTTCTCACTTCATGTCCCATCCTCCTCACCTGGCTACACCTATCACTTGCCAGCCTGTACTCCTTCCCCTCTCATCACCTTCTTATTCTGGCTTCTTCCCCCCTCCTTTCATCTTCAAAAGATCTCAGCCTGAATCATCGACTGCTTATTCCTCTCCATTGTTGCTGCCTGACAGAATGGATAAAACTTTGGTGGAAGATATCACAAGTGAGTTGGATTCCATTTATGTGAGAATGAAAAAAGAAAAAAAAGAGCAGGGCGAAAGTTCTCAATTTGGTTAAGTCAGTCTTACGAGAATGAAAACCAATTTAGCATAGGCAAACTGGGACTAACATATTGAAGGAAAATCTGAGACAAATTAGAAGGAGAAAGGAGTCTGGGGCTTACTAAAGTAGATCTGACTGTATGTTAAGCAACACATAGATTAAGAAAATGTAAAAAAGAGTAACTCATATGTGAAATGATCAGAATCAGGTTTATTATAACAGGCATGTGTCGTGAAATTGGTTAACTTAGAAGCAGCAGTTCAATGCAGTACATAACATAGAAGAAAAAAGATCAATTATAGTATGTGTATATTGAATAGGTTTATGACCGTCTGCAGCTTCCTTTGGTCCTGCGCAGTAGCGCCCCCCCCCACCCCCGCCATACCAAACAGTGATGCAGCCTGTCAGAATGCTGTCCACGGTACATCTATAGAAGTTTTTGAGTGTATTTATTGACATACCAAAAATCTTTCAAACTCCTAATGAATTATAGCCACTGCCTTGCCTTCTTTATAACCGCATCGATATGTTGGGACCAGGTTAGGTCCTCACAGATCTTGACGCCCAGCAACATGAAGCTGCTCACTCTCTCCACTTCTGATTCCTCTGAGCACTGGTATGTGCTCCTTCATCTTACCCTTCCTGAAGTCTACAATCCGCTGTTTCGTCTTACTGACGTTGAGTGCCAGGTTGTTGCTGTGACACCACTCCACTAGTTGGTATATCACGCTGAGGGCAGAGAATGTGGCTTTAAACATATGTTGAATATTAAGAATTTAATGAACATGTAACTAAGGTGCAGGATGGGAAACAGAAGTCTTTTTGTTTTCTCTATTCCCTGTTGTACATCATTTCAGCTTTAATAGTTAAATTTGCCCCTGAGCTTAACATAAGCCACGATGTTTTATTTAAGACATAAGAAGCTGAGGGTGAAATGATTGAAATCTGATTTGTGGTAGAAAAGACCATTCATGAGGGTGGAGTGTAAAAGAAAGAGGTAGTGGTGATGGACATGTATGTAGGGAGCAGATATTCTTTCTGCAGCAATATTCATTATTCAAATATTCACGTTTTAACATTCAAGATTGGTTAATGTCATTTCCTTTTCACAGGTATAAAGGAAAATGAAATAACTGTTACTCTGGATCCAATACAGCACAAAAATCACTATACGATAAAGAACACAATCATAATTAATGAAACAATAAATATAAATACATAAGATGGGTTATATACATAAATGGATTAGGTATCTATAAAGTCATGCCAGGCACAGGAATATTTGCAGGTAAAATGACTGACAGGAAATGATAAAGTCGTGGTGATTAGGGGTGTGGAGGGGTGGGTTTGTGGGTGGAGGTGTTGGTCAACCTTTCTGCTTGAGGAGAGTAAGTGTTTTTAGTCTGTGGTCTTGGTGAGGATGCTATGTAGCCTCCTCCCTAATGAGACTGGGACAAACATTCCAGGAGCAGGATGGGTGGGATCCTTCACGAATTTACTGGTCCTTTTCTAGCACCTTTCTGTATATATACCCTTGATGGCAGGTAGGCTGGTGCAGTTTGACTACCCATTGTAGAATCTTCCTATCCACTGCAGTGAATTTTCCATACCATGCAGTGATGCAGCTTGTTCAGATGTTCTTTACTGCATATCTGTAGAGTGATGTGTGTAAAGATGTACATAATCCAACTCTCTTTTAGCTCCCTTGGAAAGTAGAGGCCTTGGTGAGCCTTCCTGATTGTGCAGAATGTGCTCAGGGACCGCAAGACCTTGTGTGAGACGTGCACCGCAGGAGTTTGAGATGGCTCGCAGTTTACGTTGCTGTGCTGCCGATGTAAAAAGGGGTGGGAGTGGTGTGAGTTCTCCTGAGGTTAATAACCGTCAACAGTGAAGAAGAAGTTGTTTTCCTGGCACAGGGCCTTGAGCTCTTCCACCTCCTCTCTGTAGGCTGTCCCATGGTCACTGCTGTGTCACTGGCGAACTTGACGGTGTGAATACTCGGGTGTTTGGCTACTCAGTCATGTGTAAACAGCAATGGACTCTGTACACAGCTCTGAGGTGTACCCGTGTTGAGGATGATGGAAGGGGAGGAGCGGGTTGTGCATCCTGACTACCTGAGGTCTGTTGGTTAGGAAGTCTAAAACCCAGTTATACGTTGGTGCATTTAGACTGAGGAGCAATGTTCCCTCTAATTTTTAGTAGTCAGTGTGTGCAAAAATCTTATGTTGTGCAAATTTTTTTCCTGTGATAAAAGTATGTGCGCACTGAATGCACACATGGGGCAGTTTATGCAGGTTTACAAAATATTTGACATAAAACTGCACAGAATAACAACAAAATAACATACCTATTTAAGTCACACACAAAAAAATTGCTGGTGAACACAGCAGGCCAGGCAGCATCTATAGAAAGAGGTACAGTCGGCATTTCGGGCTGAGACCCTTCGACAGGACTGACTGAAAGAAGAGAAAGTGGGAGGGGGAGGGGGAGATCTGAAATGATAGAAGAAGACAGGAGGGGGAGGGACAGAGCGAAGAGCTGGAAACTTGATTGGCAAAAGGGATACGAGGCTGGGGAAGGGAGAGGACCATGGGACGGGAGGCCTAGGGAGAAGCGGGGGGGGAGCACAGAGGATGGGCAAGGAGTTATAGTGAGAGGGACAGAGGGAGAAAAAAGAGAGGAAAAAGGGGGGAAAGAAAAAAAAAATCACAATAAATGAATAAATAAACAAACAAATAAATAAATAAGGGATGGGGTACGAAGGGAAGGAGGGGCAGTAACGGAAGCTGGAGAAGTCAATGTTCATGCCATCAGGTTGGAGGTATTTAATTTTCATGATATTTAAGTCACTCAGTTATTTTCTCTCTCTGCTGTCTTTGGCATTTATCCATTCTTTGTAAACTCTATCTCGACTAATAGAACTTCCATTCCATTGATAGCTTTTGATTCTCGTTAACATATCCAAATGACATTCACCTAAATGGTTTCTCAGTTTGTTTTTGAGTTGATTGATTAGGCTAAAACCTCATTCACAGTCTGCACTAGATGCAAGAAAGTTTCCCCCAATGTCCATCAACTGTGCAAGGTTGCAAAACTGTTCGTTTTAAATTACAAATGCCACCATTTGAGCAAAGTTTGAAATCCGTTTGGATTTAGTTTTTTCTTGCACAGAAAATTTGAAATCATTAAACTGTCTAACTATTACAATATTTTCAGCTAGAAAATCATGATATTTAAGACATAAGGCATTAACTTGTTCATCCTTATGTTCTGCCTTATGACTACCGTCCAGTCCCAATGACCTCAACAATAACGAAGTGCTTTGAGTGGATGGTTATGGATTGCATTAAATCCCATCTTCCTACTACATTGGATCCTTTCCAGTTCACTTATTATTCAAATCAGTCCACTGATGATGCCATAGCCTCTGTACTGCACTTCATCCTTTCCCACTTGGAAATATATGCCTTGTATGCCAGAAAGCTGCTTACTGTCTTCAACTCGGTATTGAATATGATCATATCTGAGAAGCTCCCTGGCCTTCAGCATTATCATGGAAAAGGATAGAATCAGAGAGGACAAGAAAATTTTTAGTTGAGGAAGGGCAAATTATGAGGCTATAAGCAATGTTCTCTCTAATTTTTAGTAGTCAGTGTGCGCAAAAATCTTACGTTCTGCAATTTTTTTTCCTGTGACAAAAATATGTGCGCACTGAATGTACACATGGGACAGTTTATGTAGGTTTACAAAATACTTGACATAAAACTGCACAGAATAACAACAAAATAACATACATATTTAAGTCACACACACAAAAAATGCTGGTGAACACAACAGGGCAGGCAGCATCTATAGGAAGAGGTACAGTCGACGTTTCGGGCCGAGACCCTTCGTCAGGACTAACGGAAAGAAGAGATAGCAAGAGATTTGAAAGTGGGAGGGGGAGGGGGAGATCCGAAATGACAGAAGACAGGAGGGGGAGGGATGGAGCGAAGAGCTGGAAAGTTGATTGGCAAAAGGGATACGAGGCTGGAGAAGGGAGAGGATCATGGGACGGGAGGCCCAGGGAGAAAGGGGGGGGAGCCCAGAGGATGGGCAAGGAATTATAGTGAGAGGGACAGAGGGAGAAAAAAGGGGAAAGAAAAAAAAAAAAAAAAAAAAAAATCATAATTAATAAATAAATAAATGATGGGGTATGAAGGGGAGGAGGGGCATTAATGGAAGTTAGAGAAGTCAATGCTCATGCCATCAGGTTGGAGATATTTAATTTTTATCATATTTAGGTCACTCAGTTATTTTTTCTCTCTCCTGTCTTTGGCATTTACCCATTCTTTGTAAACTCTATCTCGACTAATAGAACTCCTATCCCATTGATAGCTTTTGATTTTCATTAACAGACCCAAATGACCTTCACCTAAACGGTTTCTCAGCTTGTTTTTGAGTTGATTCATTAGGCTAAAACCTCGTCCACAGTCCGCACTAGACACAAGAAAGGTTCCCCCAATGTCCATCAACTGTGCAAGGTGGCAAAACTGTTCATTTTGAAGTACAAATGCCACCATTTGAGCAAAGTTTGAAGTCAGTTTGGATTTAATTTTTTCTTGCACGGAAAATCTGAAATCATTAAACTGTCGAACTGTTACAATATTTTCAGCTAGAAAATCATAATATTTTAGACATAAGGCATTAACTTGTTCATCGCCAAATGTGAAGTCACAATCTGCAATTGTGGAGAAATCAAAAGCTGACCATTCTTGTACCTCAATTTTGATCTCCTCTGGGTTTGATCGTTTTCGCTCTCACTCATCTGCACTCAACCGTAACATGCGTAGCACTCCTGTAACGGGTAATGACGGGTTCGGTTGCCTGAGCTTTTGTACACCGTCCAAATGCGATTTACTTGCCAAATGATGCTTCAAAAAGTCAAGCTTCCAAATATCATCCCACTTCTTTCCACTAGCAAATTCTCCAGCAACTTTCGCATCTCCACAATACAAACAGATAACTCCAGTTTCCGAATCATATATAAATATTTCTCGTAGCTGAACGTTCATGACCTCATGAGCTTTCGGTGTAACAGTTTCTACTATTTTGTTAAGCCATTCAACTTTAAACAAATTTGCAGTTCTTTTGCACTTCACGCCCTTGGCTTCTTTTGAATTCGACATAATGAATCGATATTTTTTCCAATAAAAGCTTAGTAATCCATCTACAGGATTTGAAACAGACCTTTGTAACCTTTATGAAATGAACACAGTCCACCAAAGATGACTGCCACTGTGATGCAGCTGTACAAACCGGAAAAGGATAGGTGAGGTGACGTAAATTAGTGACGTGCATTGTGGTATTTGAAAAACCGACTAACTAGTTAACGGAAACAGTTAGCTAATTCAATAAGTATAATTATTAATTACTACATTATTTTAGGTAGTTAACCTTTTGTGCGCACAGTAATTTCCTTTGTGCGCCGGTTGAAAAATGTGTGTGCAGGCACACACGCATACAACTTAGAGGGAACTATGCTGAGGAGTAGGAGTTTGTTCACCAAGGTCAATGGGACAATGGTAATGAATGCCGAACTGAAATCCAGAACCTGCATTCTGACATGTGTCCTTGTTTTCTACGTGTGTCAGGACCCGGTGCATGACAGATACAATGACATCTGTCGTAGAGCGGTTCTGTCGGTAAGCATATTGGTGACTGTCCAGTGTGGCAGGAATGGAGTGTTTTGATATGTGCCATTACCAGCCATTCAAAGTACTTCATGATGATTGATATCAGTGCCACCGGGCAGGAGTTGTTTAGTTCTGAAGGTGTAGAGTTCTTTGGTACGGGGATGATGGTGGCTGATTTGAAGCATGGGGGGGTCAGCAGCCTGGATGAGTGATATGTTGAAGATGTCCATGAAGACATCAATGAGCTGGTGTGCACATTTCCTGAGTACTTGCCTGGGATGCTGTCTGGTCTGCTGCCTTACAGGGAATGACAGTCTGCAGAGTCCTTCTGATGTCTGCTGCTGGTGTAGACAGTGGCTGCTCACCTGGGAGGGGGTAGCTTTTGAACCTGTAAAAACTTTCCATGTTTATTGCCAAGGACAAGGCACCTCCTTGTCTGAAACAGAGCTTGGAGATAGTAGGGTAGGATCCAATTTCTGTGGTGCGAGTAGGAATGGCCCGAGGAAATCACCTCAAGTGGGCCTATTTCCATGTTTTATATAACACAACCAAATTGGAATCAATATTACAAGTTTATTACAATAGTACAAGCCTGATGTTTTAACAAGGATTTAGCATGAATTCCCTCTTTTTCATCACTGTCTTTATAGAAATAAACCTTTGAGCTTGATTTAAATATTTTAAAACTTTTATTGTTTTGTGGATTTATTCTGTGAGATGCCTTTTAAGACCAAATTGAGGTTATTAATCAAGTAAAACATGCTTGTTTTCTTTCTTATCAAAATGTAATATTTATGTTGAAATTCTTTTGCCCTTACAACAACTGCAAACTCATTATTCGGATGAATCTCACAGTGATTAGGTGTTCTTTCCATAGAAAGCCATCAGGTGGCTGCAGTGTTCATGTATTTTATTCGACTGCTTCTAAATGTCTTTGACAATCAGTGAGGAGGCCCAGTGAACGGTGAGCATGTAGAATAGGTGGGGCCTTGGTTTTCATTGCCCAAGGCCTGGCCGCTGTCAGTCTATTTGTTTTGCAGATTGCTCTGGCAGAGAGATCTCAGGGTAATTGGGAGCCAAACGGCTGCAAAAAGGTGGTGCAGCCTCAAAGGGCTGCTGTGGCCATAAAGCAAGCAAGGCAGCTGCTGGGACAAACGCAGGCCATTGTTGTTTTCATTGTTTGTAGTGTTCCTCTTCACTACTGAATAGCCCCTCTGCAAATTTAGAAATAGTAGTTTTGGTTCCAAAATTTTCATAAAATTGTAAATAATAGTGGTTCTCATACAAATTCACTTACTAAAAAGAAACTCTGAAAATTCCAGTAACTTTCCTCCATTCACTGTTTTTTTTTAAAAAGCCAACTGTTCTTCTTCTGACTATTCACACTCTATGACAAATTATTAGCATATTATGTAGCACCATATTGATGGACTTTTGGAAAATCTTGATAAATTATGCCTACAGCATTACCATTGACTATGCTCTGTTACTTTAGTAGTTTGTTAATTGAGAGTGGACAAACAAAAAATTTCCTTTAGAAAACCGTGCCAACTTTTCATTATGATATTTTGCTTTCAAATGATTTCAACATAATTTTATTATTTTTGCTAAAACTAATGTTAAACTGATGGCTATATGTCCTGGTCATACTTTCTCTCCTGTTTTAAATTTAATTATTATGTTGGCACCCTAGAAGACTTCTGATGATCTGCTATTTTGATTTCAAATTATTAAGCATGTAGAAGTGCCTGTACTATGTCTTTCCTAGATCTTTTAAGTGCATGGATGCATTTAATCTAGATTTGTGGTCCTTACCCTTTGCATTTAATTAGGCTATACTTTATTTACTGTTTTTATTTTAACTGCATTTACATAATTTGTACCCTCAACTTCTGATGTCACGTCTACCTGATCCATCTTATTAAACCACACGTGTGTTTAAAGCCCCTCTTAAAATTCAATCAGGTTTGATCTAATCCTCCCTTTCTAATTCAATATCCAACCTCTAATGGCAATTAGGAAAACAATTTTAGGGATTTGTTTATATTGAATGAAAATTGTTGTTCCTAGTAATATTTAAAGATTCTTAAATTCCCTCTATGCTCATCTACTGGGCCAAAATCTTTCATCTCTACATGAATGATGCAAGAGAGAAAAGAAAAACTTGTCAGCAAAGTAGCAAAGAATCTAAGTAATCTGAAACAAAAACAGAAAAGGGGGGAAATACTTAGCAGGGGTCAGTTCAAGTTCAGGTTCAGGTTTACTGTTATCTAACTGTACATATACAGTATGCAACCAAACGAAACAATGTTCCTCTGGACCACAGTGCATCCACTAAGCATGTATCACACACAGCACACAAGCCAAAATATTACCATAAATAATTTAATAAAATATAATTCAAAAATATATGTAGTGCGTAGCACAGGTGAAGAGTAAATAGGGCTCACTGCCCTAGTGACGAGACCTCGGGGTATTCATTAGTCTCACAGCTGGGGGAAGGAAGCTTTACCCAGTGTAGCAGTCCTAGTCCTGATGCTGCTGTACCTCCTTCCTGACAGTAGTGGGTCAACGAGATTGTGGGATGGGTGGTAGGGATCCTCAACAGTGAATTGTCTGCAGTGCTCCCAGTAAATATCACTGATAGAGGGGAGAGAGACTCTGGTGATGCCCTTGGCAGTTTTTTTTCCTTTTCAAATCTTTTTATTATTATTATCCAAAATTAACATGAGTACATTGAAGTAGGCAACACTTACAATGTCTCAAGAAAAAAACATTATTTTAAAGAGTGAAAAATTTTGGTGATTAAAAAAACCCTACTAAGCAAGAAAAAGTGGGAAAAAAAACCCCATTAGGTGTTCGACCCCGGAGCCATGAGTCATACAAAAAGCTTCTAAAGATAAACATCAAACTGCCAGCAAGAAAAAAAGGTCCAAAAATTTACAATTAGATCGTGGAGGAAATCTATCAATTAACTCAAATGATAATAAATCTCGGCAGTTTTTACTATCCTCTGCAGGGTCTTGTGGTCCAACGCCTTGCACACAATGATGCAGCCAGACAGGTCACTATTGATGGTGCTCCTGTAGAAAGTCGTTAGAATGGGGCTGGTGAACTTTACATGTCTCAATCTCCTCAAAAAGCATAGACGCTGCTGTGCCTCCTTGACTGTTATGTCTTATAACTCCAGAAACTAATTGCAAGAAAAACATAGGAGCTGGGATACGTTCTGTCTACTTAGTTTTTCTTTTTACTTTTTCTTAGTGAGTTATTTGCATGTGATGTGGTGGTGTAATCAAGTGTGTCATTCACTACTTCTTACATATAACACATAATGATTTATGAAAACAAATAAAGAAAGTGTAATCAAATAATATATTTACAATATTACTCAAAGATTGAATACACAACATTGACTAGTGAGGAGATGTTGTGGATCCAGGTTAGATTGTCCAATTGGTGCACACCAAGGAGCTTTGTGCTCTTCACTCTCTGCACAGCCATTGACATGTAAGGGAGAGTTGTCCACAATCATATCTTTGGTTTAGCCTATGTTGAGACTCAGATTGTTGTTTTCACACCATTTGACAAGCCTCTCTACCTCCTCTTGTATGCTGACCACCAAGTATCAACAGCAAACGTGATGATGCGGTTTGAAATGAGTCTGACAGTGGACTAAGCGCACAACCCCTGGGGGGCACCAGTGCTCGCCGTGATGGAGCTTGGGGTGTTGTGGCCAACTTGGACTGTCTATGGAAAGAAAAATAAAGTCGATGACCTTTGATCAAAAATTGGAAAATGGAAAGAGGCTCAAATGGAAGAGAAGGAAAGGACTGGAATGTAATGTAATAATTAAATGTCAGAAAGAATGATTGGACTGGGAAATTGGTGATGATTACAGGACACCCAGGATGAGTCATGCTGGAGAGAAAGAAATATTTTGTTATATCCCATGGTTGTTATTTATCAATAAATTTTACTATAGGTCACATATACAATTTACCACTTGAATATGTTTAATATCCCCAGTAAACAACCATCTGTATAAAATTCTGCGAAGGAGTGAATGATACATTGATTATGGTAATTGAAAAATCACAAGTTTACTTCATAGGTTAATAAGAAGCTATGTTTAATTTTACCAGTATTAATAATTTAACTTCAATTGTTTTAGAATTGTTGATGCATGAAAACTTTCAGATTTACATGTTAAAATAGGATGAATCTTATTGCATACAGATGACAATGAGCCAAGTGACCCAGTAATCTTGAGTTTTGGCGATGTTTGTAGACAGCTGGCCAAGATTTCAGAGTATTAGTTAAAAGGGGTGGGGGGGGGGCTGGACAACTTAGATTGTTTCTTTAGGCTGAGTGATGACCTTATCAAATTACATAAAATGATGAGAAACATAGGCATGGGTAGATAGCCAAAGTCTTTTACTCAGGATGGAAATGTCAAATGCTGGAGAGTATAACTTTAAGGAGAGAGAGGAGAAAGTTTGGAAGAGATTTACTTGGTAAGTTTTTCACAGAGTGATAAATGCCCAGAGAGTGCTACCAGGGAAGTGGTGGAAGCAGATATGATGGCAATGTTTAAAAGGCATTTGGACAGGCACATCAGCATGGAGACAAGATAGTATAGTGATTGGTGCAATCACTTCACAGTGGAAGAAACCACCAGTCAAACTCTGATTCCTACCGCTGTCTGTAAGGAGTTGCTACATTCTCTCCATAATCATGTGGGTTTCCTCCAGGTGCTCTGGTTTCCTCCCACATACCAAAGATGTATGAGTTAGGGTTAGTGAATTGTGGGCATGCTATGATGGTACTGGGTAGCGTGACAACACTTGAAAGCTGTCCAGCAGAATTCTTGCTGACTTGATTTGACACAAATGACTCATTTCACCATGTGCTTCGATGTTTCAATGTGCATGTGACAAATAAAGCTATTCTTTATTTTTATGCAGAGATATGGATCATGTGCAGGCAGGTGTGCAGCCTAAATCCACATCTTGATTGGCATGGCCATTGTGATGCTTGGGCCTCTTCTATATTCAATGCAGACATCTTCTTGCTTTTCTTTCAGAAGATACACAAAATTTTACTGTTTTGCCTGACAAAAGCAATTCTAACAATTGATTGTGTGTCTGTTCACATATGGATTGAATTGCACTTGTCCTAAACAGGGCATTTGTTGTTTTGAAATATTTGGTACATCAGATTTAAATACAGCTGAACCAGGTAATTCACTTAGACAATGATTGCAATTTACTCTTATTAATGCAGCTTTTGATTTGTTAAATATTCTGTAATAAATGAGTTGTTTAAAGCAATTTTAAGGGAACAACTGCTGTGATAATATTGATAATTTCAGGGATAAGGTAGATTAACTTGGAATTAAGTAACATAATTAAGTAAAAACATATTCATAGGCACAAATACCAAAGGTCCACATTAATCATACTTGCTCCAAATTTACTTAGTATGCCTTCTGGTAGCTTACTTCTTTGACTTGTGTTTGTTTTGATCTTACACTAAGGGCTTTGTAGTGTGTATGAAAAGATATGATTTAGTCTACTCTTGTTGCTTTTCATGACCAGCAGGGTTACATACTGAGAGAGAAATACAACATCCGAGATCACGCACAATGATGATAGGTGAAAGTTGATTTGAACAGCGGAAGGAATAACAAAGAGTAGCTGTTCATATGGGCAGGAAAATAAATGGTGTATTTGAAGTGGACTATACAGAATGTTAATTTATTTGTTTCATTTTTGGAGCGCCTTGAAATCCAAGAATATTTGCAAACTAGATTCTAATGAAAAAGACTGTGCTAGGGAATGTCTCTGTTGTTTATCTTTACCGGCCAAAATTCCTCATTCACCTGCAGAATTCATTTATGGTTTAAAATCAAATTAATTGCTTTATTCATTTTTAGTATTATACATTTTGAATGTGAGGAAATGTGTTGTTTTAGTTGAAGAATATATGTGAAATTCCTAAAAACGCCTGTTATTTTGCAGATCCATTCGTTATCAAATATATGAGGGTAACCAATTTCCAGGTAAATAGTATTGTAAAGTAAGTTGATTCTCAAAAGGTAAATACAATTATTGTGCTATGTGTGATATCTAGGAGTTAAATATTTTCGGGAGAATAAACTTGAGCAAACACTGCTTTATAATAATTGTTAATGATATTGATAAATTGTGTTTGTCATAGAGTTAAATATGAATGAAAATATCAGATTGAGGTACAGTTATCATAACTATTGACTTCCATGTTGAGTGGAAGATGTGCATTTGATTCAATATAATTATGTGCTTTTTGATTTCTTAATGAAAGAAAATATCAAGAAAGATAAAATCAAAGCCTCGGATAACCTTATGAATACTTACTCTTCTTTAGTTTTTAGGTGTCTGATTGGTAGAAACTGACACATGCAAGGAAGTTAAACAATAAAAAGGCCATGTTTGCAAATAATTCACATATTTATTCTCAAATGGGTATATTTCTATTTTACAAAGAAAATTGCCTTGATATTTTTCAATGTAGCCAGCTCAAAGGGGTTCTGCTTGGATATTTTCATTTGAATTTTTGTTTTTAATTCTTGTATATTTTTGTTCCAGTAAGTATATTAAAATCTCAATTTAAAATGTATTTATTCAAATAAACTAAAATTGATGTAATTGTCAGGGATGGATTGAAAACATTTACGATCATTTCACCATTTAAACTGACAACCACCTCTGAAGTACCTATTTGCATTTTAAAAATTCAGAAATTCTTGTCACTGTCACTTTGCTCCCCTACAGGGTGAGTTGTTTTGCAGTTTTCCCTAATGCGATATTGAGAAATCTGTGAGCTTGTCATATTATGGCCCTGTCTCAGAGTGTGCTTTGTTACATGAAGTGTAATGGCACCCCGAGCCATAATTATTACTTAGCAGCATGGCTTTGAAAAACCAATTTTATGTATGTGGATTATAATTCCTGCAGATTAATAATACAAAATATTTTAGATTTAGAATTGCTTTTATATGGTTTTCAAAGTTTGATTGAAGTTTCTATCTCAATCTCATGAATATACTCTCATATATAAATCTAAATCTCATGATGAAAGCCTAGAGATGAAATAGAAAATGATGGAAATACTTAATCGGTCAGATGGCAACCATGGTACAGAAATGGCATTACAATGTGAACTCAGTGGTTCTCAATCCCCCTAGCTATCTGATTCTGGAAGTGTACTAGTTAGATATCTGTGGAATGAGGATGATCTGAGATTTGTTATAATGCTGTTTAGCATCCAATTAGATCCAATAGTTTCTGAATCTATAGGCTGCATTTTAGAGTACCAGACACCATGAGAAAGAAACAGATTTTGGAGCACTTGTATCTGAGTCAGAAGGCACGAATTCACATTGCAGTCAAATCTGTGAACTATAATGTCTATGCTGATGTAGTGCTGCAGTGTCAGAAGTGTAGTCTTTCTTTTAACCTCTTATTTGACATAAGAGCTCTCACAACACTATTAAAAGTAGATTTTTCTTTACTCTGGCCAATTTTTATTCCTCAACCGGTTCCTACATAGTAGCTTGTGCTGTATATGTATCTGTAGGAACAGACTGCTTGGAATGTACATCCATAATGGTCACTATTATTTTTCTATTAAAGGACCTAGAAAATCTATATGACTCTGACCATGGTTTGTTTGGGTTGAGCAATCATTTACAGGAACATCTGGTGCAATGCAACTTGCTAGATATAAGAAATATCAGCTCTCATCTTTACAGCCGCATCAGAATAATTTCTCACCCTTATGATGCAACAACTAGGCAGAAAGGAAAGGTGGAGGCTGATCAGGGATAGTCAGCATGACTTTGTGTGGGCAAAATCCTACCTCAGTAATTTGATATGAGTTTGTTGAGAAGGTAAGTAAGAAGAATGATGAAAGGAGGGTAGTAGACATTACCTACGTAGACTTCAGTAAGGCATTTGACAAAGTCCTGTATGGTAGGCTGCTCCAGAAGGTTAAGGCACATTGGATCCAATATGGACTGGCTAATTGGATGTAAAACTGGTTTGGTGATTGCTAGGGATCATTCTGGGGTTAAAATTCCATTTTATCCTCCTTGGTTCAGTCCCTTCCCACCAACATCCGTGACGCTTCACATGCTTTCAATCTCTTAAACAGCTTTCAGTTCCCTGGCCTTGATCAGCTCATTTTCACTATGGATGTCCAGTCCCTATACACTTCTATCCCCTATCAAGAAGGCCTTAAAACTCTCCACTTTCTTTTTCAATCACAGATCCAGACAATTCCACTCTACCACCTCTCTCCTCTATCTGGCGGAACTGGTCGTCACACTGAACAATTTCTCTTTTTTTTTCTCTTTAAAATTTTTATTGCAATATTTATAGAGGTCTTCTTGTAAACAGATCAGATGATGTTGATTTCTCCCATTTTCTCTAAACCCAAGGGGTAGCAAGAGGCCGCAGCTATGCCTGACTTTTTGTTGACCATGTAGAACAGTCCATATTCCAAGCCTTCGCTGGGTAACACTCCCAACCTCTTTCTGTGCTACATTGACAACAGCATTGGTGTTGCTTCATGCATCCATGCTGAGCTTGTCAAGTTCATCAATTTTGCCTCCAACTTACACACTACCCTTAAGCTCACTTGGTCCATTTCTGAAATCTCCTTCCTCTTTCTTGATCTTGATGTTTCCATCTTTAGAGACAAACTGTCTACTGATATCTTTTATAAAACTACTGACTCTCTGACTATACTTCTTCCCACCCTGTCACTTGTAAAAGTGCTATTCCGTTTCTCAGATTCTCCGTCTCCGCTACATCTGCTCCCAGTATGCTTTCCTTTCTAGAACATTAGTGATGTCCTCGTTCTTCAAAGAATGGGAGTTCCTTTCCTCCACCACCGAGGCTGCCCCTCGCTGCATCTCCTCCAATTCTCAGATAATCGCCCTCACCCCGTCATCCCGCCATTTTGACGGGAATAGAGTTCCTCTTGTCCTTGCGTACCGCCCATGAGCCTCTGTATCCAGTGCATCTTTTTCCGCAACTTCTGGCATCTTCACCAGGATCCGATCACCTTTACCTCCCCCCCGAAACTCTCCACTTTCCCCAGGGATCGCTCTCGGTGGTTCCCTTGTCCATTCATCCCTCCCCACTAATCTTCCTCCTAGTACTTATCCCTGTAATCAGAAGAAATGCTATACCTGCCCATTTGCCTCCACTTATGGCCCTAAACAATCTTTCTAGGTGAGGCAACATTTCACCTCTGAGTCTGTTGGGGTCATCTACTGTATCTGGTGCTCCCATTGTGGACACCTCTACATTGGTGAGATTTGGCAAGGATTGGGGGACCTCTTTGTCAAGCACCTTCACCCCATCTGCAAGAAGCAGGATTTCTTGGTGGCCAACCACTTTAATTCCAATCCCCGTTCCCTGCTGATTGTGGACTTCAGGAAGGGTAAGACAAGGGAGCACAAACCAATCTTCATAGAGGGAGCAGAAGAAGCGAGAATGAGCAATTTCAAGCTCCTGGGTGTCAATATCTCTGAGGACTTAGTCTGGACACAACATAGTAATAAGCTATAAAGAAAACAGGACAGTGGCAATATCTCATTAGGAGTTTGAGGAGATTTGGTTTGTCAACTAAAACATTAGAAAACTTCTACAAATGTACCATGGAGAGCATTCTGACTGGTTGCATCATCATCTGGTATGGGGGACTACTGCATAGGATCGAAATAAGTTGCAGAAACTTGTAAAATTAGTCAGCTCCATCATGGGTACTAGCCTCTGTAGCACCCAAGACATCTTCAAGGAGTGGTACCTTGGAAGGAAGCATCCATCTTTAAGGATCCCCACCACCCTCTTCTCACTGTTACCAGCGGGGAGGAGGTACAGAAGCCTGAAGGCACACACTCAGTGATTCAGGAACAGCTTCTTCCCCTCTGCCATCCGATTCCTAAATGGACATTGAACCCATAAATACTATCTCACTACTTTTATTATTTCTGTTTTTTGGCACTACTTTTTTAAATTAACTATTTAATAGACATATATACTTAATGTAACTCAGTTTTCTTCTGTATATTCATTTGTCATGTATTTCATTGTACTGCTGCTGTAAAGTTAACAAATTTCATGACATATGCTGGTGATACTAAATCTGATTCTGATTCTGTAATATACCAGCAAGGCTTTCTGAAGATCAGCCCTCCCTTACTGGGGCAACCATTCATTGATCAAAAAGTAGAGAACAGAAAACCTTGTCACTAAACTGGAAGTATTTTAACAAGCTAATTTGTTACCTACTTTAAAAATCCTGATTCGGACTATTACTGCCAATTTACTGAATTATGCATTGTAACGGTTTTGTTCTTTCCTGTTCTCTAACCAGAGTCTCACCTATTTATTTAATTTTCTTCTTGATTTCCTATTCACCCTTCATCTTGACTTCTGCCTGACCTATTTGTGCTCTTTCATTCTTTAATTGATTTTTCTTATTTCATTTATCCTAGAATACCAACTTGTAGAGCTGAAGATTATTTAACTCATCGTCAGTACCCTGTGTTGTGTCCATCTACACTTCAAATAGTTCTCCAATTATTTCTGTGAAAAAAACATTCATATTTTCTCCTCCTGATTTTCTTTCTCTTCCTCTGTCTATCCTCCATATAGTTTATTTGTATTTTAGTATTAATGATGTAGAAGGAGTCTATTTGGCCTATCATTTCAATGTTTGTTCAGTAGACAATCCTATTCCCCAACTAGTTTTCTGTGAAACTTACTCTCTGTATATTTCCATCAATTTCCCTCGGAGTGTCACAGTAGCATTGCGGTAGTGTGACACTATTACAGCTTGGAGCGTTGGAGTTTGGAGTTCAATCCCGGCGTCCTCTGTAAGGAGTTTGTATGTCCTCCACGTTGAATGCGTGGGCTTTCTCTGGGTGCTCCAGTTTCCTCACACAATGCAAACATATACTGGTAGTAGGTTAATTGATCAATTGTAAATAATTAAATAATATTCTGCCACTTACCTCTGCATGAGAGTGAAAGGAAGGGTTGGCATTGGAGAGGGTCCAGCGGAGGTTCACAAGAGTGCTCCCAGGAATGAAAGGGTTAACATATGAGAAGTGTTGATACCTCTTATCCTGTCCTCTCTGGAGTTTAGAATAATGAGAGGGGATCTCATTGAAACTTATCTTGAAAGGCTTAGGACAGAGTGGATGTGGAGAGAGTGTTTTCAATAGTACAAATTCCACAACCAGAGGGCACAGCCTCAGAACAGCAGGATAGCCCTTTATTTATTTTTACTTCTTTATAAAAGCAGTTCAGAACAGGCATTTTCAGCCCAACAAGTCACACCGCCCAGCAACCCACCCATTTAACACTAGTCTAATTGCAGGACAATTTACAATGAACAATTAACCTGCTAACTGGTATCTCCTTGGATTGTGGGAAGCAATTGGAGCACCCGGAAGAAACCGGCATGGTCACAGGGAAAACGTACAAATTCCTTACAGATGGCACCAGAATAGAACTCCGAGCTGTGGAACACCTAGAACTGGATGAGGTTTAGAACAGCGATGAGTTGGAATTTCTTTAGATAGTGAATCTGTGGAATTTATTTCCATAGGTGGTTGTGGAGGCCAAGTCATTGGGTACTTTTAGAGCAGAGGTTGATAGGTCTTGATTAGTAAGCGTGTCAAAGGTCATGGGTGAAGCCAGGAGACTGGAGTTGAGCTGGAAATAAATCAGCCATGATCAAATGGCCGAACAGACTTAATGGGCTGAATGGACTCATTCTGCTCCTATGTCTTATGGTTGAAACAATCTGCTTTTGGATCTGGTGGGAAATTGGAGTAACCAGAGGAAACCCATGCAGTTACAGGGAGAGTGTGTAATCTCCACACAAACAACACCAGAGGTCGTGATTGGGTCTGGGCCTGTGGAGATTATAGGAAGCAGCTCTACCAGCTACATCACATGCCAGCCTTCTTCCCCATACTCCTTCCCTCTGATGCCTTCCCGCCTCCCTTCTTTTCCTACCTCATTCCTCCTCCTTCAACGGAGCAGGAGTTCTCGAGGTCAGTTTCATTGGCCAGCCATCTTTAGCTGCTTCATCGGTACCCTTCCTTTCATCTGAAGATCAGAAATGGGACATTCACTGATGACTCTAGGCCCACGTACAGCTCATCAGACAATAAAGCAGTTCTTCTCTGGACAGGTACTCCTGGACATTATTCTAGTATGGCCTGGTAAATTACAATTCATACATGGAGCTTATGCTTGCTCCTGATACCCAAGTCACATTAATAAATTTAAAAAAATGCTTAAATCAGTTGTAGAAACTCCTTTATGACCCTGCACAATATTGTTTCAATTTCAAATTATTGAAAGTAGTGATTTCTCCCTTTGGAGTAATTGTGGGAATCGATAGATTTAGGATGTTAGTTCAGCTGGAAGCTCTGTTATTAATGTACCCATTTTTAAAAAAAAGTCAGGGCACCAGCCAGCAGAGGGAGCAGTGAGGATGTATTCAAATTGCCGAGACTGATCACTGAATATCATTGAATATTTAAATACTGTGCACCACTCAACCAGGAGCCATATCACACTCTGATAAGCTGGCGCATCACCACTTGTGATTCGTCTAACAAAAGTAGTGTCATCAGCTTCCTTCAATCCTTTAAAAATTGTGTGTACTGTGCTGTCCAGACTGTGTAATTTTATTTTCTACTTTGTGATTTTCGGGTAAAAGCTGCAACAAATATCATTGATTGATGTAGCTATCTGTATTGACAGGGCAGGTTTTACAACTTCGTGTTCATTTGTGGATTAATGGTGAACCCACCACTTATTGCTTGACAGGTTGGATATGGAGTTAATGTTTCCCATGGCTGAGATCTAGAACCAGGGATTAGACTCTCAAAATAACAGTTATCTGTTCAGGACAGATGAGAAGAAATATCCGCCCAGCAGGTTCTCAATGTTTGGAATTCTCTACGGAGGAGGGCTGTGGAAGCTCAAGACTGAGATCAATGAAATTTTATATATTCAGGAATTCAAGGGATTTGGGGCCAGTGCAGAAGGTGGCACTGATCTTTATGAATAGCAAAGCAAGCAAGATGAATAATGTACTCCTGCTTCTACAGCTTAGATTCTCATCCCATCCCTAAACTGCAATAAGGTATTTTCTTGAATCACTGGTTAAGTACTTTCAATGTGTGTGAAAAAGGAGTTCCAGGGCAGAAGGAAGGTTATGATAAACTGCGTTGGAAGCGAACATGCACCCATTGGCCTTGCCTTCTCTGATGGCGCAGGTTACATGTTTTAGTTGTATAGTTCAGTTTTCATTACACTTCCAGATATCTTTTCAATTCCCTCCACCATGTAATTACTTTTCTAATTCTAAAAGTGAGATTTACCAGTTCACCTTTATTAATGCTTTTCTTTGGAAATATGCTCCACTTGCCTCTGGTTATTTCCGTACTGGTTCCTTTGTCCTTGAGAATCACACTGATGAAGAATTTTCTTTTTTCCGCATATCAAGACTTCTTTAACATGTTTTCCTTTACCTACTGCTGTACACGATAGAAATTGAACATTTCCTTTATGGTTTCTGTAGCTTACTTTCAGATTTGCTTCCCTGTCTTGTTTCTACTGTGCGATGTCCTGTACTATATCTGAAGCATTGTGATGGTCCTTAACGTAAACAATGGATCCTGCCTTCAAAGCTAACTTAATTGCATTGATTAATTCTGCCACCTTCTTCCTACCTCCCCCACTTCCAATTTTACCCATGCCTCTGGTACTCAATGTTGTTAAATTCCAGTCTTCAAGATGTGGAGGATCATTGAGACGGGGACAGAAGGAGGATCAAGTCACATTAGTAGGATTAAGTCAGTTCCAGTAACCTGGAAATGCATTAATATTATCTATTGCTATGTCCTAAGTATGTTTAAAAAAACCAACTTTCTCATGTTGTCTGTAATGTATCTGTTTAAGAGTATTAGTCAGTATATTCCATACAGTGAATACTAAAGCAGGTGCACTTATTGCTGGTTTAAGTTACTTGCTAATATTCACTTTGCTTCATCTGAAAATAGATTTACAAATCAATTCACATTAATTTATTTTCTCTTTAAAACACCTGAAACCATATTTGAATTTGTTTCTTGTATTGAATGAGATGCTGCAATAAATGCAGAGAATTAATGGCATCTGATATTCACCCAGCGATACAATATCAACAACTGAAAGCAAAGGCTGAATCAAAGGGGGGGATGAATCAGTTTTATGGGAAGGAGATTGAAAATCTGGCTGAGTGGTGTCACAATTACAACCTCTCTCTCAGCGTCAGCAAGACTAAAGAGCTGGTTATTGACCTCAGGAGGAGGAAGCCGGAGGTCCATGAGCCAGTCCTCATCAGGGGGTCAGAGGTGGAGAGGGTCAGCAACTTTAAGTTCCTCATTCTTATCATTTCAGAGGATCTGCCTTGAGCTCAGTATGTAAGTGCAATTACAAAGGAAGCATGGCAGTACCTCTACTTCCTCAGGAGTTTGCGACAGCATGACAACTAACACTTTGACAGACTTCTGCAGATGTGTAGTGGAGAGGTTATTGCCTGGCTGCATCCCTGCCTGGTATGGGAACACCAATGCTCTTGAACCAATGCCTTACAAAAAGAAGTGGATAGGGCACAGTTTGTTACAGGTTGAGCACACAAGTTGGTGCTGTCTTTCACTGATTCTATTAGTGTAATGGAAATTTGACCGCCAGTCAATCGGAGTCTGGGATTGATGAGTATGAGCAAATTAAAGGAAGGCAGGGGAAGGCGCAGCGGCCATCGCCTGAGTGGGCATAGTCAGAGTGCTGATCTTAAGGCTTTCGAGTTGCCTGCGAAGGGAGGCTTCACTCAGAAGGAACGGCTTGCACCTGAACTGGAGGGGAATTAATATCCTTGTGGGAGATTTGTTAATGCTACATGGTGGGGTTCAAACTAAAATTGCAGGGGGATGGGAACAGAGTGCCAGAACAGTTGGTGGAATGGTTGTGGGGGCAGATGTTGGTAAGACCTTGGACATGGCTAGGAATCAAAAGGTTGGACATTGTGTGACTAGCGTCCTAAGCTGCTTACAGTATATTTTGATTAAAGAAGTATCGTAGGAGAGGCAGATAATAATGCTGAAGATGAGGTAGCTGGTTTACAAACAGAGGCAATGTGTAGTGAGGAGAACCTGTTGATTGGGCAAAATTGCAGTCAGCAAGATGAGTTGCAACATAAAAGATGGACAACATCGAAAAAGGCAAGTACAGGACCGAAGGTGTTTTATCTGAATGTGTGCTGTGTATGGAATAAGGTAGATGAACCTGCAGCACATTTGCAGATTGGCAGGTATGATGCTGTAGGCATCACTGAATCATGGCTGAAAGATTATAGCTGGGAGCTTAATGTCCAATACATACTGTATCAAAAGGATAGACAGGAAGGCAGAGGGAGAGGCATTGTTCTGTTGGTAAAAAATGAAATCAAATCATTAGAAAGAGGTGACATGGGGTCAGAAGGTATTTAATCACTGTGGATAGGGCTAAGAAACTGTAAGGGTGAAAAAGACCCTGATGGGAGTTGAAACAGACCTCCAAACAGTAGAAAGGACGTGGTCTACAAATTACAATGGGAGATAGAAAATGCATACCAGAAGGGCAATGGGAAAATCAGGTTGGTGCTGGATTCCAGGAGAGGGAATTTCTAGAATGCCTACGAGATAGTTTTTTAGAGCAGCTCGTTGTTGAGCCCACAAGATGGTCAGCTACTCTGGATTGTGTAGTGTGCGATGAACCAGAATTGATTAGAGAGCTTAAGGTAAAAGAAACCTGAGGAGCAGGTGATCATAATATGATAGAATTACACCCTGAAATGTGAAAAGGAGAAGTGTCAATCATGTGCATCAGTATTACAGTGGAGTAAAGGGAATTACAGAGACACGAGAGAGGAGTTGGCCAGAATTGATTGGAAAAAAACACTGGCAGGCACAACGGCAGAGCAGTAATGGCTGGAATTTCTGGAATCAATTTGGAAGGCACAGGATATATACATCCCAAAGAGAAAGGAGTATTTCAAAGGAAAGGTGAAACAACCGTGGCTAACAATAGAAGTCAAACCTAACATAAAAGCCAAAGAGAGGGCATATAATAGAACAAAAATTAATGGGAACTTAGAGGCTTGAGAAACTTTCCAACACAGGGACTAAAAAGTCATTAAGAAGGTAAAGATGGAACATAAAAATAAGTTAGCCAATAACATTAAAGAGGATACCAAAAGTTTCTTCAGATACATAAAGTGTAAAAGAGAGGCGAGAGTGGATAATGGACCATTGGAAAATGCTGCTGGAGAGGTGGTAATGGGGGACAAGGAAATGGCAGTTGAACTGAGTAAGTATTTTGCACTGTGGAGGACACTAGTAGAGTGGTGGAAATTCCAGGTGTCAGGGGGCCTGAAGTGTGTGAAGTTACCATTGCTAGAGAGAAGGTTCTTGAGAAACTGAAAGGTCTGAAGGTAGATACATCACCTAGACCAGATGGTGTACACCCCAGAGTTCTGAAAGAGGTGGCTGAAGAGATTGTGAAGGCATTATTAATGACATTTCAAGAATCACGAGATTCTATAATGCTTTTGGAAAATTGAAAATGTCACTCCACTCTTCAAGAAGGGAGGGAGGCAAAAGAAAGGAAACTATAGGCCAGTTAGTCTGACCTCAGTGGTTGGGAAGATGTTGGAGTTGATTGTTAAGGATGATGTCTCAGTGTACCAGGAGGCACATTATAAAATAGGCCATAGTCAGCATGTTTTCATAGAACATAGAAAATTTACAGCACATTACAGGCCCTTCGGTCCACAACATCGTGCCGACCATGTAACCTACTCTAGAAGCTGTCTAGAATTTCCCTACCGCATAACCCTATATTTTTCTAAGCTCCATGTACCTGTCTAAAAGAATCTTAAAAGATCCTATTGTATCCGCCTCTACCACCGTCACTGGCGGTGCATTGCACGCACCCACCACTCTCTGTGTGAAAAACTTACCTCTGACATCCCCTTTGTAGCTACTTTCAAGCACCTTAAAATTATGCCTCCTCATGTGAGCCATTTCAGCCCTGGGAAAAGGCCTCTGGCTATCCACACAATTGATGCCTCTCATCATCTTGTATACCCCTATCAGGTCACCTCTCATCCTCCGTCATTCCAAGGAGAAAAGGCCAAGTTCATTCAACCTATTCTCATAAGGAATGCTTTCCAATCCAGGTTTCTGCAGGGAAAGTCTTGCCTGACAAATCTATTGGAATTCTTTGAAGAAATAAAGAGCAGGATAGACAAGGGTGAATTGGTTGTTGTTGTGTGCTTGGATTTTCAGAAGGCCTTTGACAAGGTGCCACACGTGAGGCTGCTTAACAAGCTATGATCCCATGGTATTACAGGAAAGGTTCTGGCATGGATAAAGCAGTGGCTGATTAGTAGGAGGCAAGGAGTGGGAATAAAGAGAGCCTTTTCTAACTGGCTGCCGGTGACTAGTGTGTCCCACTGGGGTCTGCGTTGGGACTGATTCTTTTTTGCATTACATGTCACTGATATGGATGATGGAATTGATGGCTTTGTTTGCAGACAATATGAAGGGTGGGTGGAGGAGCAGGTAGCTTTGAGGAAGTGGAGGGGCTACAGAGGGACTTAGATTAGGAAAATGGGCAAAGAAATGACAGATGGCATTCACCGTTGGAAAGTGTGTGGTCATGCACTTCTGGTAGAAGAAATGAAAAGGTTGACTATTTTCTAAATGGAGAGAAAATACAAAAAACGGAGGGTGCAGAGGGATTTGGGAGTCCTTGTGCAGGATTCCCTAAAGGTTAATTTGCAGGTTGAGTCTGTAGTGAGGAAGGCGAATGCGATGTTAGCATTCATTTCACGAGGACTAGTATATAAAAGCAAGGATGTAACATTGAAACTTTTTACAGCACTGGTGGGGCCTCACTTGGAGTATTGTGAACATGTTTGGGCTCCTTATCTTAGAAAGGATGTGCTGAAACTGGAGAGGATTCAAAGGAGATTCATGAAAATTATTCCTGGATTGAATGTCTTGTCATATAAAGTGTATTTGATGGCTCTGAGCCTGTATTCACTAGAATTCAGAAGAATGAGGGGTGACCTCATTGAATCCTATCGAATGGTGAAAGGCCTTGATAGAGTGGATATGGAAAGGATGTTTCTTATGGTGGGAGAGTCTAAGACCAGAGGACACAGCCTCAAACTAGAGGGGTGCCCTTTTAAAATGGAGGTGAGGAAGAATTTCTTTAGCCAGGGAATGATTAATCTATGGAAAAACTTTGCCACAAGCAGCTGTGGAGGCCATGTCTTTATGTATATTTAAGGCAGAGGTTGATAGATTCTTGACTGGTCATGGCATGAAGGGATACAGGGAGAAAGCAGGAGATTGGGGCTGAGAAGAAAATTGGATTATCCATGATGAAATGGTGGAGCAGACTCGATGGGCCAAATAGGTTATTTCTGCTCCTATATCTTATAGTTTTATGGTTCTATTATGGATTTATTGAGTATGCTCACAAGAAAATTAATCTCAGGGTTGTATATGGTGACATATATGTACTTTGTTAATAAATTTACTTTGAACTTTGATTAGCACCTCCATGTATAGTTCACCGATACATCAGCCATGGATGTTCTGGCTGATGTTTGCCCAGTGTATTCACTCAGTTAATGACATCATCAAAAAGGCTATGCACATGCCCACCAATATCAGTAGAAAATGGAGCTTCTGAAAATCTGCGACCTTTGTCATTAACTCAGAAAAAATTGAGCATATCGGGCAGGGTTCAGCAATGAGACAGCAATTAGAAGGACAGTGAGTAACATCAATTTCCCGCACAGCATCCCCCAGCTGTGTGGCCTGCATGAATTATTCACCAGAGCATCCTTCAATGATCGCAGCCTTTGTTTAACAGTCACATGAGACCTGCTTGCAGAGATCAGTTGATCAGTCCGCAGCTCCTGGCATACCTTAAGGCACGAGATTCGATCAGACTAGTTCACACTGTGGCAGAGGTTGTGATCTCAGACCTGCAGGAGAGCTCTGCGTCTTCCCTCCCCTCCATGGCTGTCCATCTGCTGGTTTACTGTGGAGAATGTTTGTTAAGATTTGACTTGCCAGTGCTCAGTGAGGCAATGACATAGCAACAGCAAGCTTCGCTTAGAGTTTTGATCGTATCCACGACGAAAAATAAATGATAAATGCAGTGTTGCTACTTTTCACAAATGATTGCTCAATTTTGCAAATCCTTTTGGGAGATCAAAGTGGATGTTAATGCTATATACAGTACATATTTAGCATATCAAAAGGGGGTGAGCTCCACTTACTGGGCCTCTATTCGCTCTTCCAACTAATCCACTATATATACAAAAGCTAGAAAAATGTCAAACATGTGAATAAATAACTGGGATCTGTTATTAAAAACAATAGAAAATACTGAAAACCGTCAGCAGATCCCACAGCTTCAATGACAAAAGAAACAGTTATTGTTTCAGGCTGAAGACTCTTTACAAGGACTGAGAACGAGGGAAAACAAGTTAGTTTTAAATTATAAATGCAAGGGAGTCTGTGGATGCTGGAAATTCAAAGCAACCCACACAAAATGCTGGGGGAGCTCAGCGGGTCAGTCAGCATCAATGGCAATGAGTTGACGTTTTGGGCCGAGACCCTTTTTCAGGAAGGGTCTTCAGGAAGTTTTAAGTAGCAGAGAAGAGCAAAGGTTGTGGGCAAGGGTGGATGGAATGGACGGGGAGAAGAGACTCTCCCTGAGATTTTGAGTCTGGGATCATCACAGGCCTAATTTAGTGAGGTCATCCAGTCAGAGGTAATGCCGGTGGTTTGAAATAAAGAAAAGAATAAACAGTATGAAACAAGGGCAGTCAGAGTCTCAGGATCCAAACAAAGGAGTGTTGAATGCTGCAAAATTCAGGCCTGTGGGACGGGCCAAGCAGACCAGACCATAGTGATGGTGAGAAGAAAAACTGAGCACAATATCACAGATGGATGACTTGCAACAGAAATTTCCATAAGACTATAAGATGTAGGAGCAGAATTTTGCCACTGTCCATCGAGTCTGCGCCAACATTGCCCCTCTCAAACCCATTTTCCTGCCTTTTCCCTGTAAAATTTGACACCCTGACTAACCAAGAACCTATCAATCACTGCTTTAAATATACTCAGTGATGTGGCCTGTACAGCCATCTGTGGAAATGAATTCCAGAGACTCACCATCCTCTGGCTAAAGGAATCCCTTATCATTCCTGTTCTAAGTTGACATCCCTCTATTCTGAGGTTGCGGCCTCTGGTCCTAGACTCACACCCCATAGGAAACATCCTGTTCACATCCACTCTGTCTAGGCCTTTCAATGTTCGATAGGTTTCAATGAGATCTCCCCTTGTTCTTCTAAAACCCAGTGAGTACAGGCCCGGAGCCTTCTGTAGTATATTCAATATTTCAGTAATATTTGAGTAATATTGTAAGTATATTGCTTGAAAAAACATTCTTTGTTTGCATAATTCATTGTGGGTTATATGTAAAAGTACATGAATGGTATACATCATTACATCACCACATCATATGTGAGCGCTTCACTAAAAAAAAGGGAAAAGGAAACTATATCCCAGCTCCTGCATTTTTCCTTCAATAGTTTTTGGAGTTACAATGTATAACAGTGGCAACAAGGTATTTTTAAAATGAAGTGCAACACGTTTTTTTCTTCAGAAGGTGGGAGAGAGGTTCGAGTGAAAAATAAGGCAGAAGACAGACGGAGTTAACAAGCAATGGGCACGGCCATGGGTTTATAAACAGTGAGTACTGGGTGATAAAAATAAATTTTTAAAAAGACAGAAATGGTGGGCTACATTGGGAAGATTGTATGCACATTGGGATGATGTACACTGAATGGATTGAGCTGTATTTTGAAGCAAATGAAATGGCCAATGAAAAGCAGGTGCCAGTGTTACTGACTGCAATAGATGGAAAGATGTACAGCTTGCTTAGGAGTTTAAGCAACACACACAAAATGTTGGAGGAACTCAGCAGGCCAGGCAGCATCAATGGAAAAGAGTAAACAGTCGATGCTTCCTCCTGGCACTTAGCCTTGCAAGTGGAACAAGTACTACACCTGCCCCTACACCTACTCTCTCACTACCATTCAGGGCCCCAAATAGTACTTCCAGGTGAGGTTGTATTTCACTTGTGAGTTTGTTGGAGTCATCAGTGCTTTGGAGTCATCATGCATTGTTATCTACTGCTCCCAGTGTGGCCTCCTGTATATCGGTGAGACCCAATGCAGATTGGGAGACTGCTCTACTCACCAGAAAAAAGTGGGATCTCCCAGTGGCTACCCATTTTAATTCCACTTATAGAATATAGAACATAGAATAGTACGGCACAGTACAGGCCCTTCGGCTCACAATGTTGTGCCGACCATCAAACCCTGCCTCCCATATAACCCCCCACCTTAAATTCCTCCATATATCTGTCTAGTAGTCTCTTAAACTTCACCAGTGTATCTGCATCCACCACTGACTCAGGCAGTGCATTCCAGGCATCAACCACTCTCTAAGTAAAAAACCTTCCTCTAATATCCCCCTTGAACTTCCCACCCCTTACCTTAAAGCCATGTCTCCTTATATTGAGCAGTGGTGCCCTGGGAAAGAGGCGCTGGCTATCCACTCTATCTATTCCTCTTAGTATCTTGTACACCTCTATCATGTCTCCTCTCACCCTCCTTCTCTCCAAAGAGTAAAGCCTTAGCTCCCTTAATCTCTGATCATAATGCATACTCTCTAAACCAGGCAGCATCCTGGTAAATCTCCTCTGTACCCTTTCCAGTGCTTCCACATCCTTCCTATAGTGAGGCGACCAGAACTGGATACAGTACTCCAAATGTGGCCTAACCAGAGTTTTATAGAGCTGCATCATTACCTCGTGACTCTTAAACTCTATCCCTCGACTTATGAAAGCTAACACCTCATAAGCTTTCTTAACTACTCTATCTACCTGTGAGGCAACTTTCAGGGATCTGTGGACATGTACCCCCAGATCCCTCTGCTCCTCCACACTACCAAGTATCCTGCCATTTACTTTGTACTCTGCCTTGGAGTTTGTCCTTCCAAAGTGTACCACCTCACACTTCTCCGGGTTGAACTCCATCTGCCGCTTCTCAGCCCACTTCTGCATCCTATCAATGTCTCCCTGCAATCTTTGACAATCCTCTACACAATCCACAACACCACCAACCTTTGTGTCGTCTGCAAACTTGCCAACCCACCCTTCTACCTGCACTTCCAGGTCATTAATAAAAATAGAGGTCCCAGGACCGATCCTTGTGGGACACAACTAGTCACAACCCTCCAATCCGAATGTATTCCGTCCACCATGACCCTCTGCCTTCTGCAGACAAGCCAATTCTGAAGCCACCTGGCCAAACTTCCCTAGATCCCATGCCTTCTGACTTTCTGAATATGCCTACCGTGTGGAACCTTTTCAAATGCCTTACTAAAATTGATGTAGATCACATCCACTGCACAACCCTCATCTATATGCCTGGTCACCTCCTCAAGGAACTCTATCAGGCTTGTTAGATACGATGTGCCCTTCACAAAGCCATGCTGACTGTCCCTGATCAGGCCCTGTTTCTCTAAATGCCCATAGATCCTATCTCTAAGAATTTTTTCCAACAGCTTTCCCACCACAGACGTAAGGCTCACTGGTCTATAATTACCCAGACTATCCCTACTACCTTTTTTGAACAAGGGGACAAAATGAGACAAAATTTGCCTCCCTCCAATCCTCTGGTACCATTCCCGTGGACAATGAGGAGATAAAGATCCTAGCCAGAGGCTCAGCATTCTCTTCCCTTGCCTCGTGGAGCAGCCTGGGGAATATTCTGTCAGAACCCAGGGACTTATCCGTCCTAATGTATTTTAACAACTCCAACACCTCCTCTCCCTTAATATCAACATGCTCCAGAACATCAACTTCACTCATATTGTCCTCACCGTCATCAAGTTCCCTCTCATTGGTGAATACCAAAGAGAAGTATTCATTGAGGACCTCGCTCACTTCCACAGCCTCCAGGCACATCTTCCCACCTTTATCTCTAATCAGTTCGACCTTCACTCCTGTCATCCTTTTCTTCTTCAGATAATTGAAGAATGCCTTAGGGTTTTCCTTTACCCTATTCACCAAGGCCTTCTCATGCCTCCTTCTTGCTCTTCTCAGCCCCTTCTTAAGCTCCTTTCTTGCTTCCCTATATTCCTCAATAGACCCATCTGATCCTTGCTTCCTAAACCTCATGTATGCTGCCTTCTTCCGCCTGACTAGATTTTCCACCTCACTTGTCACCCATGGTTCCTTCACCCTACCATTCTTTATCTTCCTCACTGGGACAAATTTATCCCTAACATCCTGCAAGAGATCCCTAAACATCAACCACATGTCCATAGTACATTTCCCTGCAAAAACATCATCCCAATTCACACCCGCAAGTTCTAGCCTTATAGCCTCATAATTTGCCCTTCCTCAATTAAAAATTTTCCTGTCCTCTCTGATTCTATCCTTTTCCATGATAATGCTAAAGGCCAGGGAGCAGTGGTCACTGTCCCCCAGATGCTCATCCACTGAGAGATCTGTGACCTGACCCAGTTCATTACCTAGTACTAGATCTAGTATGGCATTCCCCCTTGTCGGCCTGTCAACATACTGTGACAGGAATCCGTCCTGGACACACTTAACAAACTCTGCCCCATCTAAACTCTTGGAACTAATCAGGTGCCAATCAATATTAGGGAAGTTAAGGTCACCCATGATAACAGCCCTGTTATTTTTGCACCTTTCCAAAATCTGCCTCCCAATCTGCTCCTCTGTATCTCTGCTGCTACCAGGGGGCCTATAGAATACCCCCAATAGAGTAACTGCTCCCTTCCTGTTCCTGACTTCCACCCATACTGACTCAAAAGAGGATCCTGCTACATTACCCACCGTTTGTGTAGCTGTAATGGTATCCCTGACCAGTAATGCCACCCCTCCTCCCCCTCCCCCTCCCCCTCCATCCCTTTTAAAGCACTGAAATCCGGGAGTATTGAGAATCCATTTCTGCCCTGGTGCCAGCCAAGTCTCTGTGATGGCCACTACATTATAATTCCATGGATGTATCCAAGCTCTCAGTTCATCACCTTTGTTCCTGATGCTTCTTGCATTGAAGTGCACACACTTTAGCCCTTCTACCTTACTGTCTTTACACTGTTTATTCTGTTTCTCTTTCCTCAAAGCCTCTCAATATGTTAGATCTGGCTTTACTCCATGCACTTCTTTCACTACTCTATCGCTCTGGGTCCCATCCCCCTTGCAAATTAGTTTAAACCCTCCCGAACCATGCTAGAAAACCTACCTGCAAGGATATTGCTCCCCCTCGAGTTCAGGTGTAACCCATCCAATCTGTACAGGTCCCACCTTCCCCAGAAGAGATCCCAATGATCCAAAAATCAAAAACCCTGCCCCCTGCACCAACTCCTCAGCCATGCATTCAACTGCCATCTCCTCCAATTCTTACCATCACTGTTACGTAGCACTGACAGCAATCCTGAGAACGCCACCCTTGAGGTCCTGTTCTTCAGCCTTCTGCCTAGTTCCTGATACTCACACTTCAGGACCTCATCTCTCTTCCTGCCTACGTCGTTGGTACTAACATGTACCACGACTTCTGGTTGCTTTCCCTCTCGTACCAGGATGTCGTGCACCCGGTCAGAGACATCCTGGACCCTAGCACCCGGGAGGCAACAAACCATGTGGGTGTCTTTCTCATGTCCACAAAATCTCCTGTCTGCTCCCCTCTCCAATGACGACAGCGCTTCTCTTCTCCCTGCCTCCATGGCTCACACCTGGTTGGTTGTCCCCAACAACAGTATCCAGGACGGTAAACTTATTATTCAGGGGAATAGCTACAGAGGTGCTCTGCACTACCTGTCTACTCACCTTCGCTTTCACACCTCTGACTGTCACCCAACGACCTGCTTCCGGCAGCCTAGGTGTGACTACCTCCCTGTAGCTCTCATCTATGACTGCCTCATTCTCCCTTATGAGTGGAACGTCATCCAGCTGCTGCTCCAGATTCCTTACACAGTCTTCCATGTCGCCCAGCCGCATGCACTTCTGGCAGATGTGATTCTGCGGGAGAGGGGAGTTCCCCCAAGACTGCCACATCTGACATGAGAGGCACATCACCGTCTCAGGAGGCATTGTAAAGACTAACTGGGAACAAGCTCATCCTCCACCTCTTCTCGTTGAAGTGTCTTGAGTCAAAGCCTCAAAGCTCCACTCCTTCACTGGCCGCTTTCCACAGGCTGCTCCGCTTGAGCTACCCCTCTATTTATTTGTTTGAGCTTTTCAAACTGCTTCCCCTTCCTATTCTGACATGTCAGTCCATGGCCTCCTACTGTTGTGATGAGGCCACACTCCCACCACTCTCTGTGTGAAGAAGCCCCCGCTAATGTTCCCTTTAAACTTTTCCCCCTTCACCCTTAACCCATGTCTTCTGTTTTTTCTCTTCCCTAGCCTCAGTGGAAAAAGCCTGCTTGCATTCACTCTGTCTATACCCATCATCATTTTATTTACCTCCATCAGATCTCCGGGGGCCGTGGTCGAGTGGTCGGCGACTTGGGCCGGTTCCCCCACCAGACTTAGTCTGGTGAGGAGGGTGTGAGAACACCCAGCAGGACTGAAAAAAAAAACAAGGCCTGACAAAGGGTGGATGAGCTCCTTGTGAGCCAACAGCCATCTTCTGTGGAAGAGGCTAAAGCCTCACCTCGAATCGTATGCTATGCACCTGGTTAGAAGAGATGATGACTTGGGTGCTACACCGTGTGCCTGGATCTGCCCAAGGCCGCCTCCTAAGGAAGGGACGAGCTTGAAGAAGCGGCCGCGGCTGGAGGCCAAGACGGCCTCGGGCTCGAGATCGGTGGGGGCAGCGGTAGGTGGTGCCAAGGTGGCCAGCGAGAACAAACTGGAGGAGAGGCTGTACTCAGTGCAGTCGCAAGATCAAAGAAGATGGAGGTGTACAGCCACCAACCCTGGATTCGGGACAGCACCCACCGATTGACTGATCAAATCTTCCCTCATTCTTCTACGCTCCAGGGAATAAAGTCCTAACCTATTCAACCTTTCTCTGTAACTCAGTTTCTTAAGTCCCGGCAACATCCTTGTAAACCTTCTCTGAACTCTTTCAACCTTATTAATATCCTTCCTGTAATTTGGTGACCAAAAATCAAAGTATTGAGTATAAGAGTCGGAATGTTATGGTGAGGTTGTATAAGGCATTAGTGAGGCCGAATTTGGAGTATTGTGTAAAGGCCAATGTACCAAAAGCTCTCTTTACGACCCTATGTACCTGTGATGCCACTTTTAATGTATTTTGTATCTGTATTCCCAGATACCTCTGTTCTACTGCATTTCTCAGTGCCTTACCATTTACCTTGTATGTTCTACCTTGGTTTGTCCTTCCAAAGTGCAATACCTCACACTTGTCTGTATTAAACTCCATCTGCCATTTTTCAGTCCATTTTTACAGCTGGTCCAAATCCCTCTGCAAGCTTTGAAAACATTCCTCACTGTCCACTACACCTCCAATCTTTGTATCATCAGCAAACTTGCCGATCCAATTTACCATATTATCATCCAGATCATTGATGTGGATGACAAATAACAATAGACCCAGCACTGATCCCTGTGGCACACCACTAGTCACAGGCCTCTACTCAGAGAAGCAATCCTCCACTGCCACTCTCTGGTTTCTTCCATTGAGCCAATGTCTAATCCAATTTACTACCTCTCCATGTATACCTAGCGATTGAATCTTCCTAACTAACCTCCATGCGGGACCTTGTCAAAGGCCTTACTGAAGTCCATGTAGACAACATCCACTGCCTTCCCTTCATCCACTTTCCTGGTAACCTCCTCGAAAAACTCCAATAGATTGGTCAAACATGACCTATCACACACAAAGCCATGTTGACTCTCCCTAATAAGTCCCTGTCTATCCAAATACCTGTAGATCCTATCTCTCAGTACGCCTTCCAATAATTTATCTACTACTGCCGTCAAATTTACTGGCCTATAATTTCCTGGATTACTTTTAGAGCCTTTTTTAAATAACGGCACAACATGAGCCACTCTCCAATCCTCCAGCACCTCACCCGTAGATACTGACATTTTAAATATATCTGCCAGGGCCGCTGCAATTTCAAAGTCCGAGGGATTATCCGGTCAGGTCCTGGGGAATTATCTACTCTGATTTCCCTCAAGATAGCAAGCACCTCCTCCTCCTCAATTTGTATAGGTTCCATGACCTCACTACTTGTTTGCTTTATTTCCATTGACTCCATGCCAGTTTCCTTAGTAAATACAGACGCAGAAAATCTATTTAAAATCTCCCCCATTTCTTTTGGTTCCATACATAGCCGACCACGTTGATCTTCAAGGGGACCAATTTTATCCCTTACTATCCTTTTGCTCTTAATATACCTGTAGAAGCTCTTTGGATTATCCTTCACCTTGTCTGCCAAAGCAACCTCATGTCTTCTTTTAGCCCTCCTGATTTCTTTAAGTATTTTTTTGCACTTTTTATACTCCTCAAGCACCTTATTTGCTCCCTGTTTCTTATACATGTCATACATCTCTTTCTTCTTCTTTATCAGAGTTCCAATATCCCTTGAGAACCAAGGTTCCTTATTCTTATTCACTTTGCCTTTAATCCTGACAGGAACATACAAACTCTGCACTCTCAAAATTTCTCCTTTGAAGGCCTCCTACATTCTTGCCAGAGAACAACCTGTCCCAATCCACACTTTTTAGATCCTTTCTCATTTCTTCAAATTTGGCCTTTTTCCTGTTTTTTAGAACCTTTTTAGAACCTCAACCCAAGGACCAGATCTATCTTTATCCATGATCAAGTTGAAACTAATGGTGTTATGATCACTGGAACCACAGTGTTCCCCTACACACACTTCCGTCACCTGTCCTAACTCGTTTCCTAATAGGAGATCTAATATTCAATTCTCAAACTAAGAAGCTATACTGACAAAAGGATAACACCTGTGGGAATGACATTCGTAGTAGTGAAATACAACAACCAACAAGCCACAATAGGCTTGACTGTGGTAAAAACAGGAGGGTCAGCTTTGTGGGGCTGTGATTGCCTGAGACAACTACAACTTGATTGGAAATTCATCCACTATTTGTATGTCACACCACCTGCAATAGAATCAACTAAAAGCGAATTAAGAATAGTAATGGATGATGCCATAGCAGTGATCAAGGATGGCTTTGGAAAACTCAAACATGTGAAGGGTAAAATAGCATTAAATGAAAATACCACACCCAAGTTTTACAAAGCTCACCTGGTTCTTTATACCAAGTGATGAAGTAGTCAGTGAGCTAGATCGGTTGGAGGCTGAAAGAATTCTTTCCAAGGTTGAGTGGAGCCCATGGGGTAATGCCAGTGGTCCCAATAGCCAAGAAGGTTGGGTGTGTCAGGACCTGTGGTGATTTTAAAGTCACCATCAACCCAGTACTGAAAGTAGATCAATACCCTCTTCCCAGGATAAGTGGATTTCTTTGCAAACCCTTCTGAAGAGAACCCTTTCAGCAAAGTGGACTTAATTGAGGTCTACCTACAGATGGAGATGGAAGAAGATTACAAAGTGTTTCTCACCATAAATACTCACAAAGTGCTTTTTCGCTATAATGGGCCTCTTGTTTGCACCTGCACTCCAGCAGAAGGCTATGGGCCAAGTGCTGTAAGACTGTCCAGGCCCTCAGCGTTATCTGGATGACACCATTGTTATTGGTGGGGATGACAAGGAACATTTCCAAAATCTCAAGACAGTGTTAAAATAATTAGCTGATTATGGGCTCAGAGCACGATGCAAGTCTGAATTCTTTGAACCAAGCATCACTGGTGCAGAGCCAACAACCTGTCTCTGAAAGTGAACAAAACAAAAGAGATGGTTGTTGACTTCAGGAGGACACGGAGCGACCACTCTCTGCTGAACATCGACGATTCCTCTGTAGAGATTGTTAAGAGCACCAAATTTCTTGGTGTTCACCTGGTGGAGAATCTCACCTGGTCCCTCAACACCAGCTCCATAACAAAGAAAGCCCAGCAGCGTCTCTACTTTCTGCAAAGGCTGAGAAAAGTCCATCTCCCACCCCCCATCCTCACCACATTCTACAGAGGTTGTATTGAGAGCATCCTGAGCAGCTGCATCATGGCCTGGTTCGGAAATTGCACCTTCTCGGATCGCAAGACCCTGCAGCAGATAGTGAGGTCAGCTGAGAAGATCATCAGAGTCTCTCTTCCCGCCATTACAGACATATACACCACACTCTGCGTCCGTAAAGCAAACAGCATTATGAAGGACCCCATGCACCCCTCATACAAACTCTTCTCCCTCCTTCCATCTGGCAAAAGGCACCCAAGCATTCGGGCTCTCACGACCAGACTATCTAACAGTTTCTTCCCCCAAGCCATCAGACTCCTCAATACCCAGAGCCTGAATTGACACCAACCTACGGCCCTCTACTGTGCTTATTGTATTTGTTTATTATTTATTGTAATGCCTGCACTGTTTTGAGCACTTTATGCAGTCCTGGGTAGGTCTGTAGTCTAGTGTAGTTTTTGTATTGTTTCTTGTAGCACCATGGTCCTGAAAAACGTCTTGTTTTTACTGTGTACTGTACCAGCAGTTATGGTCGAAATGTCAATAAAAAGTGACTTGACTTGACTTAGACCATAAGACCAAAAGACATAGGAGCAAGTTTAGGCCATTTAGTCCAACATGTCTGCTCCACTATTTCATCATGGCTGAACCAATTTTCCTCTCAGCCCCAATCTCCTGCCTTCTCCCCTTATCCCTTCATGGCATAAGCAATCAAGAATCTATCAACCTCTGCCTTGCATGTACATTAAGACTTGGCCTCCACAGCTGTCTGTGGCAAAGAATTCCACGGATTCACCACTCTGCTACATCGTTACCAATGGTCACAACATTGACGCACGAGCATTACACAAGAGTGCTGAGAAAATTCAAGCAGTGGTGGGTATCCCAAAGCCAAAGGATGTGTTCCAGTTGCTGTCGTTTTAAGGATTTTTCAATTACTACACCAGGTTCTTGCCAGACCTGGCTACTGCCCTTCACCACTTGAACTCATTCCTACAGACCGGGAAGAAATGGCAACAGACAAAGCAATGTGAGGAGGACTTCAAGAAGTTAAAGGAAATTGTGATATCGGACACTGTACCCACACATTATGGTCCACATTATCCAGTGAAGTATTTTGCCTTATGGTACAGGTGCAGTCATGTCACATGTTATGAGTGATGGAAGTGAATGCCCCACAGCCTTTGCATCATTTTCTCTCAGAGAAAAGTCATGCACAGATTGACAGAGAGGGCTTTAGTCTGGTTTGGGGTGTTAAGCATTTTAACCAGTACCTGTGTGGGAAAGAGTTTACCCTCATTACTGATCATCAAGCACTAGTGTCCATTTTCACTCCACAGAAGGGTGTTCCACTAACAGCAGCAGCAGGACTGTTTTTTGGAGGGCACAAGTACAAGGTCAAGTTCAAGAGGACAACCAATCACGGGAATGCTAATGGATTGTCCTTTTTATCTTTGGAAAAGGAAATACCTGGAAATTTTACAAAACAGCACATGCCTCATGATGTAATCTCCCTTATGCAAATTGTAAGTCTCTCTACTACAGCAGAGCTGATCCAAACAAAAACCAGAAAAGATCCCACACTGTCTCAGATCTACATGGCAACCCAAAATGACTGGAATGTGCAGCAGAAATTCCAGTTCGCCATTTCTACCAGTTCTGGGATAAACTTGCACTTGATGGATGTTGCCTTATGTGGAATTTGAGCATTGTACCATCCAAGCTGAGAGCTAAAGTGTTGGAGGAGCTCCCAGGTCATCTAGGCGTGGTAAAAATATAAGCATTGGCTTGAAGCTAAGTCTGATGGCCTGGGATAGATCGGCAGATCGAGCAGATTGACATGCACTGTTTGATGATTCATGTGGATTTTGCTGGACCTTTAATGGTCACAAATTTCTTGGTGGTAGTGAATGCAGCTACAAAGTGGCCAGAAGCTCTCTCGAGATCCAGTGCTGACCTGATTTTCCCAATCCACTCGCATGTTAAAATCCCCCACAATTATCATAACACTGTCTTCTGACAAACCTTTTCTATTTCCTGTTGTAATTTGTAGTCCACATCACTGCAGCTGTTTGGAGGCCTATAAATAACTGCCATCAGGGTCCTTTTACCCCTGCAATTTCATAGCTCAACCCATAAAGATTCTGCACCTTCCAATCCTATATCACCTCTTTCTAATGATTTAATATCATTTCTTACCAATAAAGCCACGCCTCCCCCTCTACCTATAATTCACATTACACTACAGTTCAATTCTCTCAATATACGACTCCCAGTCTTCATTGGTGCTTTCAAATTTGTCAACTTTCCTGACTGAAGTCATCGCCCCATTATTTTCACTTTAAATTCAACGCACGTTTCACTGTGTACTATGTGGTACTCACACCTTAGTTGGTGTCCGTGACGACTTCCTCGTGCTGCTGAACTCCTGTTGTTTCGTCCTGTATCTGTTGGCGCAGTTCGTGATGTTTTCTGACATTCAGGTTTGTACTCATCAGCAATTTGTCGTGCCTGTGCACAACTACACATATATTAAATAAAAGCGTGCATGCAGGAGATGACTTTAGCTGGTGTATTCCAGCGAGAGAGAGAACCATGCACATGCACAGACAACAGATCAATACGTAGTGCTAAAGGGGCGGGGGTGGGAGGGGCGGTCGTTGCTCTAAAAGAAATAAATCCATACATTACATTGACTATCCCTAATCAGGCCCTGTCTACCCAGATACGTATATTAGATTATGAGAACACTCAGTCCTCTTTTATTGTCATTTAGAAATGCATACCTGCATTAAGAAATGATACAATGTTTCTCCAGAGTGATATCACAGAAAACAGGACAAACCAAAGACTAACACTGACAGAACCACATAATTATAACATATAGTTACAGCAGTGCAAAACTGTACCATAATTTGAAAAGAACGGACCATGGGCACAGTAAAAAAAAAGTCTCAAGTCCCGATCGACTCCCGAGTCCCCGATAGCAGGCGGCAAAAGGGAGAAACTCCCTGCCATAAACCTCCAAAGCACCAACAACTGCCGAGGCCTTGGAAGCAGCCGACCACAGCCGACACCGAGCCCGTCCATCCGAAAACTTCGAGCCTCCGACCGGCCCCTCCAATACAGCCTCCCAAGCGCCATCCTCCGCCGAGCGCCTTCGACCTAGTCCCAGCTGCCGAAACAAGCAAAGCTGAGATTCGGGGCTTTCTGCTCCGGAGATTCCGGTTACCATACAGTAGCAGCGGCAGCGAAGCGGGCATTTCAGAAGTTTCTCCAGATGTTCCTCCGTACTCTCATGTCTGTCTCCATCAAATCAGAATTGTGCACAGTCCCCTACTTGACAGGTATATATCCTGTCCCTCAGAATACCTTCCGATAATTTACCCACTACTATTATCAGGCTAACTGGCCCATATTTTTCCTTATTCTTTGAGCCTTTCTTGAACAACGGAACAAAATTAGCTATTGACCAGTCCTTCGGCACCTTACCTGTGGCTAAGGATGTTTTAGATACCTCTAGCAGGGCACCTGTATTTCCTGCCCTCGCCTTCCACAAGGTGTGAAGAGACACCTTGTCAGGCCCTGGGTACCTGACCACCCTAATTTGCCTGACGACAGCAAACACCTCCTATTCTGTAATCCGGATATGATCCATGACATCACTACTTATTAATACTACCTACAATACATTAATGACAGAGGAGTTGAACTGGTTTATTTTTCATCTAGACCTTTGTTTTCATAGTAAGGAATTAGAATTAATGATTGGAATGTAGTTGTTTTATCAGTTTTATTCTCATTATAACCTCCCAGTTCAATTTGTGGAAAGCAATAGATTAACTTCTTCATGGATGGGGTGGTCTTCATTTCACCTATCTATTAAGCTCAGTCCACTGTGAGAAAAAGTTCACTGATATCTGTATTATTTCCAATTGAAAAATTGAGTAGCTATTCTACTACAGGAACTACCTGTAAGAATTATTGATTCTCATCATTAAAAGGATTGCATATTAACCTGAATAAATTAACCATGGAAACATCACTAAAATGTACAGTACATATCCTGATTTTGGGTATTATAGTGATTAGAACAAAATTGCATATTAATATTGCTATCTATTGTTACAGTCAATTGCTATACAATAAGCTTATTAGCCTTGTCAATAACTTGTTTCTGTTTGATGCAGTACTAACCATAGATCTCACTGAAAAACAACGGTCTTCTTCTTGAGTACCGACCAATATATGTTTCAATCAAAACTAGAACTAATTATCTGATTCTTTATCTCTTTGCTCTAGATAATTTTTCCGATTTTCTTTCGTGAATTACTGCATTGATTACACATTAAAAGAAACTGTTTAATTAGCTGGAAAGTATGAGCTACCCAATATTAATGAAACATAGTATACATAAGCCAAATCTTTTTTATAAGGTTGGCAGATTCCATTTAGGCAAGGTCACCATAGCAAGGTGATATCACTCTTTAATCAAATGTTGTCCAACACCATCTTTTAAAGCGCTTGATTGGATCTTGATTCCTTTCACATTCCAGGCCAATTTAATAAATGGAGTACCGAACTAAATTATCCAACGTCTTCAGCTTGCTCGTTTCCTGATTCAACTCAATTACACTTGAGAGCCCTCTTTCATTCTTTCAGCATAGACCAGAAGCCACCATCAAAAATAAATTACATGCACATGCAAAAATAAATGTATTTCAAAATCATTTCTTCCAACTAATACAGAGACCCTTCTGATATATGCTCCATAAACCAGATTGTATTATAAACAAGATTGTATTAAAGGTTGCTATACTGGCCAGACATCAGAACCATTTTATGTAAATACTTAACTATAAATAGTAATTTCCCTTTCTAACTCTTAATTTATTTAAAAGCAAAGTACTCTGCAGCAGTCCAATAGTGAAATATATCACATTTCTATTTCACATAATCCCCGGTTCCTCCCCTTCATCTACTATTCTACTCCTATCTTTTCTCCTCTGTCTACTCATGTTCTTTTCCTTCCTCTATATTTCCTTCCTTTCTACTTCTTCCCTGATGAATTTCCAACCCCTTTCTTAAACCCTTCCATTTCTCATTCACCCTTCTATTCGCTCCCTCGCCAAAACAGATCTCCGACTTGCTTTGGCAGAACTGCAAAATAAGCCATGATGAATATCCAGCCCACAGGTAGTCAGTGGTGTGAATGGAAGAGCAGGGCAGACACTGTAACCCCTCAACCTTGCACTGTCATCCAGCAAGATCATGGCTGATCTCATCTTTTCTGCCTGTTCCTTGTAGACATTGACTCCCTTGTGGACTGAAATTCCCATCACAGTCAGTGGGGAATTGACAGTACTCGCTGTGCACCTCGTTACAGCAGCTGCTCACAGATCAATATGGTATGAACTTCCTTTCTTTCCTCATTGATTTCTGTCAGGGTCAATTCAAGGAGAACTCTGGCTTCCAGCAACATGTCATTAATCTGATTTACCAAACTACCACATTAAAAAAAAATCAAAAAGCAAACTCAGAAAGAAGAAGATTTTACAAAGTGAGAAATGAAGTTTGGAACATGAGAAAGAAACTCAAACATCATAACCACATTTTAAAAAAGTCCATTATAATCTGAAAATCATGAAGGAGTTACAATTCCTTGGATTAATTATACAGAGCTAGGGTGTTTTCCAAACAGTGATTACGAGCTGGAAGCAGGGTCAGGCGTGTGGGGATGGATTCAGGTCCCAGCAATGGCTCTTTCACATTTAAAGGAATTACATGCAGGCAATTTGCTCTCCTCAGGAGGAACACCAGCAGCCTCGTGGACAGCCCCCACAGTGACAGACTAGATCATTTCTGTGCTATTATAGCCTTGCCCCGACATTGATTTCATTGCCCTGAGTGAGGCACGTCTGGTGAGAGATGTACAGCTCAAAGAATGAAGCAATGGCTAACATCTTCTTTTGTAAGAGAAGGAATTCTGCTTCTGATTCTGTGAGTAAGCTCTGATTCAAAAATAAGTGGTCTGGCATCTCTGCTGATATCTCTGTGGCCCTCATAACTGCACACTACGGTCATCAACACATACTTTTTAACCTGCTACACTGTGAATGTGGCCAACAACTTCTTTTCCAGTCTTTAAAAAAAACCTTGGGCCATATTCCCAGTTGGAGAAAATATGACTTTAGCGTCAGTATCAGATGGGACATAAGCCTCTGGCAAGGAGAAAATAGGGAAGGCTAATTTTAACAGTGTACTCCTCCAGACAAAATGCTTGTCTTGTCCTAACCACTTGCCAGAAAGACAAGCACAAAGTCCTGCCCCGTCATCCTCAATGATCCTGCAAAGGCAGCTGCCCTCATACAGTATTTCATATGTGATCCGACAACCCCCAGGCAAAGGAATCCATGGACTGGTCATGGTTCTTTAAATCCACCATTTTTATCCCATGCAGAGACTCTTTGCTTTTCAACTAGAAACCACCGGCACTGGTTTGATGAGAATGGCCATTCAGGAGAAAGATTTCGGAGCTAATTCAGGAATGGAAACTCCACCGGGCCTCAAGGATAAGGAACTATCTCTGCAGATATCTCCCTGCTGAGCTGCAATAGAAAGTCTGAGTGCCAAGGAAGTCGTTCACAACCAAGACATGCTGATTCTGTTAAGAGAAAGAGACGCAGCTGGAGCTCTGAAAGGATGACTTTGAATAAGACCTCCACTGTAACTCTCTCCTTGCAATGAGCACATTGACTCCATCCCACAGGAGACTCTCCAGTCCTACCTTGTTATCATTCCTGACCAACAAGAACAAGTAAAGACCAGGTGTCAGCTGAAAAACGACAAAGCCTTGGGAGCATATGTTGTCCCTGTTGAAGTTGTAAAGTGAGGTAGAGGGAAACTTCAGTTCACAGCCTCACCTCCATCTATTGGAAAGAAAAGGACATGCCAGGGTTCTCAGAGACACGATAATCCTGAATAGTTTCGGATAATGAGACCAATGTCATTGTTGTAACCGGGGAGAGATTTCTGTGCTGCCTACCAAAGAGAATGTCATTCTCAGGCTCTCCTCCTCCTCAGTGACTGTGCAGATGCAACCTGCTTCTCAACCTCCCCATCTTCATTTCTTTTATCTCCCCCACGATAGCATGCAAACCATGATTTGAAAGTGAAGAAGACTATCAAAGATCGCGGCAGGACCTGGATCAGCTAGCGAAATGGGCTGGTAACTGGCAGATGGAATTTAATGCAGACAAGTGTGAGCTGTTACACTTTGGGAGGACCAGTCAGAGTAGGTCTTACACGGTGAGTGGTAGAACACCTGAGGAGTTCAGTAGTGTTCTATCACACTGTCATTCTGTGACTCTATGAAACAAAGCGTCTTCAACAAAGCCAGTCTCTAAGAAACCCACTAGAGTGGAACTAAGTCACATGATGAATGGAGGTGTTGTTTATTCCTCAAGTCCAAATCTTTGTGGCCCTTTGTGAATGGAGGACTGTTCAATTTATGTCACCTCTATTCCAGCATCGTGTTGGCGCATGGCCAAGTGGTTAAGGCGTCCGTCTAGTGATTTCTAGGTCGCTAGTTCAAGCCTTGGCTATGGCAGCGTATTGTGTCCTTGAGCAAGGCACTTAACCACACATTGCTCTGTGACGACACTGGTGCCAAGCTGTATGGGTCCTAATGCCCTTCCCTTGAACAACATCGGTGGCATGGAGAGGAGAAACTTGCAGCATGGGCAACTGCTGGTCTTCCATACAACCTTGCCCAGGCCTGCACCCTGGAAACTTTCCAAGGCGCAAATCCATGGTCTCATGGGACTAACGGATGCCTATATCTAATTCCAGGACCAGCTTCAGTGACGTACACAGACGATGCTGGTATATGCGCATGTTTAGATATCAACCTCCAATCATCATGGATTTGTTCATTGCTGCCTACAAAGAATGGGCGGCACATTCAACAGCTTCAAAACAAAGGTCCTTGACCAACCCATCCTCATTCTGCAGCACCTCCCCTGACAATAAATGTTCAAGAGGGGGTCCTGGGTACAGTAACAATTTTCTCACTACCGAGAGCCACTTCTGTATGCAGGCAAACTCCAACGTGTAAACCTACCTCAATGTGCCATCACAGGCTTTGTCAACCTGGGGAAAAGTGTGACTTCGGATCAAGACCTCAAAAAGGATCAAAACTCTTGGTCTACTGGGCAGGCAACCATCCCTGTTCTCTTGTACTTGCAGTAGGTAGAGCAGTACCATTACTGTTTTTACTGCAGAACCCTCCAAATCCACAAGCAAGATAAGTAAACCAACAGCGGCATCCCCTGCCAGGCAAACTTGCCCAGCACTGAGTCCCTGGTAGAATGCAGTCCACTCCAAAAGGCAGACCATGCACTTGCATATCCATCATTAGATTCCCAAAGCCTGGACTCTCAATTCCAAGCTCTGTTACAGTAATTGATTACCATGTATTCAGAAGAAGCAATTCAAAGATGTTAACAGTAATTGGTGGGAAGTGAATTTGAGGAATGAACCATGCTGGTACATTGCAGAATCGACGCAGATGGAGTGAGCCATTTGGAGAGGAGAGGTCAAGGCAGCGGAGTTCTGATGCCTATACAACTGGCCTGGGTGCAAGGTTGGATTGCTCTGGGCACTGAGGCAATTTGGAGAAATCAAGAGTGGCTTTGGGCTTTATGGTGAAATCTGGGCCTGGAGAGAGTCACTGGGCGGCCTGTTCTAGGCTTGGAGCCTTTTGCTGCAGAGGTGCCGGGGTCGTAGTGCGAGGTACAGTACACTGTTTGGACAACTTAAGTGATATACCGGAAGGAGAGATTTGGGATCGGAGGTGAGAGCCGACTTCACTCGCTCTCCCGTGATGTTCACTCCTCTCTATGGTGCTGAGGCTATGAAGACTGCACAGGCTGCTGTGCTCCTTGCTGCTAATGTGATGGGCTGACACCAAGGCTTGGGCCTACTCCCCGGAGTTTGGATCTAAGGACTCACTATGGTTCGGAATGTTGTTGCTCCCTTCTATTGTCTGCATCATTTGTGTTTTCTTCCCCTCTTTCTCTGCGCATTGGGTGTTGGTCTTTATTTTTTTAATTGGATTCTTTCGGGTTTCTTGCTGTGTGGCTGCCTGTAAGCAAACAAATCTTAAGGTTGTATGATCTATACTTTCTTTGATAATAAATGTTCTTTGAACGCTTTGAATTGCTGGCTCCTGACAACATTTAGCCGGAGTATGCAGGAACCATGAATGGTTCTCATCTGTCCCTTTCCTCAACCTGCAAATTAATTTTGGGTGTCATGTTGGCCACCTCAAAAGCACAGAACTGGGGTTGAAGCAAATCCTCCTTAGTCCCCAAGAAATGCTCAGAAAAATCATAACTTATTATGCCATTAAAATACACATTTCTGTAAAACACACATCTTCACAGTACATTTTTATTCTCAAAAATAATTCATGAGTATCTGCAATTTTTTTCAGTTCTCTGATTTGTCTTGAAGTTACAAAGCAGTGTGTCCTTTTGAGGAGCAAGGCACTTGATAAGGTACCCCATGCAAGGCTTATTGAGAAAGTAAGGAGACATGGGATCCAAGGGGACATTGCTTTGTGGATCCAGAACTGGCTTGCCCACAGGAGGCAAAGAGTGGTTGTAGACGGGTCATATTCTGCATGGAGGTTGGTGACCAGTAGTGTGAATCAGGGATTTGTTCTGGGACCCTTACTCTTCATGATTTTTATAAGTGACCTGGATGAGGAAGTGGAGGAATGGGTTAGTAAGTGTGCTGATGACTCAAAGGTTGGGGGTGTTGTGGATAGTGTGGAGGGCTGTCAGAGGTTACAGCGGGACTTTGATAGGATGCAAAACTGGGCTGAGAAGTGGCAGATGGAATTCAACCCAGATAAGTGTGAAGTGGTTAATTTTGGTAGGTCAAATATGATGGCAGAATATAGTATTAATGGTAAGAGTCTCGGCAGTGTGGAGGATCAGAGGGATCTTGAGGTCTGAGTCCATAGAACGCTCAAAGCAGCTGCGCAGGTTGACTCTGTTGTTAAGAAGGCATACGATGTATTGGCCTTCATTAATCATGGAATTGCATTTAGGAGCTGAGAGGTAATGTTGCAGCTATATAGGACCCTGGTCAGACCCCACTTGGAGTACT